>NW_009648451.1:153325-181013 GCF_000708025.1 Charadrius vociferus
CCCCCCTCCACCCACACCCAAATTGTTTTTATTTCTTTGCCCGTCAGGTTGCCTTAACCATTTCGATGGCTTAGGAGGCTAAGCCACCGAGCGCAAGCTTTTGATTTGAAAGGGGACTGCATCCCCTTTTCAAAGGAGCCTGCTCCCTAGGGCAACCACATCACACTGCTGATTTGCTGCAGTGGAGACCGCAGCGCGTACAATATGCCCTCCCCCCTCCGCCTGTGCTGCTTACAGCATCAGTCCGGAGCCGAGCGGGGAGACGGGAGCGATACCCGCTAACCCACCCATGCTCGGGAATGCCTGACTGGTAACGCAGTGCCTCCGACGAAAGGACCGGCAATTCCTCAGCTCTCCGAGATGCAAGCCAGTGCCGATTCCACCAAGATGGACTGTCTTTGGAGCAACTGGAAATGTCAGGGTATTATATCTATTCTAGTGTTGCATGCTAGAAGGACTGCATGTCAGAGGAGGCAAAGGCAGGATCCATCCATTTTTGCATTGTTCACCTGTGGGCCTTTGCATGCTGTTTTCTCTCCCTTCCCGTGAAGCTTTTCTTTGGGGGTAATTTAAGAAAGGAAGATAAAAAGCCCTTAATTCTGTTATTTGAATGTATTTCTCCCATCTCCAGCTGTCTCACCCTGAAAGCATCCAGGATACGGGACCTTCCTTCCCACCTTACAGCTCATTCCCAAAGCATCCACCCTTGCTGTTAGCCGTATCATTTCTCATCCCTGACTCTCTCCATCGGGCTGCTGCTGGCATGATTTCATACCTTTTGGGCTTTAGGAAAGCCGGGCGATGGTGAATTTGTGCCTGCTCGGGCTCGCGAGGGTTCGAGGCGGTTGTGTTGGGCGCCTGGGTGCATCCTGCCCACGGACACACCCATAGTGAGGGCTTAGCCTAGCGTCGACACAAAGAAAACGCAGCTTCGGCAAGAAGTGCGATAGCACCGAGGTGGCTGTGGCATTGCCACCCACTTCGTACTTTGATGTCGGATTGCTTTAAAAAAAATTAAAAAATTCGATCCCTTCGTTGTGCTTTCCAGCACTCCACTGAGCCGTTCGGGGGCAAAATATTGCGATGATGTTGTCTTGCTGCAGAGCAGGCGAGGGGAACAATAGCATCTCCCTTTTGGGCTTATTTTCAGCTTATTTTGAGTGGGTCGGTGTCTGCGCTGGGTGGGGCTGGCTACCTTCCCGGGCGCCTCGGACAGCTTTTCAGCCATTTTTAGTCGGCTTCACACTTCCCAGCCAGCATCCAGCCTTTGTTTTGATAAAAGACAGTCTCTGTGACGCTGCTCGGAGGGCAGATTAGAGGGAGAAAAGCTTGCGGCTGATCCTGCTGGGCAGGCTGCTGCCTGCTTTGGGCAGGCTTTGTTTGAATGTATTTTTTAATTTTAAGGTGCATGTTTATGTTGAATAGACAGTACATGATGTTGATCCTCACAACAGGGTCCCTGGGAGAGAGATTACTCTGTAGCATCATCTCATTAAGGGGTCCAGGATGCTTGCAGACATAGTTTCGTAAACGCAGCTCAATGTAACAGAAGCCAGAAAACCTTCCTAGGGTTTTTTTGGGGAGGGGAGAGGAGGGCGGGGGAGATCTTTCAGGCAGACACTTGTCTTTAGGAAACTTGATATTTTTACAGTCTTAATTCAGCACCTAATTCTATTTATGGTTTGAGGATTTTTTTAGGGAAGATGGGTAGCTGGAAAGTAAACAGATGCACCTGTTAAATGCCGGCCTCCGGCAGCTCGGGCTTTCCATACCATAATCAAGGGCGAGGGTTTTCCATAGGATTACATGATTCATTAAGTTTATATAGGAGAGCCACAACCAAACTTCAGGGTCTTTTCAGTTGAGCTTTACATATAAACTTCTTGTTAAGTGGCATTTGGGTTTTTTGTTTCCAAAAAGGCTCAATATTTTGCTGGTCCTTATAAAAACATTAATTTGCTGAGTCAGATTGCTGAACCACCTGTATTTGGAGGCAAACTAAATATCTCTTCATCAGAAAAAAATAATATTTATTCATAAATTTTAAAAAGGGGGGAATAACAAAAGGCATGCTGCTATTGTTTAATTAATAATTAATAATAATAGTGGGCTTTCTCTTCTTCTGTGCTCTCCTTCTTTAAACCAAGAGGTAGATCTACTGAAAATGAAATGACACAACATGTCTCATGCTGATTTGAAAAAAAAAAAATCTGAAAAAATCAACGCAGCTAAAATAAATCACTTGCCTCACTTCCACATCATTTGCATATCTTTTTCTTTTTCTTGGGTGGTGTTTTATGAATCAAAAATGATCCCGCAGAAAACATGAAGTAGTCATAGAATATTATTTCTGTCGGCAAAATTCTTTGATCAGTCCCAGATAAAATAGAAGGAATTTAAAATTCAGAAGAATGAAGACTAGAGACTTGATTCATTGATTCTTTTAATATCTATTATTCATGTAGTCTCTGCCTCAACCCAGAATATCAGTTTCATGCAAACCTGGAGTTGTATAATTTTGCCAACTTCATTATCAATGGGATTATGCTTCGTCTCTGAAAACTCTGGAATATGTCTGTAAATGTAACAGATGTAGACACAAACCTCAGTAAATACAGAGCATATTTTTACTGAAATGACGAAAAATCAACATTGAGGTTAATATCCGTTTTAATTAAGAAACAGTCAAGCCTGCAACTAGCTGTATCATTGGTTTGCCCTTATAGTACTTATAATTGGTGTAAAATTGGGTGGGGATCCTGAGAAGCTGCAGGGACGCTTGGTGAAGATTTGGCTTTACCCCACTAAATCTACATACTGTTACTTCCCTTGCAGTGAAGCAATTGATGCTGCTACATGTTTAGAAATATTGCAGTGTGTTTTACCTATCCATCCTGCAGGTACAGCACGATTATGTCAATGGTAGATCATGATACAGCCCCTCGGGGGAGTGGGAGAGTAATTCGGCCCTGCTGGGCATATGCTTCATTCAGAATATTATCATCTGCAGCTTGGGGGAATTGCAGCCAACTTCCACACCCAAGTCATCTTTTGCACTGGAAGGTGATGCATTTGAAGTAGGCTGGGATGGAGCCATGCATAATGCATGAGCATGCAGAGAAACATTTTTGACTGGGCATGCTGGTTGATGTGGGCCTTCGTGTAACAACGTATAGCCAATGCCAGCCGCGTGACGCATCGCAGTGCGCAGCTTCCAGAGGGGAGCTGCGGGATGAGGTGTGCCTCCAGGTTCAGGTGGTGGACCAGGTCTCTGTGCATTCCCTGGGTAGCTGGTCTGGCTCAGCAGGACTCATCACCATGTGTTGCTGGGGAGGTTTCTCTGGATTAGGAAGGTCTTGGCACCCCAGCTCAGTGGAGCTATTTGATGTCAGTATGCTGGTCCCCAGGATTATTCCCTCTTCCCATATTTCTTCCACATGCCTGCTCTTGGGTGGTCATAAGTGATACGCCTGTTCCTGCAGCTTCAACCTCCTGCAAGACTTATTTAAAAAGAAAATCTAAAAGATCCAGAGAAAAGGGCCTGTGAACCATTCATAGAAATGATATTAAATATTATCCACATTCCAATTATAACTTAATGTGGAAAAGGACTGCAGACTTCATCAAATCCCTCTAGCTGACATAGCCCTGCTGGGACTGGAGTTTTTGACTAGCATTTTCTTGGAAGCTGTTTCCAGCTCCCTTGCTTGATTGATATATCAACTGGTTTCCAAAGGGTGCTGTGAAGCCACACCAACTATTCATGCCAACGTTTCCCACTTTAAGACTGATAAAGAAGTTCAATGGCAATAATATGGATGCATGGTATTAATCTGTAATCTTGTTGACAGTTCTGAAGTCTGTCTAATTACAGCTATTATCATGAGAATATAACTTCTGCTGTTTGGTACCTTCAGTGCTTTCCTGAAAATATTGTGGGCTGAACTCTCAGCTGGGATCCACTTGTATTGCTGAAATGAGCTCTCCCTCTTTTCAGCAGCTTAAGATCTTTCTCAGTTGTAGGTTGGTCCTTGGTCAAGCTAAAATCTTGGAACCAAGTCATCATCTGGTGTAGCGAATTTTTCTAATAGTTTCATAAACTTACACTAACATATGAGGACTTGGCTTCCTAATTACACAGTTGATTTCCTGTGAAATTTGAATGAAATTTGTCAAGATTTTTTTCCCCTTTCAGATTTGCTTTAATTTTTTTGTTGCTGCTGCAGAAATTGTATCAACCCTTCCTCAAATACATTGCTGTTGATGTCAATATGACTGCAAGATCAAGAGCCTAAAGTTAGAGGACAAACTCTCTTAGATGAGCTTCACACTATTCAACTGCCAACCATCCCAACAAACACCTTGGCCTAGGTGGTATCAAAAAAAGCAGTGAGATTTCAATAGCTCTGCACACCTGCTGTGCCTTATCTGAATGTAATTTTTTTTCTTTTCTTTTAAGAATAGATGGACAATATTCTTTCATTGCCAGAACATGGAGAAAATTACCCAAAAGTAAGATTATTTTAAGGTATTGCCTGAGGTGTAATTTAAACTCCAGCAAGAAGGTGATGATGGGGCAATAGCTGACGGTTACATTGGAGGGCTGCTTTTGCTTTCATTAGATCTCTGGGAAATGAGTTTTGGTGAGGCTTTTTTGATATCAGAAGGGATACTCTCTCCGTGTCATATTTAATTCTTACAAACAACATAGGTCTAAGCCATTAATTTTTAAAATCTTCAAATTTTTAAGTGTTTGGGTAGAGTTAGGAAGAGTCCAGGTACGTTATTTTGATACAGGAGCATCTCAGGAAAATTTTAACATTTCCATAGCGTTGTGTATATTCAGGGCCTGCATTTGGGGACTCTGCTTGGTCTCCTTGGTTTCTGCTCACTTAAGGTGAGAGCAATAATATCCTCCATAAAAACTGGCCAAGGCAGGTAGTGATATGGCTTGATGAGCAGAAGGTGTGTAGAGGAGGCTTTCTCCTGCTGCTACATTAAATCCTGGTCTTAAAGCGCCTCTCATGAAAATGATAATAATAATAACAACAACATGACTAATACTAATACTAATATTAATACTAATACATACTCCTCCTACTACTTCTTCTACTACTAATAATAAACTACAATAGACTTGTGTGCGGCATGACTGTAGGTCTGATTTTTTTATTGCCAGTCCTCTTCTGTCTACCCAAGCCAAATCTGGTGCTTCATATAAGGCAAATAATACTTTTTTGCTTGTGTCTTGATCTTGCAGATGCAGTAGGATATAACATGGAGGGCATCCTATATCAAGATTTTCCTTTTCCCTGGTCCTATTCCTGCTCCAGGTCTCCTCTCGTCAGGGTTTGGGAAGCAAGAAAGTCTGAACTTTCAGGTTGAGTCTTGGGGCAGGTGGATGATAAAGATATAAAGCTGAACTGAGGACAGGAAGTTAATGAACAAAGTGTGTACAAGAGGTAGAAGGAGTATGGAGAGATCCCTCAAGGCTGGAGATAAAGGATAAGGAGAGATGCCTCATGAAACGGCACAGATATTCTGTCTTGGCTCTGTAAATCACAGCAGTCTCCTGAAGGCACCAGACTGCTCATTAAATGGTGTATCCATCTGTATTACATTTGAATCAGATCTGTTGTGGGGAGGGGAGAAAAGGCCACATTGGATCCTTCACTGGAGAGAAGAGGGAAAGCGTGGTCCTATAGTCTGTGGTTAAAGCTGCAAACTGGAATTTCTTTGAGTGTGAGCAATATTTACTTCTATTCAAAGACTTATGGCTTTGTTGCATTTGTTGTCAAACACGGTTGTGACAATGCTATAAACAAGACTGCCCTTCTTAAATTAGGTTTCCTGATCTTTTCACTGCCAGTAGGTCTGAGAAATGACTTATGAAGCCATTTGTATTTATGAAGTCATAATATTACACTGTATACAGAATTAAAGTGCGTGTGGAGACAGGTTTTTCTCACTTCTCAATAATACTAATATTACATAGGGAATGAAGCTGTACAACCCATTGATTTTACCTCCTAAGGAGGCCCAATGGGACCTCCATTGTGGGGAGGGCAGCTTGATCACATCCAAGGGTGTTGTTGCTATGCTGAAGAACGTCCAACCTTTTATTTGATCATCAAGGCCCATGGGCCTTATTTGAAGGCTGGATACAAGTGTTTTGCACACACTTTTTGTACTGAATTCCATGTAAATGCTGCTTGATGCACACTCATTTTTCGTACAGTTGTTGCAATAGAGGAAAATCTTGCAACGTCAGGAGACATTTTCAGATGAAGGGAGGCAGAAACTGTGGAAGATGGGAATTGTCCAGTCTGTGCTCAGTTGATCTTTATTGATTTTCATCTTAAGATGCTTTCTTTGAGACATGGAATAGAAAGATCCTCGTTTCTTTTACAAAAGTATTTTTCAAAAACATAACCAAGCAGGAGTCTGAAGGTGGGAGGACATTTTAGCTACAAGTTTGTTTGGATCCTCTGTTCTCCATCTGGATCTCCATTCAAAAGCCTTGGGCTGCTGCTGCCTCACACCACGGTGCTTCTGAGGACCACATAAATCACCAGAGCCCATTCTTCATATTTCCACTGGGTCCCAAGGAGAATGGATTCAGGAGCATCACTACTTAGTCCACCTTGGCCACCTCAAATCATTCACCCCTTGCCTCCAGCACTGCCCTTTCCAGCCCCCAGGTCTGTCTTCTGGCTTTTTCATGCCAACTATTGAGGAGCAGAAACATTATCTGCTGAAAGCCATGATGAGAGCTGGGAGAGCTTTCAAGCACTGTACTCAGGAGCAGTTCCTTGCTGGCACAAGCATTGCATGTTGCTGCTGTTACTTATATTTGTGAGGGTACTTTTAGCTTGCCTCACAAACATGGGTATTTACCAGCTGCTCATACTAACAAGTGGTTGCTTGTGTCAGAGTTTTTAACTTTGTGTCATTGGTCTGGGGGTTGGCCCCAAATGGAGGACTCACATAAGTTTAATGAGATGAAATTATACCATGAAGTATAGATAAGATACTGATTTGGCACCTTGAAAACTTCTTTCAAATAGAAGGTTACTTGAGTAACATTTTACAGGTTCTGTTGTCGGTTAAAAAACACAGGCAGGCCATACTTTCAGATAAATAGCTCATCAGACATGCTTCTCCAGAAAAATTCTTCAAAGGCAGTTGCAGTGACCTGCAGCACTGCTGTCTTAGAGATGGCTGGCAAGTCCTCCTTAATAAATACAAATACTTTTGAGTCTGAGGCAGTTCTGGCCAAATCCAGAGTCCTTTTATACCTCCACAAATGAGCCAGAGCTCTGGTGTGTTGTACTGGAAAGAGAGCAAAGTGACCGACACTGCTTCTCTCCTTCCAGGAGGTGAAAGGGAGATCATGGAAATCTACAGCTGAACTGCTTCTGCATGTTAATGGGCATGGCCAGGATTTTAGAGTTGGGATTTTCAAAACAGAAGGAACCCAAACCCCAGCAAAGCTGAAGCTGATTTCAGTGCCTGTTTTCCGAAACCCTGTATGCAAATCCTAGCTGCAAACCTTAGATGGTCTGAAGTTGGTGTTTTGTCTCTCAGAAGTGTATCTTGCTTAGCCAGGCAGATTGACCCACTGTCCACTTGCATGCACATCACATATCGACAGGCTCACGTGGCACCAGCCTCCTGCTTCATGCATATTCAGCGTGCTTTGCTCAGAATCTTGCCATTGTAGTCGGGTCTGGGCTGTGCCGTGCATGCACACACAGACACATATGCTGTCTGCAACACACCCAGCGCTTTCAGGACCCTTGACCGCACTAGGACCTTTTATTCCTTCCCTATGGGGCAATTTTTCACTAAGGATTGACCAAAGCGTTTAATTATTATGTCATTAACTCATGCTGTGAGGGATGCCCTGTCCTCTAATTTATCTGGGGAACACTGTACCCACATAAGAGCCAGACTCAAAGCCTGTCTCAGCCTGGTGGAGCGTGGGGCCAGCATGTGCCGGCAAGTGGCTCTGCAGAGAGGTGTGTGTGGGAAGGTGTGCAGCTCCAGCTCAGCTCCCGGCCCTGCCATCCTCATACTCACTGTGTCCCCACGTGCTGGGGAGGCTGGTCTGAGCCTGGGTGGATGTCTCTTCCGCATGCAAAGGAAGGGGTGCAGACATGAACAGGCAGCTACCCTTCATCAAAGACTCAGACCACCATTTATATTTTGTGACTTGTTGAAGGGCAGTAAACCCATGGGGTTTGAGGGAGGTGTTTGCTGTCTGAATAAGTGTTATATGAATACCGGATGAGATGAAGCTCAAAGCAGACATTTACCTGTGGCAGGCAACTTCATCTTTCATTTTCATTCCCATTCAGAATAAAAAACAGAGTGTGGAGGCCATTGATGCAGCCAGCCCTGCATTCATCTGATGGTGAAGGAGCAAATTTCTCATTACTTTGCCCCTTGGTATCTATTTACAACACCAGACACCAATGTGACAGGTGCTTTTGCTGTGTTATAAATGATTACAGGAGAAAATGGTACCCTGAAGAAGCCAGGCAAAGGATCCCAGCTAGGGGATTCTGCACTCAGTGCACCGCTGCCTGCTTTTAAGGGACGTTTGTTTATGTAAGCAAATGTAGGACAAAAATGATGTAAAAAGACTTTGAAGTGATTGAAACTGCAACTGAAGGAGCCAGCATGGCTCTGACACGTAGCTTAGGTTTTCACAGCATCAAAATTCCAGGGGAACTGATACAGCTCAAATCCCTGAGGCCTGTTGGCAAAAAAAAGTGGTTTTTTTTCAGGGAAGTCCACGGACCATGGCTGGACCTCACAAGTCTCCACTGATTTCTAGCTCTGAACTCTCCTTCTCCCCCTTCCCCGCCCAAGGAGCCATGAGGTTTGCCTCCCTCCTGCACTCCCTTTTGCAAAGCGGTTTGGCTCACCCCCCTTCTCCCTAAGGGACAGGAGGAGGAATGGATGCAGGAGCAGCAAATCCTGCCTGAACAGCTGGACACGACAGCAGTGCCGCAGATTCCTGTCCCTGCGAGCGAGATGAGGGGATGGCAGATTTGGTTCCTGCCCTTGAAAATCCTAACTAACCTACTGCAGGCTGTGGGTAGCGGGTTGTGTGCGTCCCCAGGCTTGACCTGGGCACCGGGACAGCCCCGTAAAAATCATTCAACTCGTATCTCCCTCCTTTGTGCTGAGATTATCCACGTAGCAGTTGGCACACATTTTTTCCCATGCACACGGGAATATTTGCCTCAGGTCTCGAAGACACAGGATCCCTCTCTCCCAGGTCTCATTTGGCTGGCGAAAGAGGCCAGCTGCCTTTTCATCTCCTCTCTTGCGCATGCACATATCCCCAGAACTGTGTCATTTGGCCTCTGTCCATCTTGCTCGTGAGTTGTGGCGAGCCTTTCCTTACCTGATACAGCTTAGTAAATATCCCGGTCATTTCATGGCAGAAAGGGACAAGTTTCAGGATATAGACACACTTGGTCAAGTCTGCCTTGAGTCGTTCAGCATCCTCCTTTTTGAGGGGAATAATAAAATGCAGCTTGGCAGCTCTCTGTGAGAATACAGCCCACTTCCAGTCTGCAGGAATATGAGGCAGAAGATCCTAGAAAGAAAGAGAGAAGGCCTAGATTCTCGTTTTGGGTCTTATCATCATTGGCATTGACTCAGGGATGTCTACTGAAGAGGGCTTTTGTATTTTTTGGCTCAGCTCTCATTTGTTTGCCTGTTTACTGCCTACATCCCAGGTAGTGTTTTACCCTGGTGCATGGCTTTTTTGTTTCATCGGCAGATGATGTTCCATGTACAGAATTCTGAGCTAGTTCACCTGTGCTCATTTCATTTAACATGAAGGTATCGTGTGATAGAAAATTTAAGTGTCTCAAAAAGGGAGATTTGCATAAATTTCCAATACTGTCCTCTGACAGAGGCATTTTTAAGTGTAAAAATGATCAGGCTGTGAATAATACCTCCTGTCCAAATGCCTGCTGGTGAAAGCACACCAGTTGCTGTGCGGTGCTGCAGAATTTTGCAGTGTCTTGACTGAAAAAAGAGTATGAAAAACTCACATTTGTGTTCTGGGTGCCATTTTGTAAGGATGGTTTGTGATTCGCAAATTCAAGCACCTCAACATTGTGAGCAATTGTTGGAGCTCCAGCTGCCTGCATCACTACAGCTGGGTCTGCTGCTAAACTTCCTGACGTAGGTGCAGGCTCTGACTTTGTTGTAACTGCATTTTGGAGCATTCCCTAGTCCACGTCCCTGGGTTTCTCCAGGAAGGAGACCTGGGCATGTATCTGGAAAGACTCTGGCCTGGTCCCTGATTTGTAAAGTCAGCATCCAGGACCCCAGCACGTACCGCCAAGATCCTTATTCCTTGGCTTCCATGCAGTCCGTAGATCTATTCACGCGTGCTCGTGATCACAGATCCAGTGCTGAATGCTGACACTTGAAAATATGAAAGAGTTATTATATTATGTATGTTGATGGAGAATACAGTAGGATGTGAATGTTGCATGAAGAGAAAAGAGCTCACTAATACAATAGCAATTTTTGCACTCAAGCCCACCACTTTGAAAAGCAACGCTAATATGTGTAATAGTAATGAGTAATATAGCTCATTGACTCAAGGCAAACATGCCGTGGTGACTCACAATTTTTGGAGATTAGATGATAAGAACTACTAGGCTGGATTAATTTTGTTTCTTTTTGTATTTGTGAATATTTTTTGGACAGATTGCAGTTTTCCTGAATTTACTCTTTGTTCAGAATGATTTGACAAGTGGCATCTATGAAATCTGTTTGGTTGGTAGTGTGTTCAAGCTGTTCATGAGGACTTGTGCAGTGTGTGAAATTAAAGCTGTTTTGTTTATATTGTCATGAGCATGTTCTTCAGCTGGATGAAGAGTCCTCTCAGAAACATGTTATTCGTGTAAAGAAATTAAATGCACCTTTGTGGACTGGATATTCAGCAATAGTTTCATAAAATTTGTTTTTATAGTGGCTATTCCTGATGGTAAGATCGTTTGCTGGAGGCGTTGGAATAAACTATACAAATGGGGTGAAAAACACCATCAAAATTAACTGCTTTACAAATGTAAAAATATATTGGTTGAAAATGGTTTTCTGCACTTGCTTTTCTCTAACTAACACCTCCCATGGATCTAGACAAGGAAAGTTGTCTAACAAGCAGAAAGTTGTTTGGGTTTTTTTAATATTTCTGAGATGGTTGGATTTGCAAAAGAGATTCATTCTGTATTTTAAGGTCCTATCTGAAAAATTATTTCCTACCTGTGTAGCTATTAAGCAGTGGCAAAACCAAGAGTCTTTTCCTTTCTCAAAACTTAGGAAATAGCAAAATCATACTGTCAAAGCTTTGAATGGGAAAGCGGTTTTGTGTGGCTAACCCTAAACTTTCTCATTCATTTATCAACAACCAAAACTTGAAAATGCTTTAATCAAGCATTTGGCATTTAGACTTGTAACCCCCCCAAAAAAAAAAAATCCAGTTTCCAGAGTAGATAAATGCACATTAGGGTAAAAACTTCCATACAACCCTAGCAACAATGCAAACCCCAGCTTGCATTTGCCTTGCTGCTGCAAGACACCCACCGTGCTGTGGTTGGAGATATTCATCCATGATATCTAAACCAGACACAGATGCATGAAATACAGTGATTTCAAGTAGGTCATTGGTTGTCATTTCCTCAGTGTGTTGCTGAAGTCACTTCACTGCTACTGTTGAGGAGTTCCTGTTGATGCCGGTGTGAGCAGGAGCATCACTCCTCTCTTTACCCTCCTGCAGGGACTCCAAGCATCGCAGTAGCCATGGTGGCCATCCTTGACGTGCTTCTACCTCCTGCCTTTAACATGTTGGTCTTCTATCCCCAGCTATCGACCTGTTGTACTGGCGTGACATCAAGCAGACAGGGATCGTGTTTGGCAGCCTCCTGTTGCTGCTCTTCTCCCTGACCCAGTTCAGCGTTGTCAGCGTCGTGGCCTACCTGGCCCTCGCCGGCCTCTCGGCCACCATTAGCTTCAGAATCTACAAATCGGTCTTACAGGCTGTGCAGAAGACGGATGAGGGCCACCCCTTCAAGTGAGTGCTTTGCAGTCATGGCCAGGGGCTGTTTATCTTGCAAAGGATCCATTCCTAGTGGCAATCCACGTTTCTTTAGCTGCCACTTTTATACTGGGTTGAATTCTTTTCTTGCTTGTAACAGGGGAAATAATTTTTTTTCTGTTGTCCAGTGTCTCAAGAGCTGTAAAGCTGTATTGGCTCAGATTCTGGGGTGAAAAAAAACAACACAAAAGCCGTTGTCCTCTGAGACATGGGACAGAAAATTTCAAGCAAACGGAGAAAAGGGGTTTCATTAGAACTAATGATTATACAGTACCTCTGCAAGCAGGAAGAGTATTGTTTCTGGGCACACTCTGTTGGGCATAGAGGGAAACTGTATCTTTTCTCCAGCACTGCTTGGCTGTGACGTGGCAATCCATTACCCACCATCACCATCCATAGGTGACGGTGCCAGTGCCAATGCCGGTGCGCTCCCCACCCTCCGCAGGGTCTGGGTGGTTTGCTCCAGGAGAGCAGTGATCCCTTCTCCTCTGCTGTGCCAACAAGTTGGTAAACCAGGTCATGGAACCAGTTTGGTTTGCAAATGCACACACTGAAAAACAAGTCTTGTTGGGGTGCTGCTATTTCTGTTTCACTTGGGTTGGTTCTGAGATGCAACTTATGAGATAGGCGTAGCTCAGATAGAGGGGCAGGGCAGGTGGAGGGGTGGAGGAGAGAGAAGGGGATGTCACTGCTGAAGGTGACACGTGGCTAGACATCAGCTTTGTTCCTCCAGAGGCTGCCAGCTGGAGGAGATGTCCACTTCTGCAGCAGCAGTGTTGCACAGAAGTTTGTGGGGAAACGCCCCCAGCTAGGATTTTCATCCCCCTTTGGGTGGAGTAAAGAGAGGGGTACCATGAAGACCAGGCTCTGCATGGGGAGAGGGCAAGGCTGGAGGCAAACAGCCCCGGTGCAGCCTGCAATTGCCCAGGGACACAGGTCATGCAAGGCGAAGGCTGTGTGCTGGTGGCTCTGTGACTGCAGGAAGGGGAACGCGTTGCTCCAGCGCAAAGAAATGAGGTCTGGGGAGGAGGGAGCGACAGGATAGACAGGCACGAGTGTGAACAGCAGGTGAACCTGCCTGGGTTTGTAACTGGACCTCTGTTTCTGGCAGAGCCTACTTGGAGATGGAAATGAATCTTTCACAGGACCAGATTCAGAAATACACAGACTGTCTCCAGTTATACGTCAACAGCACAGTCAAAGAGCTGAGGAGACTCTTCCTCGTTCAGGACCTCGTGGATTCTTTAAAAGTAGGATTGCTTTAAATATTTTTAACCCCTCTTTAGAGGATCAATCTACATTTCAAAGTGCTGCTTCCCATGTTGACAGTGTTGTCATAAGACCTAGTTTTGTGTATCTCCAAATATAAAAGTTGGTCTCATGTTTATTTCTTCCCAAACTGCTTCCTTCCAGCAGTTCAGAGGTTTGGCAATCTGCATTTGAATTTATTGATCCGTAATACAGGAGTTATAAAAGTTGCAGCACCAGCTTAGCTCCACTGCTGTTCTAGAAACATCTCTGCGTTATGCTTTATATGACTTTGCCACAAAATGGTGTGTTCCTCTCTAATACCTCTTTTAATCTGGATTTCCTCTAATGGTCACAATTCCTGCTACGGAAGAAAGTCTTCTTTCCCTCTCTGCTGAGATAATTATTTATTTTCAGCCTTACACCCAAGTAGGTGTTCTTCAGCGCAAAGGGAAGATCATTAAGAGAGCAGACATGGGTTAGGCTCCTAAATTACTAAAGATTTTTAGAAAAATGTATCCATCTCCCAGCCTCAAGCATTTTCAGACACTAGGATTATCACTGTGGGGCTGTGATTAACCTGTGTGGGATGAACCCTGTCATCATCAAAATTGGATGCAGAAATCTGCCTGTGCCATGCTTAATGCAGAGTCCTAAATGTATGCAATTAAGCCCTAAATATACATGAAAGCTCAGCTAAGAGAGAGAGAAGCAATGAACAGCAGAACGGAGAATGGGGTTTATACACCCAGAAAAAGTACCTAGTTCCTAATGTGCCGTAATTAACAAGTCCCCTTAGCTAGTTAAGTGAACTAATGTCTTCTTACGCTGACACTGGAGGTGATGTAGTGATCCATCTTTAATTCAGTTTGCAGTACTAATGTGGCTGCTGACTTACGTGGGAGCCCTCTTCAATGGCCTGACTCTTCTGATAATGGGTAAAAATCAACATTTCTTTTAAAACCTATTTTTAACTTTAAGTTCCTCGTGATTTCTACTTAGACAAAACAGCCTATCCTCGGTGTGCCTTCCCCACAGTTGAGCCATCAACTTTTATTTCCCTTTCCAGTAAATATTCATTATTCCCATTCTGTTGTCCCTCCTGCTAGAATTAATTTGTGTTTTACGGTTTTGCAGCCACTAGTCCCAGAGCAATGGGAAATTCCATATGTGGGAGGTTTGAGCAAAGTTAATTTTTAATACAAAGATCCCTGGTGGATCAGCTGACCAAGTGGCATGATATGTGTTTGTCGCTGTTTGAAGTAGGTCTGTTCTCTGGAGGAATCTGCTTGGCAGGAATATAACAGTGTGCTCTTTTTCTCCTCAGCTGTCGTGTCTATGTTTACTCTCCCCGTTGTATATGACAAGTACCAGGTAAGTCTGTCCGCACGGCGTAGTTCAGGTGTCTGGATGGTTCTGCCTTGATGATGCCTGATTGACTCGGTCTCCTTTTGCTCTTTGCAGGCACAGATTGATCAGTACTTGGGACTGGTGCGGACCCACATAAACACTGTTGTGGCAAAGTGAGTTCAGCAGCAGACTTGACCAGAAGTCTTGCTGTGCGATTGCGGTGCGCTGGGGGTGTCTAAGAGCTGGGTGGTCCTGCACACAACATGCCCCATAAATGATGTCCTCCCAAGCTCCTGGCATTCAAGAGCCTGTGGGAGGGCATGTCCCTGGAGGAACACGGTCCTCTTCAGATAAGTGTAGACTGAGGCAGAGCTGTGACCCTACATTCTTCTCTCCTCTCTCCTGCCCTTTGGGGCAGCTGTGGAGGGAGCAGTCCAACCAGGGACTGATGTCCGTACCTCTACCTGGCCAAGACAAACCAGAAAGAATCTGTTAACTCCCTTCCCACTGACCACCCCAAGCACGGGGTTTTGCATTCAGGGACTCCATCCTTTAAGTTAGTAATACCATTAATAAACAAAGTGAACAGCACCCTATTACAGAAAGCAAATACTTGGAAGCACCATGATCTTGAGTGTCTCAAACCACCATGGAGCGGACAGAAGACCTGGATGAAATTTTTGATACAATCTGCTCTTGTTCCTAATGCATTGCCTGTATCAAAAGCTTTTGTGAGATCCATAAGGGTACAGTGAGGGTCTAAGCATAGTTCTCAGCACTGGGGAATTACTGAAGCAGAACGGCTGGACTGGGAGGTAGATCCATACATCTCAGTGTTTGGTATCCATGGCTTTGCAAAGATTGACTGAACAACAAGTATCCAATGGAAGGTTACAAAATGGTGCAGAACAGAGAGCAAATGACCCATGAGGAGATGCTGAGGAAACTGGGCTTGTTTAGCCTAGCAAGGAGGTAGCTAAGGGATGCTCTCATAGCAGCCTGCAAGTACTTGATGAGAAGTTACAAGATGATGGAGCCAAACTCTCCTCAGTAGTGGCAGATGTTATACGACAGAGCAGCAATGGAAATCTAGCTTAGGAGGTAGATGTTGGACGTTAGGAGAGACTTTTTCACTAGGAAATGTGGACAGCACTAGAGCAGGCTACATAGGGAGGTGCCATAACATCGTCCATTAGAGGTTTTCAAGATGCAGCAAGACAAAGCCCTTGCCAACCTGATCTAGCATTGGCAATAGTCCTACCTCAGGTAGGAGGTTGATTCAATGACTTCCAGGGGTCCTTTCCATCCAATAGTTCTGTGATTCTGCAAAATCTGTGATTCTGCTTTGGGCAGGACTAAAAGTCTGTACTGAAGATTCTTTGTTTAAATGTCATTCCTGGGTTCCAATAGACAATAGACTGTGGTAGAATAATGAAGGGGAGAGGATATCACTGAGCATATCCCATGCTTAGAGGAACCACCCAAACCCAGGCCATTTACAACTAGAGGCCTGTAAGAACACATCACCTCTTTTTCTTAGACTCTAGTCAACCTGTTGTGACAACACACTGAATGCAAGCTAAAGAGATTACCCCTGGATAAGACTCCAAGTAGGGATCCACGGGAATGGAATAGCTGCCTGACCATATAATCCCTTTCTTTTTCTTCTTTATTTCTAGGATTCAAGCTAAAATCCCAGGTGCTAAGAGAAAGGCAGAGTAAAGCAGACATCAAGAATTCATTGACTACATAGTGAATAATGGGGGAATCTGGAGTGAAACAGCTCTGTTCTCACACTTTACTGCAAATTTATTGTTCTTTTTTTTTTCTCGACACCATAATCTTAGAAACATGAAACTCAGAAGCAGTGCGTTTCCCCTGCTGCTTCTGCACTTAGAATATTTGCAATCACTTGTGTCAAGCACTAAAGTATAGTAAAGAGAAAAGTGTACTAGATGTGGTTTTTTGTGTTGCTTATAAAGTGCATGATGGTGAGAGCCTAAATAATATTGACCTTTTTTATTTTATTTTTTTAGTGTTTTTCCTTCTTCTATTGGCATTGCTTCTATAACTTTTAATGTTACATGTGGCTAGGGGCTTTCCTGCTTAGCGCACTGATGCAATAGTTAAAATTGCTTCTACGTCACTGGGTTGCTGGTTGGATTCATCTTTATTAACTATATAGAATTGTAGACTGATGTTTTAGTGTTTTCCAGCACAAATAAAATAAACAGTAATCGGTACTTATGGTAATCAGTTTTGTATAACTCAAAAAAATGGAAACAAAACCCAGTACTTTTGTCGTAAGGGATTGACAGGCTGATTTACATGTATGGTAACTGGAAAGTTCCAGCATGTTAAATTTATTACAATTTGTATTACATTCTCTGTAGTTCCTAACGGACTTAATTATGGACTCTGAATATTTGCACTTATGTACTTGATACCGAATGCAGAAATAAATGTTACTAAATGTAAAAGTTCTCCTTCTTGTTGCCACTGGGATTATCTTGACATTTGCAGATGGGACACATACTGTGCAAAAAGAAGCATTTTCTCTTTCTCTGTGTCTCACCTCTTGGGATCCACACACATTTTGACCTTACAAAATGGTGCAGTCCAACAAAATGGTCCGTAGTACATAGCTCATCTATCAGTTTCACTTTTGGATGAGTACGGAAATAAAAGAAATATCTTAGCTTGGGGATTTTTTGTTAGTCTTGTTAGCAAATAACAGGAACATGAATAATTGTCTCTTCCTCCATTTGCACATTATGAAAATCATAAGCAACACACTACGGGAGGGGTCAGCACGACACAAAGCACTTTTCAGTTTCTTTATCATCATGTTACTCTCTTATCCAAAGCTTTTCTTTGACATCCGCTTTAAACTGTGTGATCAATACTGAATCTGGAGCCTGGGAACTGAAATAAACATTTGCTCTTGTTCAAAGGTGAAGGTTTTTAGAAATTGGCATTTGGTGTTTGAGAACCACCAGACAAGAGAAACAGCTGTTGAACATTATCTGAAGTGCTTCAAAACAAACAATTGGTTAAGTGGATTTTTTTTTTCTTTTTAAAAAAAAAAGTGAACATCAAACCACTTTCAGCCAAATAGCACGGGGGGGGTGTATGTTTCTACCACAGAAGTTTTCATGCAGAACTCTTTTTTTGCACAAAGAACTAGATCCTTAAACACTTATCCAGACGTTTTGAATTTAAGTCTTTCCTTAGATTCATTAATTTAATTTACCTTCATCTCAGTTACACATGGACATGGTGACATCTGTCCAAGGTCAGGCTGCAGTTCTGTTTGACTGTGTATATATGTGCAACCAAAACGCACATGAGGACTTAGTAGAAACATTGGTATGGCTGTGGGCTAGTTAATTCTTGTGATGAGTCTCAAATACTCTTATTTTCATTTAAGGTTTATATTTAAATAGTCATCTTTGCTCTTATTTAAAAATACTAGAGCATCTTTTAAATGTCACCTGCAGCTGGATATGAACATTTTTTTATCAATGAAAAAACAAATGCCTCATAGTGACATATGTTGCTTGTGATCAAATGGCATATGCAGGATTTAAAGGCTATGTCTCCTGTATACTTCAAAACCAAATGAAATAAAACCTACTGGAAGTCCAAATATTCATGAGAGCCTAAATCAACAGAGACCAAGACCCCCGTTCTTGCCTCCTCCAGCATCACCCTCTCTCAAAATCCACAGCCCTCCACTCCAGGCCCTCATTGCCCTGACTGTACCCCTGACCACCCTCCTCTCCCACCCATGCCCTTCTAGCTTTTCTCACATCCTGCCTTTCTAACCCCACTCCCAAACTTCCTTGCAGAAGGAAGTCCTTCCCTGATTTTACCTATATTTGGCAGTAATAGCCTGCAAGTGGGCAAGTGCTGCTGAGCAGCTGGAGTGGGTTAATCTGGTGGGTGGACCTAATTTAGAAGACCACACTGGGACACACCAGAAGCATAGGAGTTTAGCCAGAGCTTGGGTTGCTTGTGCTGCCCATGGCCACTGTCACCTTACTGGGATCGCAGCAGCACTTTCAAGACCTTTGAACATGAAAGCCTGGAGAAAGCCATCATGCCTGTAGCTCCCATAAGCCTTGTCTGTAAACCTCTTCTAACTCATGGTCCTGCAATACAACTTGCAATGATAGAGCCCCTGCGCATATAGGGAGCGAAAGCTTGTGATGACCTGGTGTTCCCTGATAAGTCTCGTTCATAGAGCAACACTGTGGGGAGGGGTGAGACCTCCATCTTTTTTGTTTCTTAAACAAGTAAGGGAAAAAACCCAACACCAAGCTCCATGTTTTTAAAATATTTTAGTGTGATTACAGTAGATGGCTGAAGATACTTACCACAATGACTCACATTCATGGGTGGAGCTTTGCTCTGAGGTACACAGGCTGTAAAGCCATTTTGTTTCTGATCTTCATTTGCATTCAAAGTGAAGAGCAGCTGTAGACACTCTTGACTGATAAAAGCTGCAAACCTGAGGTTTTCTAGACAGGTGAAAGCTGGGAAGCACCTCACACTGCCTGGGTAAAATGACAGGGGAAGGGAGGGCATTACACCATTCTCGTTCTTTTGTCTTCAGAACGTTCCTTGCCAGAGGAACCTGGATACAATATCACATCACTAATTCTTCAGGAGCCAGTGTCCTCCTAGTTCAAATGCTGCTCTAACAAGACATGCAAGTGTATGGATGTTTTGAAGACCCATCTAACCAAGTGAGGTCATTCAGGTGGTTGGAGTTAGGCATTGTGCTAAGTATGTTGCCCAAGCAGTGTCTCTCATCCTCTGTTTCTGGGTAGTTTGAGATGCTGATACTCTCTTTCTGGAGAGGAAGCTGAGAGGTTTCTAAGGTGGATGTCTCAGCTTGGAGGCTTCTTTAAATGCAAGGACAGGTCTGGACCAGGCCTTTCCATGGCTGGGAACTGGCTGGCTAATGTAAGGAAGACAGCTGTGTTTTCATTTGCTCAATGTGGTGCTGCCTTTCAAGGAAGATAACAGGTCCACCTGCTGAGCTTGCCTTTGAAAGGCAGCCCAAACGACTGTGCTAATTTCAACTGAAACCAGTTTAACTCTGGCTTGGGGATATGAAATCAGGGTGGTGTGCTGGTGGGAGAAAAAAACCTTGTTAGAACGTCTACACCTACAAACGTGTCTTTTTTAGGACACTAAAATATCTTCTCCATGGTTTCACCTGTACCTTCCAGAAACTTTATAAGCTTTCTCCTAAACTGCTGCCTGTTAAGGAGTGGTTTGATAGTTACTGAAGAGCTCTGTCAGTGCTTTACGTCACTTGAATGTCTGTCTATGTACCTTGAAACGAATACTCCATTGGTAGTTTGATGTGAAATGTGAATGCTCTCTAACATCATTTGGTTTTATTCCCTGCCTTCTCAGTGCCTCAGCAGTATTCCACTCTTCTTCTAGTCTATGTATTTGCCTCTGAGCTGTTACTGATCTCTGTGCTTCCTCTGCTCTTTAATATCAATCTAGTGAGAGTAAGATCATAAAACACATCAGTGTCAGGAAAGACCTGGAATTGAGAGAAGATAAAAATGATATAATATTCTGTGAGCAGCTAATCCAGATAAATAGAGTCTGGTTTCTTCCCCACAGCTTTTGCTATCTCCCTGCACACTTTCAGATGGCAGCTGGCTCCCATCCCTGTCCTGGTGGGTTACAAGGCAGTCAGCTGATCAGCCTTTCCTTCTCCATCTGGGCCCAGGGAAATATGTGGCAAGCCCTTGTGTTTGCCCAGTGCAACTTTGCAAACACCAAGTGTGACGTATTCCTTTCTGGCTCTTCTTAATATACTCTTTTCTCAGGCACAGAATTAAAAGATGCTCCATGCAAGCTTCCTGGGATGCCGGGAATCGGTGGTGTGAGGCTGCTGACATAAAGGAACCTGGTAAGACTGGCTGGCACATGCAGCCACTGCGGGACATATGGTATTTGGATACGGGTGAGACATGTCAACTGATAGAAGAGTCAATAGGTGCAGTGCCTGAAAAAGGAAAGAGGAATGGTGTCTATTTATTTCTGTCAGGCTTTCTTGCTGCTCAGCACCTTTACAGGAGAGAGTGGAAAAACCTTGCCCTCTGCCATGGTACAGAAAAGCCACTGAGAGTGGATGCTCATTCTCCACAGGTGTGTGTGAAATGGGAGTTGACTGTAAGTAGGTACATGGGTTTGATCTGCTTCTCTCTCTTACCTGATCTGTTCACTTGCCTGTCTTTTTCCTTTCCTTATAAGTGAATGGTCAGCTCACTGTCTGTTGGTTTTCTCCTCTTGTCAGCATCGAATCCGGCTAGAGAGTTACATGCCTGTGACTTGCCACTTCTACAACTCTTCTTTCTTCTTTGTATGGATAACTGTTATTGGGGGAGGATGAGCTCTGTGGAGCTTGAAAGAGCACCTGAGCCCTCTGAAACTGCCACAAGCCCAGCTATGTTCACCACCTCTGCTGCTCCCCTAGAAAGAGTGCTAAATCTACAAATATGCCACAGTCATAATCTGGGGGACATCACCGTATGTGTGCAAGGCAAGGGAAAGTTAGACAGGCAGGCAGGTATGTGGGTAGACTGTTCTGCCTGGCACTCTGGCAAGCCCCCATTGACTGGGATGTGCCCGTCTCTGCGTTGCCCCTGTTCTCATCTTCCCTTTCACTCCTGCTCTGCCTCAGCCCAAATGCTGGGAGATACTGAAGTGACCAGGATCAAAATAAGAGGATGGGAGAGAGCTGCAGAAGGAGTCTGTCTAAGAAAACCAAAAGACAAAGTAGCCCCATGCTGGCATGCTTTCGTTGCTTTTCCCTCCTGTTTGCCCCTTTACTAGCACCTCACACTCATTTCTCATATCCACTGAATATCAAAATGATTCAGCCACAAGGTTGCAATTTATGCCTCCTCATGGCTCTTTTTGTTTAAGCTGAAAAAATAATTCAGTCCAGTGAAGCTAATCGTCATTCACAGCAAGGCCCTTCTGCATATATTTCCCTTTATGAGGCAGCTTTAAAGAGGATATTAGCTACATTTTTACCTCTTTTGTACAGCCCTCTAATTTAGCTAAAGTGGTGTAAAGTGGCTAAGACCGGTCCAAAAATGCCTATAATGTTTTATAGATGTAACTTTAAAAAAAAAGAAAAAAAGGACACGTAACATCCAGGCAGCGGAGTGACTCGAATAGCAGATGTCTTTACACAAAATATTCTTCATTTGCCAAGTTAGACATGAGGCCTAATTTCACTTCTAATTCCACAGATGCTTGCTTGGAGAAACCATCCGAACAATTATTAGCCTGTTACACTGGGTGAAAAAGTGTCACCTTTGGCACAGGCTAAACGTGATCACTGAACAGTTACCGGCAGAACATCAGCTTAACTTGTCAGTTATTAGCAAATTTGCAGCACTTAATTAGGAAGTGGTGGGGCTGTAACCTTCTCAGAAGAGCTCATTTGAGGAAGCACCTCTTGTATTCCTTCTAGTCAGAAATGTTGAAGTCCTGGAAACCTTTCTCACCTCTCTCCCCCCTCGAAAACTAGTCAATTTACGAATTTTTTCAGCTGAAATATACAGATGTGACAAACTGTGGAGCACAAAACTATCAAAAAGTATATTCTAAGTTTTCACATCAGCTTAAAAAAAACTTCAGGGGTATAAAATTCTGATACTATGAGGGTCATTTTGAACACCAGATTTTCAGAAATAAGCTTAAATTTTAATTCTGACACCGGGATATAACCAAGAATCCCTCTTCCTCTCAAGTGTTTTATCTCGCCCACTTTCCCAACAGTAATCACAAGTCTATGACTCACATACTATACCAATAGTGAAAATTAAAAGAAAACATTGTTCCTACTACCATTTCACCAAAGGTACTCCCACAGCTCTCTGGTCACAAGAGACTTGAGTAAGTCTGCCTTCTAGAGTGAAATGCAGGATGAACTACAGTATCATAACTTAAGTTTTGCAAAAGAAATCAGACAGAAAAGCTGCTGTAGCATCGTGTACATGGAGCCTCTGATGCAGTGCCATGAGGCGAATTATGAGTGAAGCAGATAAAATTTTGATTAATAGAAGATTTTAAGGAGTTCTTCAGGAGCAGATGGTAATTGGGAGTGTTAAAAGGAGAGGGCAGTACTGAAGTTTCCCAAATATCAGCCATATTTCAACTTTTCATACATAAAATGAAAGTAAATAAAATAGCCCAGATGCAGAGGATGCTAATGAGCTTTGCTAAAGATATGAAGTGGTGAAATATCGGAGACCATTGGGATGCCATATGGAAGGAACTGGATATTCTTGAAGCCTGTGAGCAATAAAAAATGGATGATATTTTGCATCACAAATACAAAGTTATGTCCTGGATTGATAATAGAAAATTCTCTGTTGGCTAGAAAGAAGGTTGCTGGTTAGAAAGAAATATTGATGAGAAAAGTCTGGTTGAACAGAGTATGGAAGTGCTCAGTGGGGCAGAGAAGTGCTATTAGGGGTATCCAGGGGAATGTAGGTGCCATTACAGGAATGGAATCCAGAAGAGTTTGGCCTCATTACAATAGCAAAATGAAGGCTGGGAAGGAGGGATATAGTTAGTCTCTACATGTACACTGGGGGTAAACACCAGGAAGGCTGAAAGCTGTTTAAAGCTGGTGCTTAATTAGGCTGCTTAATGATGACACAGGAAAAAAATTGGATTCCATGGTTTTGGTTTGGAAATTAAAATTTATTATTGGTCAGGGAAATTAACACTAGCTCCCAAACAGGATTTAGAAACAAGCACTGTGAATCTAAGTGTCATTCAAGGTAGGAAATAGATTACATACAACGCTGGTTGCCTTGTTGATAAAATAAGTAGATGGTAATTCCCCATGTGGCTCTTTTTGTGCTGAAAGTGAGTTTACAAGAGAGGATTGTAGGGATTCACACACACTTTTTTCTCCCAGCACTTACTGTGCTAGTGCATTAACTATTAGAGAGTATCTGCATTTATTTAGCAGGAAGAGAGTACTACAGATGCTCATCTGATATGGACAAATAGATCGACTGAAGTCAGAGTAGCTCTCTCCAGATCATATGAACTCAAAATCTGTCCCATTCTCTCTGGGAACTAAAGATTGTCCTTGTCGTTTATTACTAAGTAGTAATCTTTGTGATTAGCTAACTACTAACCTTTGTGAAAGGTATTCCAGGCTCGGCAGAGACAACCAGGCCCCAGTAAGGCCATAATTAGAGGTGACAAAATATTAAAGGCTCATCAACTCTTGCAAACGCAGGCAGGTCTTCACACCTCCTCTTGTTTCCCGGCAGTTAGGAAGATGCTATAAAGACAAACTAGTCCATGTCTCCTGCTGTGAATCCTGTTTGCTGTGACATAATTTTGTATGCAGGGAAAAGGGTAACCAGATTGCAGTATATTCAGGTTGTGATGGATAGGTTAATAGAAATGAGTGCAAAAAAACCCAAAAGTGTTTTTCTGGCATAAGTAAATAGAGGGGGGGGGAAATCTACTGGAATTCCCTTCTTAGTTTTTACTCTAATAAACTTGTCAGGAAGCAGATTATTTATGAGAGAGGTAAATTTTCATTCACTTTGAACATGTATTTGCTTTATCCATGTTCAGCCTGTGAGTTGTAGTAAAAGGAAGGAGGGAACAGATCCTTCTAGAGAAAATGACCCCTGCTTACTGAGACCTAATATCCTGGTAGCTGTTGTGAGCTGATGCTGTGTTGCCCAGCTACTCTTACCATACGGCTGGGCAGGGATTTGACTTACCTCATTTGGTGATCAATGCAGCAGCTAAATTTATTTCTGATACAGGGCAGCAGTAAATTCCTGCAAGTCTGGAGCTAGAAATCAAAGTATTTCTTATCTTAAATGCCCTGCTGCAGTTGTAAAACCCACCCCAGTTTATGACCTACCCTTTGCTCATGTGTGCGCTTTATATGTCTGTACCATATTTACCACCCTCATCTTTGTCAAGAGTTTGAAAGCAGTGTCTGCAAGTAAGGTCTTGTTGGACTTGCACAGGCAGCGTGACAGCGATTGAAAAGCCATGTCTCTCGGAGAAGGAGATACAGCCTTGCAGAGGACCTTTTGTGGAAGAGCCACTAGAAATTTTCTGTTGAGTGTTTAAGAGCTTGAAGTCCTTCGCAACTGTGGAAGTGTTTTAAGCTCTAGTGAAGCCCTGTCTTGAAATAACTGCTGGGAAGAAAAAAAGTTACTATTTGACATCAGAAGTCTTGATTTTGTGGCTACTTTTGCAGAAAAAATGGTTATATCTCATTAGAAAACAGGAAAGTTACTATTGTTTTTCCATTAAAATCTACAATTGCACTGATAAATTTTACGAAGCTATTTGTATCACCACAACAGTGGGACCATATTTTTTTCTAAAGAATCCCAGGAAGAATGGGTGAAAAAAGTACCTAGAAATGCTTCGTTGCTGGAAAAGGAAACAATCTATAGTTTTTCCTCAAGTACAATTTCCAGCTGAGGGGCTAAATTCTCAAAGAGAATTGAAAACTTGCCCCCAGTACTTTGTTATTAGAGAAAACAATTTGTTTACTTGGCCCAGAGGTGCCTGAATTTTGGTCAGGTACAAAACTGCCTGCACTCTGCAACCACTGAGTTCATTGAGGCCTAAGACTTAAAAGGATTTTCAGAAAGAGAGGGCTCTTCCCTTCTTCCTAGCAAAGCTTTATTTTGTAGTTATCAAATTGGCTGTCATGCGATGAACATATGACTTTTTTTTAAAGCCAGATAGGACAGGCCTTCTACTAGTCCAGGGATTAATATGTTCACCCAGATAATGGTATTCTCTCTGCAGTGAAATGAAGACATGGACCCATCTATTTTAGGGGTTAACAGGAGATACTTTGCACATTCCAACTGCAAAAGAGCGTTACCACAGTCTACAAGGCAGTGGATGCTGATTGCCCCCGTCTCCTGCAAACATCAGGAGGAGAAGAGGATGCTCACCTCGCTTGGGATCAGGTCCTGTGCATGTACCCAACATGCAAGATTAACAGCAGATCATTTAACACATGGCTGTTCTTGGCACAGCTCGATTTCCAAAGCAATTTCTCGGAGTGCTGGAGGTGAAGGATGGCACCACCTTTGCTGATTGTCCCTTGCTGAGCCATAAATCGATACCGTGTGTGAATGAAGAAGGTCTCCAGTAATAGCTTGGCAAGGTGGCAGCAACCATAAATATATAGGAAAGAAAGGGGCCATCTACTAACAAGCTGGTTTTCTCCAGAGGAAAGTTGCAGCACTTTCTATTAGACCTTTTTAGATAATTAAAAAGAGGTGATATTATCCTGCTGATTATTTGTCTCTATGAGCCTAGTGCACATGGAAATAATCAGCAGTGCCACCTGATATTCCCTCATAAAATCACTATTTTAGCCTCAATTTTCCATGGAGGGTATTTGTTCTTAGAGCCACTGTTTTTACCGCGATAACTATAAAACACAGATGACTTCATTTAAAAAGATCCATGGTAAAGCTTCAAAATGCAACTCAACTGCAGCCTGCAGGCTTAGAAAAGCAAATAAAGAATCTAAGCTTTATTATTAATATTTTTAAATCTTGCATATTTTTAAAGGTTGGGATGCCAGCATAGTCTCCGAGGCCAGAAATTATCAAGTTTAACTGCTAGGACCTAAAAGTAGAGTATGCACTGTCTTTTGTGAGATTTAATATGTGGGCCAAGACTCTTCTAGGTTTATTGTAATATTTTGATCTAATCTCAATGTGATTAATTGTCTGTAACAGAGGAAGGCTTCGAACAAGCAGTGCAGAGGTTGCAACAATGAAGAAAATTTCCGATCAGTCATCCGCTACCCAAAAATGACTTCTATGAGGAACAACAGCCTGGCCGTTGTCCCCATGGATGTGATGTGGGGAAGGCGGTGATGTCTTCTCCTGCCCAAAGCCTCCCTTGGACGCCTGTGCATGTCATGACCTCCCTGTCAGCACCTCTGGAGGCCGGCATGGGGTGGGGGCTACAGCCCCCCGTAACCCTGGGAGGTCTGTCTGGGGGACAGACCCAGCCTGAGCCCCCGGGAGGTCTGTCCCTCTGCCCTGGGATGAGGGCATGGACCATGGCCCTGGCCCCTCAGAGCCTGGTTGCCTGGCAACAGTGAGGCCTGGCCCAGACACCATGCTGAATTCTGGCCCAGCCGCCATGTTGAGGCCTGGAGCATCCATCACAGCGCTCTCGTCCTCTGCGGTGGCGCCGGCCGCCCTCAGCCGCCTGCAGAGCCTGGGTGGGTGTGCGCAGGGCCTGGGGGGCTGCTGAGGTGCCTTCTGCCCTGGCTCTGGGAGGGAGGGCTGGTCTCCCTAGGGACAACCTACCCCCAGCCCTGGGTGGGCAGGAGCAGGGAAAGACCCAAACTTTGTCTTGTACATATATTTTCTACTGTGCGGATGTGTGGAGCCAGGGCTTAACAGGGAAAGTGGATATTATTTTGTATTAGCATTGTTTGCCATTTTAACTATCTGCCTCAGAAAATATGGCTAATGTGATCTCCATGGCTGCAGCAGCCATGGACTGTCTTTTCCTGTTTAACTGCAGCCTGGTTCACTAAGGTTAATGTAGAAGACATATAATCCAAAGGTAAGAGTCACTACAAGTGTATTGGTGGGGAAGGGCTGTGTGTAGGTCGTGTGTTTCTAAATGGGATGGCTGCCATGGTTATTAATGCATTTCCTCCTTGTCTTTTTGGGTTTATTATGACATATGGGGCCATCTGGTGCCTCTGTGGGACTCCCAAGACTTTTTGGCAAGCACATATATGAAGATGTCTAGGGTTTTTCCTCTTCAAGTCTTTCTACTATACCTTATTTCTGGAAACCTTGCTTAAAAAAGTGTTTTCATGGTCAGCTGCAGTCTACCTATAAAACAAACCTCCTCGCTATCAACAGT
>NW_009648451.1:181058-221315 GCF_000708025.1 Charadrius vociferus
CCTGGTGGCATATTAAGAGAGCAAACGCACTTTGCATGGTGGTTAGGGCACTGTGGCAGGTGGTGTGGGACAGATGCTTGTGGTCCCCTCAGCCTCTGAAGTGAGCATGTGGCATGGTATCTGAAGGAAAAAGGAAATTTTAAATATGCTCAAAGCACAAATTCATTCCTCTCAGGTGTTGAGAGGTTAGAAGCCCTTGAATTGTCTTGAATGATAATTTTTTTCCTGGGCCACATCAGACAAGAACCTGCTTATGAAGCTGTTGGGCCTTCTTGTAAGACAAATGTGACCTACAGAATCACATTTATCACTGTGTCTCTTGTAAGAAATACAGCCTGCTTTCGGGATAGCTAGATGAATTACGGAGATGCAAAACTGCAACAATTCAGCAATCAGCAACTTGGTGTGAAGGCCTTCATGAAGGAGATGAAGCAATGACTAAAACCAGAATAAATTTGCTTTAGAAGGAAAGATTAATCATCATGCAAGAGAAGGATTGCTTCAAGTCTAAGCAATGAAATTGCTCTGTGAGTAATAACGTTAGCCAGAGAAAAGGCACCAAATAAACTAAGTACCAGGAGATACACTTCAAACAAGTTTTATCTGGCTCTAAAATACTTCCCTTTGAGAGGTAGGAACATACATGTATTAAGGTTGAGCCGTCTCAAGGGATGGATTCCATGCTGGGGGACACTGCCTCTGGTTATCATTTCAAATTTTCCAATTTCAGAACATTCAAAACTTTCCATTGCTGTCAAATCTGTTTAACTGTAATGGAAAGTTATTCCTGTCTAACAAAACTGGTTTCTTATAAATAGGCAGGATTGGGTACAGCTTGTGGTTATAGATGTATATCACAACATATTCACTGCTGGAGGCCTCAGCTATCAGACTGTACGGAACTAGGGCCTGAGCTTCCCTGTTCCCTTTGAGAATGGTTGCAGGGCATTATCTCAACAGCTTGGTTTCAAAGGCTGTACAATTATAATGTCCTCCAAAGAGCTTGTAACCTACAGGTCAGAAAAAGCTGTACACAGATGAGACAAATGGCTTGGGGTGACATAAGCTGCAGTATGAGACCTAAGATGATGTGGAAACACTTCATCTTCAGTAAATGTCTGCGGTCTCAGTACTCTGCCCTCTTGACCACTGTCAGGCTGCGGTTCATCCCATGCCCAAAGGAAACAGGGGGGCTAAGGAGGGATTTCAGGTGGGACAAAGCAGTGACTTTATAGTTATTGAGAATGTGGTGTGCAAGTAATGCTCTGCTGTGCAGGGAGGATGAACTGATGCTGTTCTGGAGCCAGTTGTTTGTGCCCAGGGTGCTGAATGAGAGAGGCCAGGAAGGATGGAAAATGGATAGCTGACATTTTTCACATATGTTACTTTGATTTTTGTGCCACTTTTAAAAGACTGAAAGGTTTGATTAGGAGAAGAGTTTTGGCAGTAAAAAGAGTGGCATAAAAGGCTGAATTTTGGAGCAGCGTGTAGGAAAAAAAAAAGGCAAGACTTTTCAAAGGTATCTTTCTTTTTATAAAAAAATGTATTTGGGAAATGTATACTTCACTAATGCCATTTAGTGGCATTTAGTTTTGGTTTAATAACAAGCATAGAAGGAAACGGAAATTATCTGAAAATTTTATTGCAACGTTTTTCTGAAGGAGATGTTTCATCTAGGAAATACAGATTTTTGAGAGAACAAGTGTGAGCACAAAAGGGGAGAGAAAATCAAATAGATGAAAAGAAATCAAGAGGGGGTCTGGAAGTGAGAAGGCCTAAAGGACTGAAAAGAAGTCTTCACAAGCAGAACTTAAAGTTTTAACATGGATTTTTATTTATGCACAGTATGCCTTAAACTTTGTTATGTTTCTGAAGAAAAAAATTCATAGTTGTTGGCAGAAGGACAATGAAACTGGTGGAAGGTCTAGAGCACAAGTCTTATGAGGAGCAGCTGAGAGAACTGGTGTCGTTTAGCCTGGAAATGGAGGCTCGTCCCTTTCTACAATTTATCACTCTCCACAACTATGTGAAAGGAGGTTGTGGTGAGGTGGGTAGTGTTCTCTTTTCCCAAGTAACAAATGATAGGACGAGAAGAAACAGCCTCAAGTTGTGCCAGGGAAGGTTTAGATTGGCTATTAGGAAAAATTTCTTCACCAAAAGGGTTATCAAGCATTGGAATAGGCTGCCCAGGGAAGTGGTTGAGTTGCCATCACTGGAGGTATTTAAAAGACATGTAGATGTGGTGTTGACAGACATGGTTTAGTGGTGGACTTGGCTGTGTTACGTTTACAGTTGGACTGTATGATCTTAAAGGTCTTTTTCAACCTAAATGATTCTATGATTCTATAATTCTATTCTATGATTTGAAGGTGGTAAGAAGACCATGATTTCAGATTGCTATCATAGAAAGAGTTGTCTGGAATTACTACTAATTGGTGAAGCTGAGGCAAACTCTGTTCTTACGTCACCCACTCTGCTGTTTACTGCTTATATGGGTTTGTTTTCTGACATCTCTCCTGCTGATAGTTCACAGAAAATGCTATAGTGGTAGGTGATCATCGTCAGGCCTGAAGATGGGCAGGTACAGCAGAGGTAGCAGCTGCTCCTGGCCTTTGTTCCCACCAACTCCAGATAAAGATCCTAGTGAAATGGGACAGTTACTAGTTTTCAAACAAGTTAGTAGGTCAAATTAAAAATAGACTTTTGTCTCAGCTGGCTGAGTGCCTCGTCTTTACAACAAATTCACTTATGCTTGGATTACAAATTTTCTTTTTCCCCCTTCTATGAGGATTTAATCTCTGTTACAAAATCAGGGTATAAAAAAATTTCATGCCACTGTTAACAGGCACAATAATCTTTTGGATGAATTCAAATCCTTGCAATTATTATTCCATCTCAGCTAAATTAAATTTAACAATACAAAGAGTAGCTTCTGGAGTACGTAAATCTCACTTCAGGCTTTGATGAATCCGGATTAGTACTTTTGGTTGGAAAGAGACATAATGAAGCCATGACTGCTTGGAGAAATTCTAAAGATTAGCTATACCCTGCTTAAAGGGAAATTATGTTGATCCACAGTTTTTACTTTAGTTTAATAACCTCTATAAACTTCTCTGAATGACTCTTTTAAAAAATTAATTCTGCAGAATTTAAGTTGGAAGCATTTAGTGACTGCAAATTTTACCATGTCCTGTGGAGTTCATATGCCACTTGTGCATCTGCCTTTTCTGTGCACCAGGAGGAGTGCGAAAGATGTTGACCTACTTTAGAACAAGGGAAAACAGATTTAGCAAATAATTAAAAAATAAATCCTTCACTTTCAGAATAATTCTTGCAGAACAACAGAGCAATATTTGAAGCTTAAAAAATATACGTTTTAATTTCACTGCATTTTTCATTTAGAAAAACACTTGAAAAATGAAGACTCTGTGTTCAGTGGGGAAATTGTACAGCGTCTTGAAGATACTATTGCTGCTATTAAGAAATTGGTAAGGAAAATCTAATATTTAGTTTCAAATATATGAGAAAGAGTTAGTTGGTAACTAAGTAACTTATGGTTGTACTATTAGAAGTGTCCTCTTGTGTGAGTTATATTCTACCTTAAGAGAGAGAGAGAGGCAGTTAGGAGTGTAGTTGGTGGGTGCTAGCATGCACTTTGCTGCCTGCAGAAGTCTGGCTGTAACAGAACAAACCAACCTGACTACTACAGATCACCCAGCTGATCCAAGCCTTAGCTCACCTGCTGGTGTTTTAACAGGGGAATAGATGTCATTTATACAGTGACATTTGAGGAGTGCCCAGGCTTCTGTCAAAGTAAAAAGAGAAAGGGTCTCATGCTCAGCAGTAAATTGGGACTCAGGGTTGAAGTTCTGTTCCCAACTCTATTGTGTCTTCATAGTTTGCTTTTGCGCAAGAGGTGTAAGCTCTGAACCTACAGTCACTTAGTAGGAGCATCACAAAAATCACCTGAAGGCAGAGGTCTCTCTGTGTAGAGCTTTTTACACCATAAGGGCCTTAATGCTGTTGGTGCAAGGGAGAAAAATAGTGCTTCCCTCTCAGGGCTGCTGGGAGGATACACCCACTAATGTTCGTGCATTCAGCAGATGGTACAGAGTTCAGCGGGTAGGTGGTTTGCCCTACAACTAGGTGCAACGGGATTTTTTGTGAACAATTTCTTTCCTTGAAGCAACTGCATTGTGTGTGATAATAAGAGACCTTACAGCAATTATGAGCTGAGGATGGCTGTTCATAGGTCGCTAACTTTTGCTGTAGGACCACTGAAGCCATTAAAGCCAGAATGGCTTCAAACAGAGGGTATTTTAAAAGTATCTCCACAATGTATTTGTGTAGGTAGGTGTGAATCTTGTAAACTTTCCTTTCTCCTTCAGCAGGCCTCTAAATCATCTATTTCAGACCAACTCTGCATTAGTCTATCAGACGAGTATTTTATGTAGTATGCTGAAATCATAAAGCTGTTTTCTTTTTCACTGCTTCAGCTAATTGAGGATGTAACTCATATGAAATTAAAACCTTTTACACATTTATTTTACACCTCTAAATATTTCATCTTCTCAAGGAAATTAGAGTAATTTAACAGCATCTTTTCTTCCCACTGTGTCTCAGCTGGTGATTGTAACTGCTAGCAAAACTGAAGGAGAAAGATAGGCTTGGTTTTATGTATTAGTTGTGATGTCAGAGTCAACATGCATTTAAGAACGGATTTCTTTTCCCAGACATTAGGGACCTCATCAACCCAACCAAAAATTCTCAGTCATACAAATTGGGGGAGTCAGTTGTTTGAGGGCGGCTCCTCCCACAACCAGTTCAGTCTGTTTTCTCTTGCTCCACCATCACTCTCAAAGTGAGCCTTCCCATACCATTACCCATGAACCAGAAGGTGACTTTCTAGCGTGTCTCAAGGCCAGCTAGAGTCCCCCTTCTTCAGTATAGTTTCAGGCCATAGGGAAATGAGGCTCTTCTGTTGCTTAGATAACACCCTTCACGCACAATAGCAGAAGCTGACAGCTAAGACCTCCCCTGCCAACACAGCTTTTGTAGCAGAGGTGTGAGCAACAGCTTCCAGAAGATTGTTGAAAGTCAGAAGCCAACAGTTCCTGAAGCTACATAGGTTTGGTCAGCTACCTGTAAAACAAGTTACTTGTTATTTTGAAGAGTGAAAGACAGGAGGAAAGACAGCAAGTATGAGCAAGGGGAATGGTATATGTAGCCATGGAAAGTATCTGGTATCAACTAGCTAAAAGAAGACGAAATAATGGTTTTCTAAGGACAAAGTGCTATTTCATCTGTTGTTGTATTACTTAATTCTCACTTGTAGATTTCTTTAATTGCCAGGAAGAAATTCGAAGGCATACCCTTGAATGCCTAGAAGAGGAGACTATAAAAAACAGCAATCTTCGCTTCAGAATACAGAATTTTCCAGGAGAGATTATTGCAGAGATGACAGGTAGTACTAACTTAACCAGCTCTGAAAAAAAAACCAAAAGAACTGAATTTTCTATGCATTTAAACAATTTGAAGTATTCTATAAAATCAATCCTACTGCTGAGGGTAAATCACTTTCAATAATAACTTATTCATGAAAGAAGATAGGTGTTTGCAGATGTATGATACTGTGAGGGATTTTTCTCTCACATAAGAGCGTAAATGAGATATCTTCACTGAAGACCATGCACAAGCACTAGAGGAATGACTGGAGAACTGTGTCATTCAGTTCTGATCCAAGCCGTGCCGCAGCCTTTCTCTGATACTTGAGATGGAGCACCTGAGTGCTCTGTGCTGCAAGTTCCCTCTTTGGGAAGTAGGGTTAGTAATGCATATCTGATGTGACATTACTTTTGGGTGGGCTTCAACTGGCCAAATGCTTATCAACTGTCTCTTTTAGACAGTAAAGAGAAAGAGGTGCTTCTAGGAATGATTCATCTCACCCTAGAGTAGATGTTTAAAGTAAGTCAGGAGAATAACGAACTTGAAGTGCCTCTTTCTCTCCACTGGCTATGAAGGGAAGCCAAAGCATTAGCTCAAATGTAGGTATCCAGATGAAAATAAAGTTTGAGCTCTATTTCTCTTTTTTTTTTTTTTTTTTTTCATCAGGTATGGCTTCACTTTTAAGACATCCAACCCATATTCTGCTACTACCCTTCTATTTGCACTGTAGTCGCAAAGCAAAGTGTTCAGGGAGTTGATCTAGGTGAATGTTAGGATTTCTTCTTTTTGGGAGAAGCAAGGGAGTTGGAGTTCTTTATTTGGCTAACCATGAGGCTGCATGATCGTTAGTGGTGGCGCAGGAGGAGGGATGGCAATATGGCAGGGTGGCCAGGGACAGCAGGACTACTTTTGGAGTACTATGGCATTAGATATGCTTTAGGTTCATCATGAAACAGCAGCCAGAGCTTTTCTTCCCCCCCAGCTACTATATCTTCTGTGTTTGTTGATTACTTTCTTAGAGCAAGTTTCCTCCCTCACCTTCTCTCTGCCTATAGCACGTGGTTGCCATGCAGTTAGTCGATTGTTTATACTAGCTGTTCCCATTCCGCACCGCCTAAGTGTTTTTGCGTGGGTGGATGTACACTAATGTGACTGTTATCTCAGAAGCTGAAAAGATGCTGTAGTACAACGCCCCTGCACAGAGGAGCTTTAACCACAGTGCCTCTTCATGCAGGCTCTTCACTTGCACACAGCGGTGGCTCTTCTGGGAGAAATGCTATTGAATTTCAAGCAAGGTGATCCTGTTCCTTGTCCCTGGCTGCCAGAGCTGGCTGTGCAGAAGATATTTTTTGGGGGGGGAAAGGAATAATTTTTATCAGTCCACTATATGTCAAGGGAATTTCTTAGACATATAGTATGAAAAAGAGCAATTGCTCTGGGACAACACAGCAGGCTGCTTCTTGTTGATAAACGCAGATGACTCAGGGAAAATGTGATAAGACTAAACTACTGCAGTAACATATGTGATTTCAGGGATGTTAGTGTCTTAGAATCACAGCTATTCCTTACCGTGTGGCAGTACCAACAGTAGTGAATTAAAAATGATGGGTCAATCTCTTAATGCATTATCTCATATATACCTTTATGCAGCTAAGAGGCTTCTGCATGTTTTGTACTTATTTTTTAGCTCTTGTTACTGCTGCACGCGAATCTAGTGCTGCTAAGATAAATCAGCTGCAATCTGCGTTGAAAAGCATTGCTGATGAAATTGAATTACTGGATGAGAAGCAAATCCTTTGTGAAAGACAGAATGCTGCACTGTGGTATGTATTCATTTGAACAAGGAAAACCTTACTGGCGAGATGATTAAGGAGAACTGAAATGTTATCAAAACGTAGTGAGTAGTGCTTGGCCCTCACCCCTGCAGCTAGCTGCAAATGTTCCTAGGCAACTCTTTGCTGCAGCAGCAAGCCTGATTTTTAAGATCTTGTTTCTTGAACAGCAGAGACTGCCTGCTGCCTGATAAGCTCGCTTCGGGAAACCTGTCTGCAGCTTTGCTTCTCACACTGGCAGGAAGAGTGTTCTCTTTCAACAATTAATGTTGAGGAACTACTATAGGTAAAAATCACAGTTTTCAGTTAAAAAAGGAACTGTAGAAGGAATTCTGAATCAGTAACTGTGCTAGAGATCCATCTTCCTCTTCAAGAGTTACCCCAAGAGGATACAGACACTGGAGAGATACTTTTTTTTTTTCCTGCCAGATTTCCTGTTACTGTCACCTTCTGCTGTGCTGCTAGAGCTGTTCAAAAACAAATCACAGTGCATTTTCTTAGGGGAAGCCTGCTTTCTTTGTTCTTTCAGTGCTTGCAAGTAGCCCTTCCATTTTTAGTGAAACTTGTGGAAAATAATCACATCATTAAAAGTAAAACTTTGAAAAGGTTGTAATATAAATAGCTGAAAGCCTTTTCATTGGCTTTAGATGGCCTTCCTCACGGGTACTGGTGCATGTCACATTTTATGGTATGTATAGAGCTATAGTAGACTGAGTTGGTAATGTATGTATAGGCAAGTCTTCATTTCAACGAATATATGAACCAAGTCTGTGATCTGAATGAATGGTAGGAAATACAATTTTCATCTTTTTTTTCTTCCAGTGAAGAACAAGAATACCTGCGGACACAGTATAAAGAGAAAGTAGACTTGCTGAATGAAAGGATGGCAACTAAAGCTAACACAAATGTTCTCTTAACTGAGACTTGTGATAAAACAAGAGATACAGAAAGAGAAATAATCAGGGCGAAGGCAGCATTAGAAGAATTGAAAGAAAAAATAGCTCAAAAAATGAGTAAATTTGAGAAAGAGAAGGAAGAATGGGATGAAAAGGTAAAGGATCTGAAATATACTTCACAGTTTTACAGATGATTATATAGTGCCAAAAATGAAATTACCTTAGAAATTATTCTAGATGTTGTATTTTGCTTTCTCATATAGAGCTAACCTATGTCTTCACAGCAGTCAAACAGAAAAGTGACTCCTGCCAGTGGGTGCGCACTGTTCTGAATTCTGTATACATGTGCTTATGTGTGTGGGGTGTGTATATATACACACACACACAAATATGCACACTTCAAAATTGCGTGGTATATGAAATGTGTTTTCTAGCAGCACATCTCAGAATGTCATGTCTGTATTGGTGCTTCTTACTGACTGTGGGACAAATAATCATATACTGGGATTTCAACCCCTCCAGGCAAACTGCTTAAAATAGAGATACCTATATTTTCCAGCAAGCTCTGAGATAAGGTTTTACTGGCTTTATATTCTGCCCTACTTTCAGTTGTGTATATTTGATATCCTTTCTGAACGATAACATAAAAACAGATGATCCGATTAAAAGAAAACTTTCTAGTAGAAAATATGGTATAATCAGGTTCCTACACTGGAATAAAATCACATGAAATTTTGACAGATCAGGTCCTAATTTGCATGTTATATTAATTAATTATTGTTTCATTTTCTTATAGAATTTGGTCATTTGGTACACAGCTGTGGCTTTTGCAGAAAATTTTATTCCAGTGTAAATTTTGTGCTTATTTAATTTTGGAAGGCTTCGGATGTTTTAATATAAATTTTTAAACAATGCGCAAGATGTTGCTCAATTAATTGTATTATTTTCAATGTAGAATAGAGAAATGAAAAATATTCTTGATACTCAGGCGACAAAAAATTCCAAGAAAAAGCATGAATTTGAAAACTTGAATACAAAATGTTTGGACCTACAGCATTTGATAAGTCTGAATTCAACGGTAAGTTATATACAAAATTGTTTTGGTTCATTCATGCAAAGATCAAAATTCGATTTTGTAATTGTTCACAGTGAGGGGAATTTATAGCGAAATGCAGTCCCTACCTATTAAGAAGAAAAATAAGCTTGCATGGTGTCTAATTGACTGACATTATTAACTATAAGTTACTTGGTTATAAAGTCACTTTCAAAAATAAAAGGTCCATATAGACTGTTTTTACCAGCTTAATGAAACAGTTGGCAACTCTGTGCTGGTCAATCTATTTATCAGGACCTTCTTATAGGGAATATTAAATAAAGTCAGTGAGAGGATGACTTGGATCCCAGTCCTGTACATGCCTCTGGTGGAGCTAGTTGGAGGACTAGCTGAAAAAGAAAAATGATAATCAACAGATATTTAGTGGATGCAAACTATGATATAGGAAGAAGAAATAGGATGAAATTTAGAAAAGAAGACTGTTCAGATATTATGAAAGAGTTTGTACTAGAAAACTGTTGTAGAAACTACAATAAGCAAGGAGACTATATTACGCTCAGCTGCCTGGGAATGCATTCAGTGTAAGTAACTCCAGGCTTGTGGACATGACAATCTTAAGGAGGCTCAGAGTCCAGAAAATCAAAGCTAATAGGGCTAAAACACAACTAAGCTTTCTCTGTGTGCCACCTATTTAATATTAGCTTCCAGTCCAACCCTGCCTACTCTAGAAATACTTTTCCCTTTTTGCAGGGATAACTTATCAGACAGAAGTAAGGAAAGATCAGTGTCTTCATCTTGCCTTTTATGATGTCTTGCAGAGTTAACTAAAACTATGTGCATTCAGTTTAACATCTGCTGAGTTACCTCAGTGCTACTGAAATCAACCGTACTGCAAAACTAATGCTTGTGTAACAAATTGAGCCAAATTAAGCTGTAAAAAATTATTTTCTGCCTTAGTCTTGCCACCTTCTGATAGAAGCACTGCTGCCTTCCCCGTAAAAGTCCTTTCTGTCTGAATATCACATTTGTAAAAATGCCAGACTTGTACTTAAGTGAACTCTGCAGTGAGGTTCCCTTAAATGATAGATTTCATAGGTTAACTTTTTGAAGTTTCTTTTCATTACCCACCTGTATTGCTTAATTTTTTAACCTTTTGGTGATTATATACAATAAATATAGCCTTAACTACTGTTTCATCAGTATTCTTTCTTTGCAGGCTGTAGTAATTTTGACTGTGAAATCTCAGAGTGGCTAGAAAATAGTAGAGTCTCATGCAGATGTTATGAAATCTTAAAAAAGACCAGTGATAGCAAAGGGATTCATTATTTGCTGGTTTGGAGATTTCATATGTTTTGACATAGTCTGTTATATTTTTAGGCTATATTTAATGAGGAAATTCTCATAGCAAAACTGAAAGAAAAAAGCAAGCAACTGGAAAAAACCCTGGAATTTAAAAGGGCAGACGTGCTGGCTCTCTCAGAAAAGAAGTAAGCATTGTGAGACCATTTGATTTGATCTTTTTGCTTTTTGTTTTCTGAGGGAATTTTTCCTGATATTTAAGAAGAACCAGCCAAATTCTATAAAGTATGGGATTTATTTAACAGGAATCTTTCTATTGGCTTCTGTGGGCATCCAGTAAAGACTTGGAGGACAGCTGGAGTTAATCTAAATTAGCTGTCAGGGAACAAATATTCACAAACAGTGCCCCTTGGGCTAGAGTTATACTGTTATTCTAACAATATGCATGGTCGGAAATCCAGTCATTACTCCCTGCACATGCTATCATCTTCCTATCAGCTGGAATACTTATATTTGCTATGGCACAGAGACTTCTGTGTGTTAGCTGAGGTGCAAAGCATTACAAATGATGTGAATAAGCAAAATAATCGAAATGTCATTCTACAAGCTTGTCTGTGTTACACCCATGCAGCTCAATGTGGAGATCCTCAATTTAGCATTATCCAGGCTAGCTCCATAGCCGCTTCTCTTCCAACTCTGCCATAAGCCTTCTAAAGGGTGTATGACTGAAGTGATGGGGAAAATAACTGAGACTCTTCCTGGTGATTCAAGTTTTTTTGTCTGAACCCATTTACGTCTACAAGCTGAGCTAAGAATCCCTACAAAGAAGAAAATACAAGTTCTTGGAAACTTGGGTAAAATCATTGCTCTGAACTCTACTATTTTTCTTGATGGCAGAACTAATTCATCAATGTCTTCATGAAATGAATGTTGCCATTAATTAACAATGTAATTACTGTAAAAAATGAGCTGCAGCCAGCATCCAGCCGTGGCCCTTGATCCTGTAGGCAGTTATAAATTTCTTATCTTTACTCTCTTGAATATTAACTTCAGTAGAAATATTTGTGCTAGGGAAGTTGGCCATACTCATGTTTTGAGGGTCCAAAAAGCTTTGAGGGTCGAAATAGTGATGACCACAGAGCTGTGTGCTGTGGTGAATTTCATAGCCTGAGTGTAACAGAAGCATTGTCTTTCTGTTCTTTTTGTGCTGTACGTTTATAGCTGCTCAGTGTTGTGAAGGTCTTTATTTTAAAGTGTTTGTCCTTCATAACTCATTCTACTATTTGATGTAACAGATGAGTTAGGCATTGAGTTAAAGAAAGGATCTGATCAGTGTTTTCTTCACAGTGTTTGGCACATAGTCTCAAAACCTGGTCAATATGGATTGCTGCTTCTATATTTGCTTGCTGTGAAAGTCTTAGGATGCTGGGGCTTTCTCTTCTTCTTTTTTTCTTTTTGATATCCTCTCCTCTGTGTCAGATTTCTGTCTTCAAACACTTCATACATGACTCCTGTTTGGTATACAAGATAGCAATGGAAGCAAGTATCCCTTGTTCTGACTACATCTTGTAAAACACACAAAGACACAATGTCTGTCAGAAGCAAGAAGGATAAATCTCTGCTCAAACTTTCCAATTTTAACCTGTAGACATGTTGCTGGTAGGACTTATATACCTGAAAGCCTGTCTGCTTTCTCCTCGTGTACTTTTTCTATCAGTTAGTCCATAGAAAATATTGTCTATCCCCATAAGCCTTCCTTGGTTTGTATTTTACGATCTTGCAGAAGAAAGCCTACCAGTTCTGTATGTCCTTACCTTTGCAGGTTTTCTTCTCCTCAGATATATGAGAGAAAAGTAATGAATAAGGATATCTGAATGGAATAGAGCTCAAATGAATGCAGACATTCACATAGCTTACATTCACATGATGGGCTGAGAATGCGTAATTTATAATAATGTTTAAAATACTTTTAATAACCTCCTAAATATGTCTACATTGGCTTTGTTTAATAGAATTCAGCTTGATTCTGAGTTACTGCTTTTACAATCAAAATTTGCCCAAGAAAAGGAGGATTTTGATAAGGAACTTGAAAAGGTAAGAGAAATATTTTTATTCTCAATCAGTTTTTGCTAAGTGTTGTCTTGTTGAAACACTTAATGAGAACAGGCCAGCACAAAGCATGATATGTGAGGTGCACATGTCAACCAAGGTGTTGGTCCATTAAAAATGCTGCCATACTGACATTAGGCAGCACTAGGTGTGAGCCATGTTCTGCCTATCTGATGGCCACACCACCTGCTCTTCTACTGCACTCCTACCACCACAAGCCAGGATCCCAATCATCATCTTCTTACTTCCTTTCTCTTGTCCATCTTCCTGCCCCTACCTCCTTCAACCAGGACCCATGACACCTTGATATTGCATGCCCACCATCCCAGTGTTCCATCATTGTCAAGCCTTCCCCATTCCCACTTTATCATTCTTTGTAGTCCACACAGTGGAAGCCACTACCTCCAGCTGGAGCAAGGTACCATGTGTCTGGGAGCAGCACACAGCTTGCAGGCGGTTTTAGAGTGGTTGGTTTGAATGAGGCCATGGAAATGAAGATCCAGAAACATGATCTTGATGTGATATCCATAAATTTTAATTACATACATGATGTGAATCTTGATTCATTGTAAAGTTCTCTAAGATTTTTTGATTAAAGGCACTCTAGCAGCATGGAATTTCATTATAAGTTAGAACAGAGACAGAAATAATAATAAGCTGACATCTGTGGTCCTTATTTCTAGACTAAGGAAGATGTACGCAATGCTAAATGCCTGAATAAAAAACTTAAATTGGAAAATAAAGCTGTGTGCCAGAAGTATGAACAAGTGCTGGAAGAAGAACAAAGCTGGGCTATAAAAAAGAATGAGATGGTGGCAAAGTAGGTTTTATCTGTCAGCTTTTCAATACAGATTTTCTAAGTTTGTGATTTTATGACTAAGGCTTTTCTTGATATATAGTGAGATCATGTTTCTGACAAAGTATCTAACTTATTTCTTTTTTCTTCTTGTAGATTGGGAAAATTATCCGTTATCTTGGATGAAAAGCTTGAATTTCTGTCAAATCATCTGATGGAAGAGAAAAACCTAGAGAAAGAAATTGAAAATCTTGAAGACAGCCTACTGTATGTAATGTTTCAATATTGACAATAGTAAATAGTCTCAGTACTGTTTACTCAGGAGTTCAGCTGGTTTAAGAGATTCTGAAATGTAACATTCAATTTGGAAGTTAAATGGGTTTATGAACTATACTGTTAGGATTGTATGAATGTTCATACAACAAAGAGGTTAGCTGCCAGTTACCCTAATTTAATCTGCAGTTTCTTATCACTGAGCAATGAACATACAAATAATGAACGATATTGAAGCAGTCCAGGATGTAAAACTTCCCAAACAATTGTGACTGTGAACTTCATACTGTGGTACCAGCTCTTGGACTAAGCCAGTACCCACTTATGGTGGTATCTAAGAAAATCTGCTTTTACTCAGATAAGTCTAGTAAGCACAGATTTGCTCTGTGCACAGAAATGCTCTGAAAAATAAATCTTTGCTTGTGTAGTCTAAGCAGAACAGAATTCCTGTGCCCTGTGCAGTGGGGTATGACTGGGAGGAGCGTGGCCAAAGCACTGCAGCTCTCTGTTAGCCTGCAGTTGGTGGAAGAGATTTGGGATTTTGCTGCTGTAGGTGAGAGCAGGCCAGTACGTACTGACCCCAGGTTATAAGGGTGGTGAGACACTGGAACAGGTTGCCCAGGGAAGTTGTGGATGACCCATCCCTGGCAGTGTTCAAGGTCAGGCTGGATGGGGTTTTGAGCAACCTGGTCTCATGAAAGGTGCCCCTGCCCATGGCAGGGGGGTTGGAACCAGATGATCTTTAAGGTCCCTTCCAACCTAAACCATTCTATGATCCTACATTGGACCTAGTTCACCTATTTGCTAGAGAATCAAGAGATCAAGGTCTTATTTTGTATATTGATAATCAAATTCTGTCATGTAAGAAGGGTAATCCTGACAAAAGGGAGAGCTTTTCTTTTTGTCTGTGCTGGAGAGTCATCCTTGGCAAGAGAAAGTAAAAAGGTTCAGCCAATTAATCTTATGGCCCCCAAACCTAGCAGAGCCAAATATTTGCACACACTTTGTGTTTGATTGACACCAATTGTCCCGGTTCTGTGCAACATTTTCAGTGTGGCACTGAAGGGGCTGTGCTCCTAGGGTCTTCCTGTTATCTAAATTCTCCTGAGGAATGTTTTGTTAATATGGAGTTGCCCTACTTATCAACAGAATTATAACTAAAAAGTAAGAAAATAATTGCTCGCCTCCCTTTTCATACTGAATAAAAAACCATACAGTACATTTATTCTGCTTTGTAGGAAAAGAAGTACATTTCTATCTTGATAGGATCAGTGTCTGCATTTTTTTCTGACAAAGGTGATATTGTTGCTATGTAAATGTGGGATGCAAAAATATAAGACCGTGAGATAGCCACACACTGCTAAAAAGGAGGTAGCCATGCACTGCTAAAGAGGAGAACTTGTAATGCAGTGCAATGGAGTCTACAGTATAAAACCAAGTTAACAAGATAATGAGGTGAAATAATCATTGCATAGTATCTTGATGTTAATTGGATATCTACACTAATGATAGTAAAGGAGAGGCTTGTAACAGCTTTCTCCCAGAGTCAATCAGCTCTTCATTTCAGGCTTTTAAACTAGGCTACATGGAACTGTACAAAATGCATCACATTTCTGACCTTTTAGAAAAGCAGATTGAAAAATCCCCTTTTTCCAGTCCATGTCCCCATATTTTCCTAGGTTTTTATTTTATGTTTGCACATAGTTATCTTGTTCTGTGAATTTTCACTGGCTTCACAACATCTCTCTACATCAAACCCAAAATAATTTAATTTCACTGTACATCACATAGACCTCCTAGTCACTTTAACGGACCCGCCAAACTGGAAACCAAAGTTAAGATCTCATGTTAATTTTTATTGTCTCTAAAAGTAATATGCAATGTATAGAGAATCTCATCATTCACCTTACAAGATTGACTGTTTTGTTTGTTTGTTGTTTTTTTTCAATGAACAATTTCAAATTAAGTCTGTCAAGCTTCATTCAAAGAGGGCAATCTTCAATTGATTAAATCCACTGAACTGAGAAACCCACTGACTTGACAACAGTGAATGTAGTTTGGAAAGTATGGAATAGAAGTATGATTCTTCAGGGGTATCTAAGAACAATTTGGGACACATTCTGCTACTATTAAAATGTCTTACAGTACTGGCTTGATACATTTAGCTTTGCATTTAGAACAATAAAGCCTTTGGAAGAAAGACCCATACTACCTCTTTGTAAATCCTGATGGGGTTTGGAGTGAGTGCTTCTCACCACCTTTGTGTCTTGAAGGAGTGAGAATCACTGGTTTCACACTACCAACCTTTTTTATTGTATTGAACTCTCCTAGCATGTGTTGAATACATATAAAGTTCATGTATTTTAACATTCATGACACATGATACACTAAAAAACACATAGTAAGAAATTCAAATAAATTGATGTGTCCACCTGGCCAGAAGTTCTGCTTCTGAAAATACTTTTTCATAGTGCTTGCTACTAATACATTAGGGTAATTGTTCATTTCTGAAACATCTGTTCTTGTATTTTGCATTTGCTAATTGTTTCTGGCTTGAATATATACTCCTGGATTTGCCTTCATTCCTAACAAAAGCCTCTTAATTTTAAACTGATGTTTTCAAGCCGAGAAACAACAATATGTAACAAACAGCTATGGTTGAACACTATAGTATGTATATGTTTTTTGAGATGTGACCCACAGGTACCATATTGCCTCTCTCCAACTAGACTAAGTATTTAGCATGTTGGTTGGTAGGAAGGAAATTTTGAAAAACTGTACTAAAAATTTGGCATAAACGAAATGGTCTGCCAATCTTCAGCATTATTTCTAAAAGTTTACCTTTTTTTTCTCTCAGAAAGATCAAGGAGAGCTATGCAAAACGGCTGGCATCTCTAGAGCAAGATTTGAAGACAGAAAATAAGACAAGGTAGGATAAACTAGAAAATGTGCATTGTTTCTTTTAAACAAAGCTGTAACTTAATGAATTACTGCACCTTGTTGCTGCTATTATACCAGAGGTATAAACACAAAGCCTCACTATATATCTATATTCTCACACTATATTCTGTGATATAATGGCAAATAAAAGAGCATCTCCTCAAATATAACCATGGTTTCATTTGAATAGTATTTCTATACTGCCAAGTGGTAAGAACCACTGAACCTACCATGTAAGTCCCTTTCAATCATCATGACAGTAAATGTTCTATTTTATTTTATAAGTTATTTGGGATTTTTCCAGGATATGGACACTTAAGTAAACTGTAAAAGTGTGGGGGTTTTAAATTATTGTTTTAATTAATTTAAATTAATGCTCACTGGTAGCTGATCCTGCCCCTTTGAAGTTGATGGGAACTTTGCCATTGAATTGAATACGAAAAGTGTCTCGGTTCCCTACAGCTCCAGCTAGGAAGTATGGGAGCTTTGTGTGCTGAGCACCTTTTCAAATCGGGTTGTCAGACCAGTGGAATCTGAGGCTCCAGCTGTTATATAGATAAACTCTTTGCTAGAGTCAGTAAAAATGAGATATCCTTGCCTTTTCAGGTATTTCATCTTTCTTCCTTGGATTTAAGTATTTTTCATTAGTTTAGTAGCGTCTTCTACTGAATCTGTCTTTTTAGGAAACCTTTGGAGCGAATTGTAAGGAACATGTTACACAAAGCTCACAAAAAGACTAAGGGTTATTTTATGTATATTCAGATTATCTGCCATGAGGTAGTTTGCATTCACTCTTCATATATGCTCACGTCTACCCACAATTGTGAGTTACCTATAGAAAATGTCTTGAGTTGGATAGATCTAAGTGTATGATTGCAGCTGGAGTTAAGGTGAGAGTGATATAAAGCTTTCCTACTAGTTCTGAGTTTCTCAGCAACTGCCAGATTTTAATTGAAGCTCTTGGAGGTCTGCTCATACTGTTTGTCTAAAATCAGTTTCCTGTATCTGGTTTTTGAGGTGCTATCATTCCACATCAGTATGGAGATACCTTCTTTTCAGAATATTGAGACCTATGTACTTGATAGGGCTTTTATTTCTTCCATGAATGCCTCCTTGTATATGATCTTGATGGGATTTTTACCTCCTCTTTACTATTGGCAGGAAAAAAAGTGGATTTGGGAAAGTTCTTAGCCCCCTCCAGCTGATAGGATACTCTCCAAAATAAACCTATTGTCTGCTCGGCTATTTCACAGTAGCTCTGCAGCTCTGAATTTTCATTTAATTATTCTGTCATGTAAGGTGCAAAGAGATCTAGAGATTTCTTGGTCATCTAGTCCAGTCTGGTTCTCCCCTGAATATTACATCATAACTTTGTCTTCAAAAAACAATCATGGTCAGTCCAAAAAGCCATTGTTGCTTTCCACCCTTACTCTCATTAAGATGTCATTCTAAAATCTTGTTCTTTTGATGACTAAGAATAGTTTTTTTCAGATTTCCAGCCTGCATTTTCGCATAGACAGGTAGTGTCTTTTTGGTTTTGTACCAGTGTTGTCTTTTATCCTTTTGACAGTTTACAAAGCCTAGGCTTTTATGAATGTGAAATCTTGTCCCTTCCAACCTTCCAATTTGCTAAACTAAATTTACCAAATCATTTGGTCCAGACTTATGCTAGCTAATTTTAGGCACGTAACAGAGGTTCTTAAGCGAGACTAGTCACCTTAAGACTCCTCCAGGTTCAGTACAAACAGAGAGGCACTTTAAAAGCTTTTTATGTCTTTTCATGCATCCCTCCTAGATTTTGTCAGGATCCTAGACATCTATGTGAATCACTTTGATTGTAGTCCTGAAGTTACAGGAGACATTTTTGAGTCTTCCAATCACTTAAATTAGGCTTGTATTGCCTCATATAATATTGTCTTCCTTTCCTGTTTTTCTCCCAGTTTCAAATTATTTCTTTTTATGTGTCTGTCACCAGAGTAATGCTTCAGTGGAAGCTACTGTACTTAGCAAAGCAGAGAAAACTCTTTTTCTCAGAGGAGGAGAATGTAAACAGAAAAGTTAATGAAAGAATAGAAGCTGGCAAAAAAAGGCATGCTAAACTACTTATGGAGGTATGTTAAAGAGCTGGTATTATAACCCATTACATCTAGTGTTATGATATGTTCATGCTGTACATAATCAGAGTAAATCGATACCTGAGTAAGTAACCTCCAAGGGCTAATTTTTTGTAAGCTATTGAACATGATATCAGGTCTAAAGATCTGCAGTGTCTAAGGATCTAAAATCTCTAATTTTGGAGATATTCATTTGGACATGGTCCTGGGCAACTTGGTCTAAGGGGTGCTCCTTGCTTCAGCAGGGAGGTTCGACAAGATGACCACCCGAGGTCCCTTCCAACCTCTACCATTCTGTGATGTGACTTTAACTCCTATTAGTAATAATTTTAAAGCAATTATTTATCTTAGCAGGTGTTGTGCTTTAAATGCAGACTGCTCTCATTTTGCTCTAGTTGCTTATTTCTGACTGGTCCAGGTAGATATTATCTATTTCAGAAATCACTGACCTTCATTTTTCTTTCCATTATGAGATTGAAGACCTTGAGAAAGAGCTTATTCAGTCTGAAAACCAAGTCAAAGCCCTGAGTGAAGAAGCAAGTAAGAAGGAAAGTGATTACAGGAATTATAATGAGGATTTTACTAACAAAATAAAATGTCTGGAGGTAAGTTTTGTTATTCTTTTTGTTAATCTTGGGAAGATTTCTGATGGGTGAATTGGCAGTGTTTGTTGCACCTCATTGCAGCTATGCTCATTGGAGCTATGCCTAAATGTGACCCATCTGTCAGTAATTGTTTCAAGAAAATTCTCTTCTTTTCAGGTTGTTGGTTTGGGGGGGTTTATACTCAAAAGCACTTAAGACCCTCAGACTGAGACACTGGAATCAGTACACACCCATATATGTATATGTACATATATATTCATGTACATATGGGCATCTATGTCAAAATAATACAATGAAGGTGTTTCTCAGAAGGGATGCCTCCCATTTTAAAATAAAAATATGTGCAGGACCAAATTCAGTTCTGAGACGCATCCAGTTTAGCTTTGTAATGAGCCTGCCAATGTGTTACCTGTTAATGTAGAATGTGTTTCATCATTTTTGGGTAAACAGGCCAACATTCATGGAAATACAAGAGCTTGATTTTAGTCAAATTCTCCTCTGAATTATTGTTGTTGTAAATCTATTGAAGTGACTGATGGTGTACAAGACATAACCCAAGGCTACTTACGTGTTCTTTAAAACACTGATGAGCTTTATTTCCCAAAGAAAGTAGGACACGGAAATGCTTAATATGAACTATGCAGAGCTTTCAAAGATTTCAAGCGCTTCTCCGATCTCTGGTATATAGCATATGCTCTGTCCCCAGGGAAACTGTCTGACTCTTGGTCAACTGTCTGACTTGAGATAGGATAAATCAGGTGCCAGGAGTGTAGGAAATATCTTCTTTATATGCCTGACCTTAGAAAGGTAGATTTATGGAAGGCCTTGAGGATCTTTCTCATTTTGCTGGTGGAGAGGTTATGCTCCCATATCATGCAAGACAGTTATGGTCGTGAAACTGCTCAAGCTTCCCTAAAAATCAAGGCTGACTGTCACTGCTAAGTAAACTGTTGCGCTGGATTCATTCTCATGCTCTTTCTGGCAGTTCAGCTATACAGAATATACAAAAGAGATGCTAAATACACCTTGACAATCTCTTTGTCTTTTCTTTAATATGATCTGTTCTAAAAGAGTTTTTCCTTCATCCAATATAGTGCTGATGAAACTGTTACCAGAGGGTTGCCCTTTCCTTTGTGGCCTGGACAGAGCCAGGTTGAAAAAGTAATTGTAATTGTTTTCTATTCAGTTACATTTTCATTCAGTGACACACTCTAACATTTTCTCCTTTTGTAACTGTTTTCCTGCTTTGCTTTCATTTCCTACCATTTTGATGAAACAATTTCTTTCCTTTTTTTTCTCCTTCACCATTTTGCTTTTGAAGCTTTCAGCATTTTCTTGCACTTGCTCTCCACTATTTTCATCTGCAAAATGATTCTGTCTGAATGCTGTCTCATGGACATGGTCTGTGTAAGGGGAATAAATTTCTGTGTAAGAGGAATAAATTCCTGTGCAAGAGTCATGTCAGGTCAGGTTCATTCTGCTCTATCTGGAGCATCGTGATGATGCATGATATCAAAGTAGTCCATAGAAATAAGACTCAGATCCCCTTTCTTTCTCTGCCTTCTTCACATACCTTTTTCTGCCAAGGGAGCCATTTCATTTATTCTCCTCTATGTTTTCCATTTTTTTCATTCTTTTTACCCATCCTTCTGCTACAGTCCTTAAAAAAAATACAGCTCATGAGCATATCCAAACATCTATACTTTGAGGTTTTCTTGTATTTCTGGTCTTTGATCACAGGAGTGGGTATGACTTAGCTGACTTCAGAGCCTCAGTGGGAACAAAATCATGTAGTGCAGCATTTGACATTAACGTCCAGTAAAGAAACAAGTTCAGAGTCCCGGTGTTACTTTGCATTCTGGGCCCAGTTTCATTTCTTTGTACGGCTTTATTTCCTGAGTATCATCTTGTCTTTCTCTTAACATTTTTCCTCAAGTCTCCCACTCTATATCGGTTGTTCCTGTTCTCCCTTTCTGTGTTTTTACCTATTGCTGCAAAAGAGATGAGATGTGTTTTTCTACTGAAAAGTCATTTAACTCGTGACTTGTGTTCCTTTGGTCCTAACAAAGATGAGATTCCACTATGCTGAGAGATGTACATACATCAAATTAGATTTTCTTTTTTTTTTTTTTCCCTTAAAACCAAAGGTAAGATTTTTTTAAAGCTAAGGAATGAGGCAGAGAAAGATTAAAATGTACAGATTTGTAATGGTATTTAGGTGATGATCTGCTTAGTCTTTAAGAGCTAATAAATCTTCTTCCCCATGTTGATGTAACAGAGTGCAAAGACCCCCAGGCTGGTAAGTCTGTGCAGCCTTCTTATAGGGGGATGTACAGCTCAGACCCAGGAGCATTGCAGTTACATTTGTATTAAACAAATATTAGTATGATTGAAAAAAATATGCTTATGGCTGGGCATGGAGCAACAACGTGTGACAGGTCAAGCCACAGAATGACATGCTGATAGGAAAGAACATGTGGAATAATGTGAAAACAATCTATATTTGTGGTAAGACAAATAAATATTTAAGTTTGTTTTGCTTCACCGATGGGTCAGCAGAATCAAGTACCTAGTATACTAATGCCAGCATCAGAAAAGTAACATCTCAGGTGAGGACAGGGAAGGAACCAGTCAGCAAGTGTACTTGAAGAACTCAGATGCCTTCAGATTATCTGAGTCTAATGAAATTCACCTTCAGGTAGTTAAGTGGCTGAAGCCATTTCAGAGCTATTCGTGATTATATTTAAGTGCACCTCAAGAATATGTGAGTGAAGCTCAAATCAACTTGAGTTCCCAAAATAGCCATACCGGGTAAGACACAATTTTGGTCCACCAGGATCCTGTCTTCTGCAGTGATCAATAGTCCTGCTTGGAGAAATAATGTAAGAACAGTCAAATATAGAATGAACTTTCTTCTGTATAATTTCCGTAACAAATGAAGTGTCAGGAACTTCTTTGGATGGAGATGGTATCTGCATTTAATAGCTTTTGATGGAATTTTATGATATGTTGGATCTTCAGAGCAATATTCTCCTATCTCTGATTGACTCTTTTGGCTCATATATACATTTATCCTCTTTAACAACCTATAACATCATTTATTTAATAAGGACAAGAATTTTCTTTTGTTTTAAACCTGCTGTCTCAAAAGTTTATTGGCATCTTCCAGTTCTTGTGTTATGAGAAACAGTGAATAACTGTTGTCTTCTCATCTTCTCCAGCAAAGGTGTGTGATTTTTACACACCTTCATTGTATGTCCCTTCAGTTATCTCTTTTCCAGGCCGAAGAATCCCAGGTACAAAAACACTAGGAAAAATCATCCTACATAATAGTTACTGACAAAATAGAATAATGGTCCCTGTTAGTTTGCAGGAGGTCTTCTCTCATACTGGAATTAATCTGTTTTTTCCTTAATGACTCAGGTGATAGGATAGAGAGAATGCTTATCATATCTGCAGATAAGAAACACGATAAGAGTGGGAGCACCCTCTGCAGGTCAGAATTAGAATTCAGAATTATTTAGCAAGTTGGAGAAGTAATCTTGAGGGGGGAAAAAAAAGTCATAATTAAAAAAAAAACCAACATATTTTTGCATTTAGGTAGAAACAGTCCTCTGTACAAACCCATCATGAGGGACGTATTTAGGCAGTGATAAAAAAAAACTAGAGCTGAAAAATTGAACATAAGTCAACAAAGATTTGTAGTGATGAAAAAGGAAGCTGTCAAACCAATCTGTATAAAAATGGCAAGGCTTATGATGAATGTTCTCTACTCTAGCTGGTTTTGGTAGGACACAGACAGAATACAGTCTCTGGTATTGATCAACTCATTTAAAGGAAGATGTAGATTATTTTGAGATCCAAGGGGAGTTCAGTAAGGATCATCAGAAAAGGTTGAAGAAATGTGCAGCTTTTTCATTCAAAATACGTAAATCTAAGAGAAGACATGGTAGTAACTACCAACTGAATAAAAATTCATAGCATGATGATAAGCTTTTCCATTTGTTGAGACAAATAACAGGGAGCAGAATAGATTTAACTTAAGAAAAAGTTAGGCCCTAAGAAAGCATTTACAGCACAGATAGTAAAACCCTGGAATCAGTTGTCTGAGACGTGATTTCTCTACCACTAGGGATTTTAAGGACAAATCAAACATCTGTCATGGGTACTTAGGTCTAATTGATTCTGCTTTAGAGCAAAGAGATGGACTAAGATGACCTCTTGGGATCCCTTCCAGTATTCTTTTCTCTGTTTTTTCCCCCTCTGGATATGTTGAATTATTAGTGCATTAAATGCTGCTTAGATAGATTCTTGATTAATATTTAGTTTCATTAAAGAATGACATCAAAACTGCAACTGAAAACCTACTTAAAAAAGAACAAGAATTAAATATAAGCAGGCTAGCCTTGGAGGAAACCCAGAGAGAAAGAGAAGAGAAGTACAGAAAATACGAAGAACTGAGGAAATCATTTTTAGGTAAGTACTAAGTAGTTCCTATACAAAGTGGGGCTTTCTCTTGCTGTTTCCAAAATCGGTGTGCCATAGCCCTTTGTCTGTCTATGGCTCAGGTGAACTATGAAACCTGTATAAATCGAGCTCTTTGCAACACCTGGAATCTATATAGACATGGCCATAACACAAATATAAAGCATTTTTAAAAAAAAAGTGCCAGATGAGTTAAATAGATCCCTTACCAATAGAACCTAGTTTTATTTATAACAGCTTAACTCTAATGTTCAGTCATTACACTGTCTAAAAACCCTTTCCCTGCTTTGTAGAAAAGAAAGGTGAAGAGGTACGAGTCAAAAGAGCCATTCAGCAGTCAATCAAAACTACTGGGAAGCTCAAGGAGGACACGGTAATAACCTAAAACTTAGCTGTACTACTTCCACCACCAGATTTATTTCCTGCGAGTAAAGACGCCTGGTCTCCACTCATGGAGACTGGGACTGGGGGAGAGAGACTGGGGCTGGGGACACGCCTTCCTCTCTGTTGCTGTGTTTCCATCTGGGGGATGCCTCAGACCTCAGCTCAGCCTGTAACCCAGCATTTATATCAAGCTGCTCTTGTGCTTGATTTTGCATTCCTTAGGCAAGTGAGCAAGTCAAAAAGAAGCTGGTGAACTAAGGGCATTTGTGAACCTGCTTCCATTCAGGTGCTTGCTACTGCCAGGACAGGAATTTCTGCCACCTCAGTAACTCAGATTTGAAAAATCTTTGTGTATCCTTGCCTCTTTACCTGTATTTCTCATTTCTGACTTGAGGCATTCAATCAGCACCAGTGTGAGGAGAGAGAAGCTTGTATAGCTGTGGGGTTAGTTGCAGCAGCTCAAAAGGTCTGAGGTGTGAGGTGTCTACTGCTCCCAGTGTCCCCACAAAGCTCACACAGTGAGTCTGCCTGTCAGCCACCCTCAGACCTGCTACAGCTGATGAGCCCGAGCGTGGCAGCCAACGCATGTCAGACCTGCTGTGCTTGTACTGGCGATTTTTATGGTGCATACACAACCAGTCCCAGTATGTACTGGGGCAATTTGATCAGGGCTACTGGGCATCAGGCAGCCTGGCCAGAGCTTGTTTCATCTGGGCTGCACATCCCAGGCAAACAATCAGATTGCTTTTGCTTTCTGTTTCTCTGCCAGAACAAAACTTTTAGGTGGAAAAGGTAAACAGTCACACCTTCTGCTGTTAATAGGAAGAATTAAAGTGTCTTTAGTTACTAAGAAGCATAAGACAAGCTCAATACACTACATAAAGGGCTCTTACGAGGCTGGTCAGATTGCATGATTCATGCCCCAGTGGTCTGGTAATAGGCAAATCTCTCTGATGAGCTCCACAGAAGCCACATCGACACAGAACCTCTCTGTTCAGAAAAGGGAGAGCTGTTTCTCCAGCCGTATTAGAATAGGAAGAGCACAACAAAACGGTTGCATACACCTGAGACTCCGGTGACAGAATAGTGATGCCCCTGGCATTGGGTGAGCCTGGAGCAGGAGGGTCACTTCACGTCAGAGCTGGTTCCTCTCTTGTGGACCACGAGCGAGTACTTGTCCTCTCTGTGTCTCTTGCTCCTCATTGGTAAGAGGCCATAGATACCTGCCTCAGATGGTACTTGGACATTTTTAAATGAAAGCTGCCACATAACAAAAACTCTTTTTACTTTATTTAATTACATAAGTCCTACATTAAGATCAGTTAGCAGTGAAGAGTTTATTATTAACAGCTGGAGGTGAGGAACAAGTTGCGGATGAAGCGTGATGCTGCAATTGGCCAATTGAAAAATCATACAGAGAGTATGAAGCTACTAGAACGAGACATCTATGAGATCAACAGGAAACTTGACATTGTGAACATCGAGAACTGCAGATTCAAATTAGTGAGTATATTGAAATTTGACAGTGTTCCTTCACATTATGAAGTTCGCTGTTCATTTTTCATTTCACAGAGAGCTAGACATGGAAGATGATGAAACATAAACAGCACAGGGCAAACCTTGCCTTTTAAATGGGTGTGTGGAGCTGTGTTTACTTCAAAAGGAAACAAAGGGAAATATCCAAGGGCAAGGCACCTCCCTGAGGCATAATCAATATTGTGTATCTGCTGCATTCAGTCAGGGATTGTAGGAAAAGGCCTTCCTGCCACATGAAGGGGGCTGAGATGAACATGAGCTGTAGAATAGGCCTCCACAATTTGCAATATATGCTTTTGAAAATAGTCTGTATACCTTTCAGGTCCCAGGCTATCAGCATATTAGAACCCCCTTCCCCTTAAAAGACATGAAGGATCCTAAAAGTGGTTTTATTGCAGTTACAATACTGCCATCTGGACCTGAACCCACATTTGTGCAGCCACGTGGGCTAAATTTCTGAGGCGATCTGAACCCTGCACATTGTTTGCTGCCTGCAAGCACAGAGCTCTACTGCTGCAAGGGCAACTGCCTCAACCTCTGTGCGCTAGCGCTGCAGACGCTAGGTACCAGCCACTCTGCAGCTCCGTCTGATGATTTCCTTATGGAAACAAAGGCTTCCCTCAGGAAGAAAACTCCTTGTTACACTACAAACATCCCCCTCCTTCTGTTCAATTCACTAACAGAAGCTGAGAAGCTCTGATTTTTCTGATGCCTCTATTGCACCAGGGAATGTCATTTATTGTGCCTGACCTGGACCACCTAACACATTTCGGGCAAACCCAGCGCAGTACAAACTGGATAGTGGTAGAGCTGATCCGAGGTGAATGAGTTGAGCCTATTTTGGGGGAGTGAGCGAGGAAGACTTTCCCCTGTTTGCACACAACCTGTGCTGCCCCAGCTGTTCTCAGCGTTCTCACCCGTTTTATTTGGTAGCACAGACAAAGCTGGCTTGTGTTGATTTTGGCAACTGTTGAAATTTGTTCAACAAGATGAAATGGATGTTGCTGTTGAAAGAAAGCATGTCCACAGGAATACATTGAGCTCTGTATTTCTGTAGGCTAAAACTTTGTGATCTCTTTAGAAACAGTGAAACTGGAAATTATTTAGTAGAATTTAGAGAAGAATTATTCAGTTGTAATCATTTTTTTCGCAGCTCAACGCGCAGATAAAAGAGGATATTTTTGCCATGAATTCTGAAGCAGAAAACCACAAGTCAGCAACAGTCAAAATCCTGAATGACCTAACAGTGCTTCATGGTAACATGTTAATAATTATTTTGAAACAAAAAAGTGACATTTTTTTAATAACAACTTTCAGTCCTTATGTAATTTTTTGGCACAGCAATCTACCACATTGTAACTGTTAACTCTGTTGTAGATCTTCTTCTGAAGGGATGGTCAGAGGAGAGCTTTATTCAAAAGGTGAATTTCAATTTTCTATTGTCCCGGTTTGCATAAATATATTCCATTTACCATGTAAAAAATAAAATTGCATTTTGCAAATAAGGCGCTACAACCTTGAATTCATACAGGGGCAAAGTATTAAACCTATGTTTTCCAGCATTGTATACAAGTCCTGGCTATAAAAATAATTTTATTATTTATATATATACACACACACACAAAATTTATATATATATATATATATAATTTTTAATATATGTATAATTTTATTATCCTGATATCATTCCTTTTGCTGGTCTTATATTCAAGCCTTTCTTAAACCACCTGTACCTAATAACATTCTTGCTGTTCTACATGCAGCTTATCAGCTTTGTAATATTTTTCCAGTTGGTAGTGGCCTTAATTTTGAACAGGAATGAAACCAAACTATCATGTAAGAAAGTTTTTCACCAGTTATTCCATTAGAAGGCCAACTTTACTTTTTTTTAATGCAAGGACTGGGGATTTAATGAAAAACTTCCTACTGAGCTACAGGTCTGGTGGCCGGTGAAGCTGTGGTAAAAAAAGATAAGCAAAACAAGTTTCTTAACATTTTGTGAGGGCGTTTTTTTTTCCTTTTAAGATAAAAATGAATTTACTCTTTGTCATTAAAGGAATTTCTGGAGAATGAGCAGGAAATACTGAACAAAGTGACAGCTCTAACAACAAAAATTCAACAACGAGAGGAAAAGATTGGTGATATTAATAGCAAGCTACAAAATAAGCTGGAAGGACTGGATTCTCTGGTTGTCAAAAAATCTAGAATGGATGATCACTGTAAGATACACTAAACTTTTTCTTTTCCACTGTTTTTTTTTCCCTTTTTTTAAAAAAAAATCCCCAAATATGTTAATTCTTAGCAGTTATTGATAAAACACAAGAAGTACAGCCATGTTCTATCTGATCCCTCTGCTGCAGGTATATTTATTAGAAGAACTAGGCATGCTTTATAACACAGCCTGGATATTATTAGCTTTAATTTCCACTTTCTAAAGGCTTGTGATAAAAACAGTGAGGGGGCTATAAAACAGTCTGAGCATCACCGATCTTTCCAGAAGGATATGTTTGCTTTTCCACAAAGGATAAATAAAACTAACAGACCCCTAACTCCCACAGCTTGTCATTGCATGGTTATCACTGTAGGACTATATGGTTAATTAATGTTTATGTTCTCTAGAATATTACATGTAGGCAATTTGTACTGCTGTTTCCATTTAAACAAAACAATATTCTATACTCATGTCTTGGAGAGGTGTGATATTACACAGGGGCCCTAAGTACTTGTTTCAGGGCCCCCTGTTAACTCAAATCCTGTAGATACCTGCTTTACTTGTTGGTTCACAGAGGTCTCATTTGTAACGAGTCACGGGTTTGGTCACTGTATGACCACTGTCTTGTTACAGAGTGTGTTTTTAATACAGATTATACAGATTAAAGCTGAAAGGCTATGCCATATAGGCTGCTTCCTAATCATTGGGTCCGGGTAATGTGACAGGAAACCAGGGAGAGGAATGTTGAATTTTTAGAGGAAGGGAATGTCCCGGGAAGGAAGTCAGGCAGAGAGGGGAAGGATGGTTAAACATACAGCAGAAGAGAATCCTGCTTCATCTGAAAGCCAGTGCCAGTATTATTTTCTGTGTGAAATGTGCAGGGCGGGTTTCTTCACATGGCGCCTGCACGAAAACGTTGCTTGGTCATTCCAAACTGCATGTATTTATCTAGCTGCATCTGCCTAACTCTTTGGCTGCCATTACATTTATTTTTTTTTTATGCTAGTGAGAGAAGGTGCTAAAAAGAGTTTATTAATTTGTATTTTGCGTTCCAGGTTTTGCTGAAGGGTAAAGCACTGGAGCGCAGCAGGAAGGTCAGTGTTTGGGTATGCCATGCGAGGTCCGTGGGATGCACTGCCTTTTAACAGGCAGCCTTTAAAACCAACACGATTCTCTAGACATCAAAAGATGTACTCTTTTCTACAGCTGATGTTGCCTGGGAGGTGTTGTTACTTTTCTTTTTAAAAGCAAGATATAGCCTAACATTTAAACCCATGCATACAGTCCATACATGGAACTGCACATAAAAGGGTACAGTCCTTGGTACCACACCTTTGCAACCGGCTTTTCCTGCGCGCTGCTGCTCTGGCTGCTCACATGCCTACTGTGCACGTACCGATGTGACAGCTGCGCACATGTAGACACAAAACTGTATTTGGGACATTTAAAAAAAAAAGTATGCCTATTGCTCTGTCTGTTATGGAAATGGTATTTTAACACGAGCCTTAAAACCATACTTTTAGAACTGTCCTCTAGATAAGTGTGTCTGCAAATTACATATTGTACGTAGCAGTATAGAGAACATTTGATTTCCTTAAGGAGATCAATTACTTGCTTAATCCCTACATAAAACCTTACTTCTGCATGCAAGACTTAGTTTGTTTGCACACTATTTTTAGAAGCAGTGAACCTGTCAACTGGCATTTCAAAAAAAAAAATAAATCAGGAAAGGTGTATCAGATGTAACGAAATCAAACCTTCTATGGAAAAAGAGGAGAGCGACATCTCATGGCAGCCTGGCTGAGATGACATCCCTCAAAACCCCTGAGCTGCTGGCAGGCCCTGTCCTTAGCAATATTGGTATCGGTAGTAGAATAAAAAAGGCATCACTGACACACTTACTTAAATATATAAATATACACTGTTATTTGCACTGCTACAGCCAATGATCCACACAGTAGGAAGAGTTTGAGATCTTCCTATTACTCTTCCCTCTGTGTTTAGACCTACAGTGCTGTTCTGCATTTTCTTCTAGACCCTCTAGAGCACTAAGTTACTGGTGACTAATATATAGGATATATGCTTTGCGTATCTTCCGCTACAACATAGAAAGAAGACTAGAGTTTTTGTCAGTGGGTATTTGACTTCATCAAGGCCATAACCTCCCTTCTGAACAGCCTCAGAAATTTTAGCAATTCTTATTGAGGTGTTCACATAAAGATTTTGATGAATGTAGAGATGAGATAACAGTATCTCTTTAAGGAGATAAAGAATCTCCAATTCTTTTTATTAAATCTGTGCTGGTTTTGTACTTGAGTCATTCCAGTGGTTCCATTATTGCAGTGGTGATATTGCATGAAGATCTTTTCCTTTCTCTGCTGCTAATCCCCACTCCTGTCTGACCACTGCTGTTGCTGTAGTACAGCTACAGCTGGGGCCACGCAGCAGAAGAGGTGAGATGTTGGGGCACTGCTGACAGACGGGTGAAACAGGCATGAAGCACTCAGAGGAGGAAGCAAAGCTGACTGTGCTGAAAGGTGCAGAGGTGGCTTCACCCAAACGTAGCTAAGAGATGCTTCAGGGCTTACCGGCAAAAAGTGGTTTGCTGACAAAAGGTGTAGGCTATCAGGAAAAGAAAATGTTTTATCTTAGATGGAAAATTATAGTCAAGGTATAAGAAAATTAATTTCATGGGAAGGCTGCTACTGTTTAATTACCTCCAGGAAGAGGTCTCCATACATGAAGTACACATAACATAAAACTATACTTTGTAGTGAACTTCACAACACATTTCCTCTCCTTCTCCCTAGCAATCATGAGGAGGGAGCATGAGGAATGCTAAAGCATCATGAGGAATAAACGAGGAGATCATCAACACATTTTATGAAGACAAAAGGTTTTTTCCACTGGTGGGGGACAGAAGCTAGAGTATGTGATGAGAAAACCAAGCTCTATGTTATCTTCAAGCTCCATTTGTTTTATTGAAAGTCTACTGAAAAGCAGGCTCTATTGTTGTATTCAAACACCACCTAAAATACTGTATTAGGAAATAAACATATACAAGCAAAAAAACACTGTACTAGATTGTGTCCCAAGCTTTTTATACAGATTCACAGTGAAAAATAGATACAAAGACATTCCCTTCGATCTATATCAGATACTTATGAAGAATACAAAGTGCAGCTTTTTAGTATTATACAGTTTCCTCAGAGATGTTTCACCTAGAGGTCTTGTACATAAATAACTTCTTTTAAAACAGAAGTTTCCAAAGCATAACAAGCACTAAAATTGCTTAATCCAGATCATTAGGACAGCGTTGTTGGCACGGGCTCCTTTTAATGTCCATTTCCACCTTCTGAGAGTATGCGCGATGGTTCGGTGTACTTTGCTGTCAGTAAGTAGAAGAGGGCAGGTGCAGGTACCAAGGCAAGCAGCGGCAGATCCTGCTCAAGCTTATCCAGTTTGGAAATGGAGATGATTCCATAGGCATGAAGTAACCAGTGGCTGAAGAGGACAACAAGCCTTTTCTTCCTGACAAGAAGATCCTTGAAAGACTTGCAAAACAAACACAGCATCCCATTAGCGTTCAGCCTGTGACCTACTACCTGATGTTTATGAGATGTTACAGGTAGTGCACAGAGCCTGTATGAAGCCTCCTGGGTTTGAGCCCTTCCAGCACTGAACACAGTTTCTCAGTACACCACAAGAGGGAAGTCTCGCAGGAGCTTCCTCCAGTTAAGAGGAGGAGGAGTGATAAAGGAAGAGGCTTAAACGCAGAATGCACTATGGGGAAAACCAAGAGACAAAGTGGTCTCGAGTATTTTACGAGTTTTAACATAGGAAACATGTTTACTTACCTCCACTTCAGAAGCAGACATGTACACAGCCAGTGTAACCAAAGACAGCACCAGTATGATGTAGGGAACGGCATAATCTAAAGGCAAAGATTGAACACGTTAGCGGGAAAAAGAATGCATTACATACCTTTCAGTGGAGATAGTTTTTCCACATATAACCATGGGTGTGAAGTAACCGAAGCTGCTATAGCCCACCCCTTACCATCACATCAAACATGCACAGCAGTAAGGGTCAGCCAAGCACAACTATCCAACACTTCCATCTTAGGTTTTCAAACTTTTTCTAATATTGCTAGCTGGAGTTAATGTACACTTAAATCACTAATTGAAAAAGGCAGACAATGAGAAATGTAATCAGGCTGAATGGGGATTTTGTGGCACCTGTCCCCTTCACGTGACAAGTATGCTGGAAGCTAAACCAAAAATAGCTGATCTCCCCAAACTTACACTTTAACCCATCTCTGAAATCAAACTCTACCTTAGCAGAAAGTGGAATTAACTCCCTCTGAAGTCATTTCCCCTCATACCCTCTCTACTCCCTTTTTGGGAAAGGGACGGTCCCTGGCAGCACCAGCAGAGGCAAAGCAGTGTTGGTCAGGAGCCTGGTCAGGGACAGAGCTTTCAGGTAAGACTCCTCACAATAACCTTAAACAACATCCTTATTCTTAAAGCAAGAAGAGTGGCATGTGCCTTCCCTCCCACAAGCCATTTGTTAATGTGTGTTTATAGGTACATTTATTAGCGTTAGGAGAGAACTCACAGAGCAGGCCTCCTCCAACAGCCTGAAGCACGGTGAGGATAGGGAAGAAGTACAGTGCTGCATAAATGCTTTTAAATCGATCAGACTTTCCTAAACCACAGGCAATTTTCTTAACCAGAAGAGGCCGAAGTAGCATCATTAACACAAGACAGAAGGCATAATATATAAAGACAATGGTGTACCTGAAAAAAAAAAAAAGATAAATTCCTTAGAATGTGCATTCTAAGGAATTCCTTTTTCTCCTGCAGACTCAACTCACACCCAGGGAATTTGGGGTTAGAGTCAGTTGAGTCTAAAGAATTTACAACCAAAGGATGTCAACACAGAATGAAGAGCTCGCTTCTCCTCGAGGAAACAGTGAAGATTCAGCAAAGGGAAAAAAAAAACTGAATTCTTATGCTTCATAGCTAAATAGCATGCACTACCCCGCCTTCTTTGGTGACTCAGAAAGACATTAGGTGTTGCTAAGAGTTTCACACATAAAACAGCTCAATGCATGAGACTTCAGGCAATTGATACCCCTTGGTCTGAGTTATATCTGAACACTTTTTGCAGCTTTGAGAAGAGACGCAGAGAGAAACACACTTGTATAAAAGGAAGGGACAGAGAGGAGTACAAAAGCGTTTACACTCACAGGGGATAGACTGCTTCATGAGTGCAGTGCACTGTGGTGATGTAGTCGGGACTGGGGTTGTAAAGCATCGTGTACCAGTCCGAAAGCTTCTTCACCTTGCAGGAGCGGATATGCAGAGAGCCAACAGGGTCGCTGACAAGCAGTGTAACAATTGCTGCAATACTGCACTCGAACAAGGCGGTGACATGCTGCAACAACGCACTGGAACTGTGGAAGAAGAGAGAGAGAGATTTACTACTATTTTGCTAACACTATGGGAAATCTAAATGCTGGCTGGGAAGTGGAGGCCCATGCAGTACAGAACCTCCTACGGAGTTAATATTAACCATGACCAAGGATAGGACAACTCTGCTTGAATAAAAAGTTAAGTATTTGAAGCTGAATGTGAAAAATCATTTAAAATCTCAGATGACTTAGGTGTAAAATGTAACTAAACAACATTCCAGCTTCTTAAGTCACAGAATCACAGAATGGCAGGGGTTGGAAGGGATCTCTGGAGATCATATAGTCCAACCCCCCTGCCAAAGCAGCTTCACCTATAGCAGGTTGGACAGGAACGCATCCAGGCGGGTTTTGAGTATCTCCAGAGAAGGAGAATTCTCTGCTTGCCGTAGCATGAGCATCCTGTCAGGTGAGGGACAGCAACACTCATGCTATTACAGTTTCAAAGAAAGCAGCAGTGAGGATAAGACACCAACACATGTCAGAAGGGATAACATTGTTACATACCATATAAGCAAAATTTTCAAAGCTGCAAGTCCTTGTTAAAGATGGTATATATTCATATATTAAACTCTCTCGGTCCCCTATGTTTTCAGCGTTTAGTACACTCCTGAGTCATTACTTCTTAAAAGTTCCAGTCCAGCACCTAATGGCCACATGCAGCTGTGGTTGTAAACCCCTTTTTTACAGAACTTCCTTGATGTACCATGCTGACATAAAGGCTACATCAGTTATGCTATCAGGACCAAAACCCGGTGTACTCATTCCTAAAGATAAAACTCAAACCCATTCTCTTGTTGGAAGTGCTCAGCACTGCTGATCGAGGCCTCCGCAGGTGGTAGGTCTGGCCCATGAGAGAGGGGATGACACAACATACTGCTCCTGCCCGCTACTGGGAAACTCAATCCAGCCCAAATTGCCAGATGGACTGGACATCACATTAAAGAGACACAGATGATGTCCTGAGGGCAGTGACTGGCAAGAAGGACCTGCAGGACACTTACATTTGTGAATAAAACCCCCTCCAGCTGCCCACGCTTATGTGCTATTGTATCAGCTCAACCAACAGCATGAACTGCTGGACAGTTCAATTCAGCATCTCAGATTGACCGCTCATGGATACAAGATTTCTGTTTTTAAATAACTTATCTGAAGAAGGGGTATACAAACCTCTTTTTTCCTGAATACCATTCAATAAAGAACCAGTGTAAAACCAGGGGAAGCATGGCCATGAAGCCAAGGTATAGCCAGTCATAGCGATCCGGAGATCCCATACATTCCCGGCAAATTTTGTTCTCATCAGTCCTCTGACCTCTCGGGCATACCTACAAAAAGCAGAGACTGTATTTACAAAGCATCTGAGTACCAATAACAAATCATTTACAGTTCCTGGAAAAACAACCTGAAGTAGTATTGGGGTAAGAAACATATCAGATTTTCAAAGGGTAAAACATTAACATCAGTGATTCCTCAGCTTACACAGGCGTTGCTCTCTCTAGCTCTTGCTTTTTAATATAAACAAAGGTGAAGCACGTTTAAAAGGCTTCATCCAAGACTCTCTTTTCCTCTCCTGCTGTCATGCCACCTCCCCTTCATCACTAAGCTCACTCACCAGGCTGATCACAACCACTGACGCCCAGAGCCTCTTGCTCCCCATTCATTCCACCCTCCCTGGATCTTGCTCTCCCTTAGTACATCAATAAAATCAGTGGGCAGAGTGATTTCAGCACAGCTCTCCATACCACCCTATCCTGTTCCAGCTTTTGCAGCCCCTCTGCTTGGCTCCGGTTTAGAACTTCCTTGGGGGAACGTTTCACTGAGCAGCTCCTCCTTTCGGTAAGGCAGCTCTGCCCACCCTTTGCAACCCTCATCTCCACCTGCACCTCGGGGCTGGGCTGTGGGTTGCTGTGCTGCTTACACATCAGTCTCAGGAGGGTCCGGCCCGCCCTGCCGATGCCGGGCCCAGCCCGGAAGGGAACTGAGCCATACCCCCTCCCCAGGCCGAGCCGAGCCCGCGCCGCGCTTACCCCGCAGTCCCCGTAGGTCTCCACAGAGCCGTTGACGGACAGGACGGTCCTTCCGCAGTACAGCCCGAGGCAGGCGGGCTGGATGTCTACAGCTGCGGGGAGAGGGCAGCCCGCGTTACCGCGGCGCTCCGATCCGATCCGCTCCGGCCCGCCCCGCCTCGCACACCGCGGCTCCCGCGCAGCCGAGAGGCACCGAGCGCCACCCCCGGCCTGCTCCAGCTGCTGACAATCCCCCCAACCCCATCCCCACCCCCATCGTCAGCCCGGGACCACCAGGCCCGGTGTCCCCTGCCCGACCCGCCCCGTCCTACCGGAGCGGAACATCCCGGTAACCCAGCAACAAGCCCTCCGGCTCCGCGGAGCCACTTCCGTACACGCCACTTCCGCTTCCGACGCAGGGACAAGCTCCACCCTCCGAGGGATGAGGGCGTGGTCAGACGCAAGGGGCGGGGGTGCTCTGCCCGTGGGTGAGGCCAGGCGCAGGGGCGGGATTGCTCCGCCTGGGGGCGTGGTCTCGGGCGTAGGCGTGGTCTCGGACGGGGGCGAGCCCCACGCCGTCCCCGCCCCGCCGGGGCGAGGGCGATGGCGGCGGCGGAGGGTGGCGGCGGCGGTGCGGGACGGCGACTGCCGCCGCACTCGCCCTCGGGCCTGGTGCTGCAGACGGTGGAGATGCACACGGGCGGCGAGCCGCTGCGCATCATTCCGCGGCTGGAGGAGGCAGAGGAGGCATCGTCGTCTGGGGCGATGTCACTGCTGTCGCTACGGCGGGAGGTGGCAGCCACGCGGGACCACGTGCGGCGGGCACTGGTGCACGAGCCGCGGGGCCATGCTGGCATGTATGGGGCTGTGGTGGTGGCCAGCGGGGCGGCCGCTGCCGGTGCCGACCTGGCGGCCCTCTTCCTGCATGGCGCCGGCTACAGCACCATGTGCGGCCATGCCGTCCTGGCCCTCGGCCGCTTCGCCCTCGACTACGGGCTGGTGGCAGCCCCCAGCTGCCCTGAGACTGCCGTCCGCCTGCGCTGCCCCTGTGGGCCTGTCACTGCCTTCGTGCCCTGGGATGGCCACCGCAGCGGCAACCCTGTCCGCTTCCACAGCGTGCCTGCCTTCACCGCTGCCACCGGTGGGGACCGAGCCTGCCACACTACTTTTAGGGGAGAGGGTGGTGGTGGCCATGCCAGGGTGGGGGCTGGCGGCCTGGCCCCCCTTCCGTTGTCCCGCAGAGGCTGGATGAGGCCGTCGGGAATGGTATAGGGCGTCACATCCCACTCTGGCATGGGAGCACTCAAGTTGTTGTCCCCATCTCCTCCTTGCAGGCAGCAGGGTTCCCTGGCTCTGCCTGTGAGCCACCACTCAGCATGGTTTCCTCTTCTCACCGCCCTCCCTTTCTCTGCCCAGACTTGACCATCAACGTCCCTGGTCATGGGAAGGTGGTGGTTGACATCGGCTATGGTGGCACTTTCTACGCCTTCGTCAGCGCTGAGCAGCTGGGCCTTGATGTCTGCTCTTCGAAGACCAGAGACCTTGTCAGTGCGGCCAGTGCGGTGACTAAAGCGGTGAAAAACCAGGTATGGTGGAGCACTGTGGTACCGCAGCACGTTTCCTTCGGGGTGACTGCAGCAGACCGAGGCCCTTTATTCGCCCGAGATGCTCAGGATGGGAGGGAGTCCCATCTTTCCAGCCCCATGTTGAATTTTGGAGTCCTCCTCCGGCCTTACAAGGACATGAGAAGGAGGTTGCTTTCCTGCTGCTGCGTCCATCTCTGTTGCTGGAGAAGCAGAGGTGGAAACCCAGCAGTGTGTCCTTGGCCCCTTCCTCTGGTCTCTCGAGGAAGCTGTACTGCACGTACTGCTGACTGCCCAGCCGCTGCGTGCGTTGGTCAACTTGTCTGTGCTGTTCCCAGTTCAAGCTTCATCACCCTGAAAGCGAAGACCTGGCTTTCCTCTACGGCACCATACTGACCGATGGGAAAGATGCCTTCAGTGAGGAGCCCACCACCAACATCTGCGTGTTTGCAGATGAACAGGTACAGAAACAGGTTCTTCTCAGACACACAAGGCACCGCCTTTTTCCCTTCTTACATACACTGCAGAGACGAGAGATGGTCCTGTTTCTTCTCATTTTGGGCAGTGAGCATTGCTTCAGCTGCAGTGATGTCTCTGAAGAGCTGAGTGTCACTGGACACACGCTGGATTAGTTCCTAATGACAGAAATACTTTTGCACATCTTAGATGGTGGCATTTAAAAAGGTTCATACCCATGTCCCATAGGTATGGGATTTCCCAGGAGTCCAGGCGCTGAGGCGGGATCCCAGCATAGTGCATGTCCCCGAAGTCCTAATCTAGGGAACAGTTGCTGGGGATGAACAGAGCAAGAGAGAAAAGAGGGGCTGTAAACTCCTGTCCTCATCTGCAGTGGGTAAGGTATCGCATAAATAGCAGGGGAAGTTTTGGTAGGACTTCCTAGCAGCAAGGAATGTGGAGCATTGGGACAGATCACCTCGGAAGTTGGCCAATGCTGTATTTCTGGAGATTTTGAAAACCAGGCTGGCCAGCAGCTCTCTCAGTTAAGCGCAAGGAGAACTGATCCCACCTTGACGCCTGAGAATTGGGAATGTGTGGCCTCTGCCCTTCTCAGTCCTTTGCTGTGATGCTGGGAAGCTTTCAAGTGCTCCCTAAATAGCCTCAATATTTATCAGATCATTCATCCCTACAAGTTTGCCAAAGCTGATGACAATCCAGAAGTCCCCCAAACTTGCCTGTTTTGTTTTCTTATTTGTGATGTATCCATATTCTCTACAAAACCCTGGGCTAGAGGGGTTTCCCCCAAGCGCAGTATAAAGGTGGCAAGGAGAACTGAGGGGAGCAATATTGTTTTCTATTAAAACCCAAAATACTAGAGCTGGTTCATCTTCTCTTCTTGAATGTAGGTTGACCGAAGTCCTACAGGTTCAGGTGTGACAGCTCGCATCGCCTTGCAGTACCATAAGGGACTCATCCAGCTGAATCAGACCAGAAGCTTTCGGAGCAGCACCACGGGGTCCTTGTTCACCGGGAAGGCAGTGAAGGCAAGTCACTTGCGCTGGACTTTTCCCTCTGTCTTGAGGACTGCTGGAAAAGTGCTGTTGCCTTGGCTCAGAGGAGCAGCAGAAAAGCCTTTCTATACCTGGGGAAGGGTGTATGGGAAGAAGGAGGTGCCTGGGGGTACTTGCCTTCCAACAAGCCTCACGCTTCAGGATTCTTTATTAGGGAAGCAAGTAACGGTAAGACCTTGTTCTGCTGCGTGGCTTCCCTGCAAATCTTACCTCAGCCATCAGGAGAGCACTGGGGTGAGAAACATGTGATGTATATGAGTCAGCCTGGTCTGTTCTCAGTGGCAGCTAAGGGTGGATTCCTGGTTTAGTCCCCTCTTCCCCGCTCAAAAGCTGAGAGCGCTGTTCGGAGATGTAGAAGCTGGGTCTGTGCGTCCAGATTTCCAGGCGCCATGGCATCTGGAAGCACATGGCTGTGAAGGTTTGGACATGCCCCAGGGAGCTCTCGGTCTTTGGGTGCAAGCAGCCACCAGCTTGTTGGCCTCCTTAGAGGTAAACCCACGCTGTGGCAGCGCAGGGGGCTCGCAAGCTCAGAGCAGGGGCAGCAGCAGCTGTGCAGGTGTGGAGCGCGTGCAGGCAAGGTGAGGTGGCAAAAGGGCTGCTGCACACTTTGGGATGTACCTGGGCAGGGCAGAGTGCTTGGTGAGGGGTGTGTCTGCCTAAGTGACAGGTAGCGCTGGCATTTTGTGGGGTTTGGGGAGTGGCAAACCCCCTGTTGTCTCTGTACTGATCTTAATCCCTCTGCAGGAAGCCAAGTTTGGGGACTACAGTGCTGTCATTGTGGAAGTCTCGGGAGAAGCCTTTTACACTGGTACAGCCACCTTCACTGTTGAAGAGGAGGACCCACTGAAATACGGCTTCTTCTTCAAGTGACCCAAGCCGCAGGGCAGTGGCAAAGTCTCACCGATGGTACTGCGCTTCTCCCACCCACGCATTTCTGTTCTGCTTCTCCATACGGCTTCTTGCAATATGCCAGAGCAACAGGAACAGCCTTGGGTGGTGTGTCAGCATCTGCCGTGTTTCACGATAATGGGCAGTGTTCCCTTGTTGTGATTAGCATATTGAGTGCAGTGTGATTAGCATATATGGGCTGCTCTGAGAAGCCATAATCTTTTTCTTCTTTTTTTTTCCAATAATTATTCTCAGAAAATGGAGCTGATCTTGGAGAGCTGTCTTAAAATTTATGTGCCTTCTCTGTGTCTCCAAATTACTAATTTCAAAGCCAGCTTCCTATTAAATGCCAGCTGAAGACACTGCCTTTCTCCTCTTGTTTTCACTCCCAGAGCTCATTTCCAGGACTGTGCCCAGGGTACCATGGCTGTTGGCTTGGATTGCCTGCTCTGCCTCGATGCCTCCCGCTCGGATGGCTGTGTTGCTCTGTCTCATGCCCCAGCTTCCCCGGTCTGCCCTGCTCAGGCCTGTCCAGACGCGCCCCCTTCCTCGCTTCATCCCTGCCAGAGCCCTCCTGCGTCTGAGCGCCAGATGCAGGTTTTTGCTCAGAACTTCCTACTCTCCGCGCTGGGTGTCCATTCCAGGCTGCTTCCCTAAACCTTTCTGTCTTGCTTATCTTGGACCTCTGGCTGCAAATACCCCGTAGTTAACTTTCAACAAGACCAGCAGTATAGGAAGGTCTGGACCATTACGACCTTTGATTGCTAATTATTTACTCATGATCTTGTCATCATGGGG
>NW_009648451.1:221331-222180 GCF_000708025.1 Charadrius vociferus
TTGTGCAGCAGGGTGCAGTCAACACATGCTTTGCCAGTGTCCCTCAAGGGAAGATTGCCGGCGGAAAAAAACCATAGCAAGCCCTGGGCTGTGGGCTAGCATTTGCAGCGTCAGAAGCAGAGCTTCAGATCGCTGTGGCCTGTAATTTCCATGGTGTCACTAGACAAAATGGCGTTCGTTTATTGAACACACTTGTGGGAGCATGCCTCGTTAAAATGAGGCATGGAAATGAGAGTGATCATCTTCCACTTGCTTCTGCAGCAGAAGGGAGCAAGTCATACTAGAGAGCTTGGAAAAGGTTGGCATAGAAAAGCCTGGGAGCAATTTCTTCTGTCAACTTGAAAATTGTAACTTTGGGATGGGAAGAAACAAAAATCCCCCCGTTCAGAGAATGGCTGTGCTGCCAACAGAGGTTTTTTAGGCCGGCGTCTGGCGCTTTTGCTCCCAGCTTTCCTGTAATGCCCAGATAAATCCCGTACAGCCTCTTGTTCTGGGGGATCAAGAAGTGACATACGCATCCCCGGCACTTGCAGGAGCAAACTCCTGGGCGTGTGTCTGGCCTCTGGGCATCGCCCTTGCGATCAGCCCCCAGCCTGGCTCCTGGGGAGGAGCTGGGGCAGCAAGTCACGAAGCCCTGCACAGAAAGGTTGGAAGCTCTTAATTGGGTTGCAGCCTTCATTATCTATTTACTATCCCCACCCCTAAGAAATTTTTCATGTAGAGGCAGGCAGCTCCACAATGGCTGAGAGTGCGGGGACAGGGTTCTGCTGCCCATCTGGGGGTCTCTGGCCTGACCCCTCATCTTGTGGGACCCCAGCTGGGAGAGCATGGGGGTGGACCCGGCCTCCA
>NW_009648451.1:223702-244128 GCF_000708025.1 Charadrius vociferus
CTCCAGGACTAGGAACAATGTGGCAGCCTACCTCTCGGTCCCGGGCCGCCAGCTGGAGTCCCGGAGCCGGGCTGACCGCATCCGGGAGCGCTATGTCAACCGGCACAGTGGACCCCCGGGCAGTGCCCCGTCTTCCTCCAGCCCGGCAAGCGGCGGAGAGGTGGCCATGTGGGCCTGCAAGAACCCTGCTGTACTCTTCTGTCGGGATGGGCAACCAGACACAATCTCTGAGGCCGCATTTCAGGCCAAGGCGGACACTGTCGACACCAGCCTCTGAAGGGATGGGGGTCCGGGATGGAGGCATTGGGCCCTGGGGCCATGTCCCTGAGGAAGTGTGTGGGAGCCCTGGCTCTTGGAGCCCTTTGCGGACAGACTACCAGGAAACTGGAGAAGTGGGACTGCGTGAGCCATAGTGTGGTTTCTTCTCCATTGTGTGAGCTCTGGTTTGGCGACCCAGTCTGCGAGCAGCAAGAGCTCCACAGGGAGAGGAGGCACCCCTTTCCCTTTCAGCAGGCCTGATGCACTGGTGGCAGCCGCCGTGCCCAGCCAGCACAAGCGCTTGACTGCAAGAAGAAACACCATTTGCTCCAGTCCTGCAGAAAGTGCCACAGGGAAGCTGAGAGACAGACACACAAATACAGCCCGAACTGACTGACTGTGTGAGCTGTTTGTTAAGTGCCAAAAAAGCAATTGAAAGCTGAGCACTGGCAGCTGGAAGACACTCTGAAAACACCACACTGTGAAAACCGCATCATGACAGGAAAATGTTGCTTTAACCCATTATATGTGGAAGTGCTGATAGTCAGAAAGTCATAGATGGTAGAACAGACTAAAAAGTGATCTATTCAGATGATTTTTTTTTATTCAAACTCCCAAGCATAACAAAGCAGCAATTATTGTGCAAGGGAAGATGTAGGATACCAGGAGGGAAGGAAAGGAAGATGAAACGTCAGCTGTCAGAATTTCAGCAGCCTTTTCTTTTTTTTTTTTTGCAGGTACACAGTAAGTTTAAAATACTGTGAATATGAGAAATTAGAGTTCTTAAGACAGACTGAGGAAAAAGGTGTGGGGGTAGACTGTAGTATCACTAAGTTTGTGCACAAGGTGTATGTTTTCTTTTTGAGCTCATCTGAAGTCTCTCACATCTCTTTAACCATGTTTAGAGGAGCCGTGCAAGAGAGGTGAGTATCTGAAAGGAGAGGTAAAGCAATACCATGCGCTGTTTGTGTGCTCTTAAGCATGCGAAAATGTGTACATGCAGAGAACGGATATTGTTGTATTGATGGCAGTAATCCATCTGGAGTATAATATTTAAAAACCAGCTCTGTCTGCCATTGATAGAAAGGGAAGAATAACACAATGGAAGTGAGACTGCACAGCATAAATTCCTATGAATTTATCAGTATAATTTTTTTGTCCAGAGGCCTAAAGCCTTAAATTAGTACTTTGAATCTGAAACAGAGATTGGGCCTTCCTTTACTTTTGCTGGAGTTAAATGTGAAAGACAGGCAGTGTTTTTCCTTGTACAGGCTTTAAAAATACAATGTTACTGTTTTACTGGCTTTTTCAACTGTTTGTGACCCAAGTGAACATACTATCATTATTTTGTAAGTGAGAGAAGAAATAAATCGTCTTTTATGCAGGAGATGAAAGTGTCTCAGCCTGGCTTCATTCTCAGCCCAGCCTTGAGAAGGGAACTTATGTAAAAAATTGCCAGATGAATGATAGTAGAGAGAGACCTAATTGTTAATGAAATTCTAATGCAGCTGTTTTTCGTGCTGTGAACATCACTATACTTTTCTTCTGTGATGTTCCTGAAGTCCACGAGGAAAAGATTTGACCCTTGATTACTTCTCAGCACTGATACTTTGCCCTGCAGATCTTGGATTTTGCAAGTTGTGCAGGGTATTCATACCATTTTCAGAGAGCTGTATAGAAAACCCACAGCTTTTCACAGAAGCTGTTTGACAGCAGCTGAACACTAGTGACTTGTTAGAAGGGTAGGACAGGAATTTCTTGCATACCTGCCCTTCCGCAAAGCCAAAGAGGTGGTTATGAATGATGAGATTAGATTTAACTCTTACCTAAGTAGCTAGCAGGTGGTAACAAGGAGATTGGTGTGGGCTAATTTGCCATACATAGCACTCTGGTGTTTGAACAGCTTGAAGAGCTTTTGCCTGAGTTCCACTGGTCGTTGAATCTTATATTATCTATGGAAAACTTGAACTATGATCCAGGAGATAGCAAAGAAAACCCGCAGGGTTCTGCCTTCCCAGAAGGGATGTTTCTTCCTAAATTGTAGCAACAGTCCTTAGAGTAAGTTCTAGTGCTCTGTAATGCTGGGAGGACAGAAGCAAGGAAAGCTGTCCAAGCTCAATACCCATTAGCCTTGCGTAGTATAGACAGCAGGCAAAGGCAGACTGCTTGTGGTTCATGGACCGCCTGCAGAGCAGCACCCTAACTCTGATCCTCTGGCCATGGTACACCTAGCATGTTTGGTTTGTAACCTTACTGTGGTATGAAGTCTGTGTTGTAGGAGAAAGGATGTCACTGTTTTTAGCCTGGCCCCTCTGCAGCTCTGAAGCAGAGCCTGCACTTTGACCAGAAGTGATCATTTAGAGCCTCCCGGTCTTTAGCACCACACAGATTTACAGGGGTGGGGGTTTTTTTTGCATTTTTTGCATGCCAGAAGAGCTTTCTCCACCAATTGGAACAAACTTGGTCAGAGTAGATGAACTAAGGGATAGTTCTTGGGTTAAGAAAACGAGGCAGGTGAAGGTCCACCACCGCTACGCCTGACTCGTGGCTTGTCTTTCAGTGCTATCTATGGCTGCACCGATCATGTGGCAGAAAGGCCCTGAAAAGGATGGTCCTGCTCCCCCTGGTGCTCAGCTCTGGCCACCTTCCCAGTCCCCACCACCCCTGCTGACTCTTGCTAACCAGCTCAGGCACTAAACGACAGAAAACTGCTGATTCCTTCTTTTGCATGCTTGTTTAGTTTTCTACTGATTTAGTGCCCTGACCAGTGTACCACAGGCCAGATAAGCATCCTTGTGGCAGTTGCTTCTGGCAAGGGCAGGACTGGGGATGCCAGGACTGAAGCTGACCACAAAGCGTAACAGGACCTGCACCAGGAATGAACTAACACTTTCTAGGAAGGTGGTAGTGAAGCTGGAACAACACAGATTTCCACGTATTTTAACAAGCACTGGCCGGTGCCTGTACATTAGTCTTGTATGTGAAGAGCTGAATGAGGGCAGCTGGCTGTGGCCTTTCAGCCGTCACAAATTAGCTCATTTCTGTTAAACACTAACTTGGGCAGTAGCAAGGGGAGATTCTTGATCAGATCCTTTTTGCTGTGGACCTGCTGCAGCTCCAGTAGAGAGCCAGCCTGTGTTTTAAAGCTGTGCCTGTCCTGTACTCTTCATAATCGTAGAATCACAGAATCATTTATGTTGGAAAAGACCTTTAAGATCACACAGTCCAACTGTAAACCTAACACTGCCAACTCCACCACTAAACCATGCCTCTAACTGCCACATATACACATCTTTTAAATGCCTCCAGGGATGGTGACTCAACCACTTCTCTGGGCAGCCTGTTCCAATGCTTGATAACCCTATCAGTGAAAAACTTTTTCCTAATATCCAATCTAAACCTCCCCTGGTGCAACTTGAGGATGTTTTCTCTTGTCCTATCACTTATTACTTGGGAAAAGAGACCGATACCTACCTCACCACAACCTCTTTTCAGGTAGTTGTAGAGAGTGATAAGGTCGTGTCGTGTCCCCCCCCTCCCCCGTGAGCCTCCATTTCTCCAGGCTAAACAGCCCCAGATCCCTCAGCTGCTCCTCATATCACAGCACTGTTGAGCAAGCCAGTTACATAGGTCTCTACAGCCACATTTTTAAAAGTATGTTTTACAAAATGCAACCAAAGTGTGAAGTGTCTTAAATAAACCACAAACAGCAGTAAGAGAGAGACACACAAACGCATACAACACACGCCAAAGGCTGCACGCTGCCTGCCAAAACGGTACTTGAAATGCTGCTGTGTCCCAGCTGCGCTGAAGGTTGCTGCCTTTCACCAACAGTGCGGAGTGGGTGAGAAGGTCTTGGACATGTTAGCACACAATCCAGCGTGTCAGTCTGTCCTTGTACCTGACAATAGCTCCATGTGTTTATCTAGGAGAAGGAGACCTGAGGTTTACCTCACCGTTTTACCCTCGCTCTGAAAATTGTTGCCTATGGTCGCAGCTGCTTCTTCCTGGGTAAGAAAACATTGCAGGAGGTGGGTCCTGGCCAAACCTCTATGGGGACATCATCTCCACACCTCTTACAAGCTCATGCTGGTGTCACCCTACTTAGACATCCCCTTTCTTTGGGCTGAAGGAGAACTCAGAAGGCAGCAAGACACCGAGGTTTTAGACACTGCAAAACTAGCTTTGAGGCTCCAACCCTCCAGCTATGGCTCTCCAATATTTCCTTCCTTCCTCCTCCCTTGAGGTAAGTATGGATGCAAGGCAAACCGCAGTCTCATTTGTACAAGGGATCTGCAAAGGATGTTGGGACACTTTTTAGCACCTCAATTCAAAATTCATGTGGGTTATTCAGTGTGGGATGTTCAGCATAAGAGAGAGAGCAGTTCACATGATTTGAAGGCCAGTTCAGCTCTGGACACCAGTGGCAACATTAGTCAAAGCCAAATTAAAAATTAGTTCTTGGGCTCTTTTGTCCCGTGATGACTTTCCAGCATACTTACCCTCAGTTTAAGAGTGCCATACTATCTAGCAATGATACACATGCCACTGATATAACTAATGCATTATATATTAGAATGAAACCATTAAGTCTTGATGAATGACAAGCATGTCAGAAGGCACTGTTACAACTGAAGTCAGTGGTAGTTTTGCCGTTGTTTTAATCATCAGATTCATTCAAGTCATTATTTTCCACTCCTTTCCTAATCTCCGGATGAAGTCTCGATTCAAAGCAAATGCTTTGTGCATAACTTAGGAAGTATGACCAACTAGCAGTTTATAAGTGACAGCCTGTTGGGGCTGTAATAGCTGACAAGAATGACCAGAACCGGGACAGCTCACATGAATGAGATCCGCCGTCCCTGCTTCTCTTTCAGCACTGGTATTGGCTTGCACATCCGGTAGATGCCAGCAGAGGTCTGAGCAGCCAGCACAGCCTTTCCACTAATGGTCCTACGAAAAACCTCCTTCTGTTAATGGGATCAACCACTCTGCCTTCAGGACTGCCGTGTCCCAGATAAAAGCATTCAGAGCAAAGGTTACGGCCAATGCAGTGCAAACCCTCAGCGTACCTCTCTGAAACCTAGTTTGAAAGATGCATTCAGTAGTCATCATTAAACTCAACACATGCTGCTCTTTGGAAGGTTTGTCGCAGAGGGTGAAATGAATAATTTGGAAAGCACATCAGAAAAGAGGCATTTTGTGAGACACTGGCTAATGTATGTGCTGCGTGTTGTCCAGAGCCGCAAAAGCTGCAGCCTAGATGCCTGGTGAGATCAGTCCTGATGCTGGCAAGGTGCTTAGTTCAGCAGCAGAGCTGCCTCTTCCCCTCTAGCTGCATTTGTATTTTTATATGGTGGCTCTGATTATTAATAAATGAGCGCACCTCTAGATCTTCTTGCACAGCATTACGCAGCCACAAGGTAGTAACTAAGCGCCAGAAGAATAAAATGGTCCCAAATCCCCACAGGAATTGTCACCAGCAATGGGATCCAGGCTTGGGTGACCCCATGCCCAGCTGTCCTGTGCTGCTCTACTGCTGCAAGCCGTGAGCTTGCCAGGACCAGTGGGTTGAGTCCCAGTGACTTCACTAGGGCTGGATGTGGGGAGGGCGAGGTGCTACCCATACTATGGGCAGCCCACTTGCTGTTCCCAGTTTGAAAGGAGCAATGGGTTGCCAACGCCCTGCTGCTGGCAGCACGCTGCCTGAGTATTGAAGCATCTACGTTCACCCCAGCTGAAGTGCCTGGGGAACAGCTCTGGTTTTCTAGGTATTTTTCCTGAGGAAATCACCACTGTGAGAAGCAGGAGGAAAAGTGACATGGAGAGACAGAATGCAAATCCTTCTCAGTGGCACAAAATGGATGGGTCACTGGGGAAATCAAAGTGAAAGTAGCACAAACCCTGGGGCACAACACCAGGTCCTGCAGTAGTCTGGCTGGAGACTGATGGATGATCTGCTCAGCCAAGAATACTCCAGGAGGCTGTAACTGAAGCCAGAGGAGATTTGGCAAGGGAGGACTCAAAGGCAAGGGGAATACCGGCACAACATGATGTGCACTGGGAGTCAGATCCAGCACTGGATTCACTCGCAAACACTCCTTGTCATCAGGCAGTAGTGCCAGAAGAAAGGCAGGTGGTGACACCTTCCAGTATTTCTGTCCCGGGGAGGTGGCAGTGCTGTACCAAGCGGCCCCCGGGCCAGGCTGGTGTGTCTGCACAGCCCTGCCCTGCGTCCTGTCCCCATCACCATGGGCATCACCTCTCTCTGCTCAGCTTCACACACCAGTTCTTGCTCAGGGGTGGGTTTTTAGCTGAGCCTTAAACCCAGGCTCTCCTAGTGCAAGCAGTAGTACCCACAACTGAAGAACAATCTGTGTGTTTTCTGCAGAGATCGTTGCGCTTATCTTGCCACCCCAACCGGAGGGGTCGTGCTGGTACTTGCTGCTCAGGCAACAGTTGAGCCCCAAAGCCTTGCTCGAGCTGCTTGTACCAAGTGAAGCAGCACACCAACAAGCCCACAGGCTTCAGGGGTGATCATGAAAGATGAGCTGGTTTCAGCTATGATTCAGCAGAGGAAGTAGATTCACTCTGAGAGGAGCCATTTGTTGTTTGTGCTATTTCTTGTCTCGCTGGCACTAAGCACCTCCAGGTTCAGCTGGTTTCAAAAAGGCAAGCACTGGCAGAAGCCCACAAAACTGATTGAGGAACAATTTCCAAATACCGGATCCTTAATTTTATGCATCCATTATCCTTGCATTTATACACTGTTTTCAACCTTATCTTTTCCATAAATAATCAGCTCAGAAACTAGTAAACAAGGGAGCATCTAGAGAGATTCATGAACTGAAAAAAGTTTTCTTTAAAGCTTTGCTCTGAAAAGGGGATTGCACCTGTTCTCAGAGGGGTTTTTATTGTTGTGTGGACTGAAGAATTAAAGGCGTTTGCAGACCTCAGTGCTTCACAGGTTGCCTGCTTTCCCTTCAGACATGGGGACACCCTCTCCTTGCAGAAAGTTGCAGCTGAGGGGACCTTGGGGAGGTCACTTCGGAAGATGGCACTCCTCAGTTCCCAGGGTGGAGATCAGGAGTGGAAATATTCAGCGCTGCCCTTCCACGTCTGGAGGAACATCTGTTTCTCCCAGGGGCCAGAGCAAATTTGTCTGAAGGCAGCAGGCATCTCCACTTGCTTCTGCCAGCAGTACTGATGTGCAGGCTTAAACAATTAGGTTTGTGCTCGGGGGCTTGACCAGAAGGCTTCACTGAAGTGTGCACACTCAGAGCCGGTGGAAATTGTCCCCAGGTTGGGACTGCGTGTAGGAGCTGGGTTGGCTCCTAGGTGAGGCTGACAGGTAGCATTGGGCTAGCCCACCCCACCCCACCCCAGGAGAGGGCAGCTGGGGAGATGCTGGTGCGGTGGCTGGTGAGGAACGAAACCCTCTGGATGAGTCCTACAAATGGAAAACCCTCAGGGTCGTAGATGTGGACAAAAGCAGTAAGATAAATTTCTCTTAAATCACTCACCCAGCTATTCCCTCACAACCACATAAATGTAATTTGCTTATCCGACCTAGAAACATTCTCTGAACTAATCGCAACATCAGGGAAAAAAAAATGCTCTGGGTAACCAGGTCACTTATTTCTCCAGTGAAATGTAACGTGCCGCCTCACTTGTGCTCCTCCCTGACCTGCGCCTGTGGCTGCTGTGCTCAGTCTGGTGCATTTTACAGAACATTGGGTAATATACTGTCCCTGAGGTCACGTCAAGTTTTGAATACAGCATCTGAATTGTGGATTCTTTCCGGAAAATGTAACTCAAATAGTAATCACCTCTGCTCTTAAATTGAAAAGATTTGCCATAGAAACTAGGTCTTGTCTCAGTGCTTCACGCTCTGATTTCACAGTAAAAAAAGGTCTCAGGCAGCGATCGGGAGCTGAGCAAAGCACAAGGCTGGGGCTTCCTCACCTTCCCTTGAGTGCAGGGTGTTCTCTGCACAGAGCTTGGCAAGGTAAACCTGTGTGAACGTGCACAAACACAAATTCAAGCAGGTGGAAAAGCTCCCGGTACCCTGCAGCACCCAAAGCCCAGGTAAAGCCATGGGCACCGTCCCAGCCCGGCTTTGCTTACGGCAGCATCCCGGAAAGCCAGAGGGATGGGTTGGGCAGCAGGAGCGTAGCTATGTTTAGCTGTCCTGTGTCCTCCAGACTTGCTGTCATGGATAATCCTGGTTTAGGGCAGTTCTACTTGCTGTGCCCAAATACACAGAGCATGTGTCCTACCCCTCCTGCAGAGCCACGGCTGAACTGAGAACAAATGCTGCAATGTGGACGGGTAAAGAAAGTAATGGAAAAATCACAATTCCAGGACCTGTCTTCACAGAGCTGCCCTGGGGAATGGGAAGCTCCACCTTACTGTCAAGTTCATGCAACATGACAGCAGAGTGCAAGGAAAGATGGGTTCTTAGCAAAAGGAGCCTGCACAAAGGCTCCCAACACAGATCCCAGCATCGGGACAAGTCCTGGGGGGGGCTGTAGTGGAGTGGGGCACTCTATGGTTTCAAAAGCAATGGAGGTAGATTTGTGGCCTTCAGATGTCCAATGAAAGCATTTTGCATTAGTTTATCTTACACATACATGCATTTGTGTTCCCTGCATGTGCACACACAGACACACATACACAGGGTGCACCAACCTGAAGCTCAGGCAGTGCTGAAAGTCGGAGCAAAGCCCCATGTGGTGACCTTTGGCTATTTGACTCGAATTATGATGGACAGAATTAAAATTATCCCTCCTCAGTTACATTGGGGGAAACTTAAATAGAAAATTTAGCATTTTGACTGTTTCACAACCAAAGAGCACTGAACTTTTCAGACCACAGTAGAGATCTGTCAGAGGAAAGGAAGAGGCAAGACTGATTTTATACTCAAGACAGCTTTAAACCCGTGAAGTCCAGAAAGTGCCAGCAGATGGTGGTGCTGCCTTTCCTGAGGCTCTGCTGGGGCCCGGCAGCACAAGCCCTTTCTCCCTGCCTCACCTGCCCACACTCATCAACCCTGGTTTAAGGCTAAAAATAATGTAAAATGCTCAGAGGTTTCGGGTCAGATCATCTCTGATTAAAACGGAGAACTCTCCTTTTCACATACATATGTTGCAGGACCCCGAGCAATGCCGGGGAGAGAGCTCACAGGAGAGATGTCTGCAGGGTTTGCTGCAGGGGACGGGACGGGGACGGGGACAGAGACGGTGCTCGCTCAGCCTCCCTTCTGCATCCCTCAGCCTTTGTGTCAGCTTGTCCTCTCGCGTCCCCCCCCAGAAGCACAGCTCAAAGAGCACGTTCACCCCGCAGCACAGGCTGGTACAGAAATACCCAGGTGCCTTTTACGGGGTTTTATTGATGTGCTGGTCTCTGCATTGAGGGCTGAGCCTGTTCCTGGGGTGTTCCAGCAGCACCAGCCCTGCACAGGAGCTGCAGGTGTGGTGATCGGGCTGTGTGAGGTCATCACGTTGGCCAAAGTGCAATTTTACCCCAGAACATCTGCTTGAGCCATGACACGGGCAGTGGCACTGGGGACAGAGCCAGGTCCAGCCGCAACATAGGTGGGAGCAGGACTGGAAACATCCCCACTTTTCTTACCCTTTCCTGAGGGTCTCCAGGAGGGTTGTCAAAGCCTGACAGATCCACTGGTCCCACTGTACCCTCCCTTGGGAGTTAATAGGTATTTTTGGACATGAAGACCAGCAAGCTCCTGCTGACTCGGCACCCTGCGACACCTTGCCAGTGGCACCAAAGTGACAGTGCTGGCAGCGGGGCTGGGAGCCCAGTTTCTGCCCATCAAGCCATGTCTGCCCTACTTGCTGAGTTTTGCATGCAATGCCGTGTCTTTATCAGGTCATCGCCCCAGCCTCTTGACTCATCTTTTCCAGGCCAGGGCGTGATGCCAAGGATAACAGGTTGAGTGCAGGAGATGACACCCGACACTCTTCGCTCCGGCGGGACTCCCAGTCGCCCCAGCCTTTGGCAACGGGGAAAGCTGCCGGGCTGGAGCGGAGCACAGCCAAGGCTGGCTCAGCAGGTTTGGTGCCACCAACGCGGGTGGCCCCATTGGGAAATACCTCCAGGATCACCATGCCCGGCAGCTCCCCTGGCACCAGCAGGTCTGGGCAGGTTTAGTCCATTTGGGACACCCTCCTTACGGCTTTAACTGGAGGGAGCAGCCAGGATTTGGGGCAGAGAAGCCCTTTTTCAGGTGAAAACCCAGCTGGCCAGCCCACTGGTGGACATGAGCTCCTGGTGACATGGCCTCACACAGCACAGCTGTGCCAGTCCAGCAGAACGCCCACCCCAATCCCCTTATCTCTGGGATGACAGGTGTCGTATCTCAAATTTATGTTCTCAAGCCATAGTCACTGCTATTTCAGCCCTGAGGAAGCGTTTGCAGGCTGGGAAGCTTTTACGATAATAGGCTTTTTTTCCTCTCAAACATCTTGGTTGAATAAAAAGCTATGCCCTTTCCTTGCTCACGTCTCCCACTGCCAGCCCGTCCCCATCCTGGGAACCTTCGTGTGTCACACAATGGTGTGGCCCAGGAAACCTGCAATCTGCCATTAACCAGAATTTCAGGTCCTCGCGGGGTTGTAGGGTTTGGCTGGCTTGTTCGCATCCATTTACGGATGCACCCCGGAGCACCCCTGTGCCGGGGACACCGGGATTTATGAAGGGAAGAGCATCTGAAGCCATTCCCCTTTTGCTCAGGTCCTTTTGCTACACAGCCCACGCAGCTTTCAGGTGGCAGCAGCAGCCCACCCACCCGACCACCAGGCACTGCGATGGCAGCCGTCCTCTTCATCACCGCCCCGCGCTCCCTGCCAGCCCAAACCTGACCAACACTGGGTCACAGATAGATAGATACAGATATATCCCAGCCATGAGATATAAATAGGAGAAAGCTGCGTGTCTGCCAGCCCAACGCTGGGTGGGATCACACCAAAGGAGGCCCCACCAGCAAGCAGAGGGATGCGTTAAGACACCCCATCTGTGCTGGCTCAGTGCCCGCTTACTGGTTATACTGGGGAAAGCCCTGATCAAAAGGGGAAGCCTATGGGTCTGGCTATGATGCAGGTGCTCCTGTCGCTGCAGACAGTGGGATCTGGGGGTGTTGGGTGCTGCAAAGGTCACTTAATGCAATGAGCATTGGAAAAAGCAGGAAAAGAACACGGAGCCCAGATGGAAAGGTGTGCGGGAAAGGCAACGGTGAGTGTGAATAGGCCAATAGGGTTTGGGCTACTGCCAAGAAAACATCTCTGGTGTATCTAGACAGGCTTGCTAGAGGCACGTTGGCCAGCCCAGCCAGCAGTGGCCCAGCTCCGTCAGCTGGAGAAAGGATGATCTGATCCTGCGATGCAAAACCGGTGGCTGCCTCCACGTAGGCTCCTAGAAAAGCCACTCACTGAGGTGGGAACAGGTGACAGCAACAACGCAGCGGGGAGGAATGCACGGGGCTGCTAACCTGGAGGCGTTTCAGAGCCCACAAGTGGGCGACCATGAGGATGTGGTGAGCCAGGAGGGTGGAAAAGCCCCCGAGTGCCTAAAACACGGCATGCAGGAAAGCAGTGAGGGGGGGTTATTGGCCAACCCCAGCAATGACTGCAAATACACCCAAAAAAGAGCAACCCCCAGAGGACTTTTATTCAACACCTGTCTCAATCCCCAAATATCTTTTTTTTTTTCCTCCCAAAAAATAACTCGTGGTTCTGCCATGTACACTCACCGAAATCGTTTTTCTTTATTGCATATTGCCGTCTTAGAAAATGTACAGTCTCATAACATTACACAGCATTTCCCGCTAGCTAAGACTACTAACATCCTTGCACCTAACAGACTACCTTGGTCACTACGAAGCTAATAAGGTCCAAGACATATACTTCAGTACTTCAGTTTACAAATTATTATGGAATTATTTTTTTTTCCTTTTTGGCATTATTAAAAAAAAAAAAATCATCTTTAAAATACACACCCAAGAGAAAAGAGTGGCTACTTACACCAGCACCAATCTAAAAGTAGTTTTCAACAATGGCACATGGAATTACCTGCACACAGCCTTTGTATTTATTTATAGAGATATAATTTTTTTCTTTTTTCTTTTTCTTTTTTTTTTAAAGAAAACAAAGAAATGGCAAACTCAGCCTGATAATGAGGCTGCTGTAAAACAATAAAAAAAACCCCAACAACCAGGTTTGGAAGGGCAAGAGGAAATCCGTCAGGAAAGGTCCTGATGTGGCACTGGGGTCGCGGAGGCAGGAGCCGGGGGTGGGTGCTGGCGGCCGAGCCCCGCACGCAGGGACACCGGGAGGTGATCGCCTTTCCGACTCCCACCGCCTTTCAAATTACACACGCATGACCAACCATTCCTTAAACCATCAGAGGCCAGACTTTTTTTCTTTTTTTAACCTTTTTTTTTCCTTCTTTTTTTTTTTGTATTTCAAATTCCCCCCAAAGTCCATTCCCGCAATTGTATCAGCCCCATTTTTTCAGCCATAAATAAAAAATATAAATAGAGGCACTTTAGTTAAGGAATAGTATTATCATTACCTTTTGTCTTTATTTCCCCCTCCTTCTTAAAGCAAAGTGCTTAACTCCACCTTTGAACATAATCTGCAGGTTTTGCAGCTGCTTGGATACGAGGTGCTGGACTTTTTTTGCGCTTACCTGCTTTATTTATTACTGCTTTAAATGCTACTCAGAAAGTCTTTTTTTTTTTTCATTTTTTTTTTTTTTTAATCTACAGTGCGTCAAAAGTTGCAATGAAGAAAAGAACAAAACGGTAAAACCACAGCTCTTGACAACTCTGGTTAGAGAGAGATTTCACAGCTTTCACTCAGCACGCAGACCCCGCGGCCTTCAGGTGCTTAGAACGATATTTTTTTATACAAATTAGTTTAAACAGCACTTTTGCTATACAGTACATATAGTTAACTGACATCCCATACCCCACCAGTAATACCGATTATCTGACAAAAAAAAAAAAACCCAACAAACCAACCTTATTTCAAATAGTGTTAATATCTAGTGCAACAGGGACAAACTCATCTCTCCACAGGAAAAAGAACAAACAAACAAACAAAAAAAAGGATCACAAAAGTATTGGTGGTATAAAAAGGTTTTGTTTTGTTTCCTTAAAAAACACACCACAAATAAATAAAAGTAAAAAGTAACAGTCCTCTATATACTCAGCATAATTTAAGAATAGAAATGTTAATATGTTAATGGTGGTTACTTTTTATTCTCCAATTTTTAATTTTCTAAATCTTTAAATTATTACTCCCTGAGAGCTTTGAATTGTTTTTATTATTTTTTTTGTCTTTTTTTGGACTGACATCTGACAGGTAGTTCTGCTTACAAATTTGCAATGACAACGAACGGCAAACCAGTTGAAAAAGGACCTGGCTAAGAGACGAACGTTTCTTGGCATCACTGCTTCTGTGTGTCCGATAAAGAAAAGAGAAAAGAAGGTGGGTGAAAGCCGGCGGGTTCTGCACCAGCCCCTTTGTACATCAGAGACCATTGGTTCTGACCCACCTTTACAGAGGATAGTTTGTCCCATTGAACAGAAAGCAAGAATAAAAATTACAACGCAAAAATTTATGCTCTTCGTCTCCTCCGAGAACTGACCTTTCCCACCATCTTGTGCCCGAAAACATTACAAAAGTATAAATACATCTGTGTGGCGTTAGAGCGATAAGCACTTTGGGGTAAACCTTTTCCTTTAGCAAGGTGGCGGTAAGAGGAAAAAGAGCGTTTCCCAAGGATGACAGGAAGAGCATCGCCGGGAGTGCCCACAGCGCCGAGCTCGGGAACCAGCGCGAAAGCACGGATGTGCGTGGTTTTTGGAATAATCACGACAATGAGAAAAAAAAACAAAACACAAACTCAGATTAAGTTCAGTCAACTTTGTTTTTTTCTTTTCCTCTTTAAACCGCTTGGCTTGTGCGCAAGGTGTCCCCTGCAAACGGCCCGGGGCGGGGGGAGGGGGCGGTCCCAGCAGGACAGCGGCGGGGAGCGGCTTCCCATTGCCTTTGGGGACAGTGGGGACCGCCGACGTCTCTGGGTTGGGTCCTCTCTTGCTCCGCGGACGCGGCATTGTGCTTGTGCATGGGGAGAACTACTTTTCGGAGGCAGTCGGAGGGGAGGATGCGGCACTGACACCCATCAAGGTGGGCTGCCCAAGCACCTCCATCCACACCCCCAACCTGACTATATACACAGTATATACACACACACACTCACCTGCGGGGAGACAGAGCGTGCCACTGGTCCGCTTTGAATCACAAGGCAGTATCATGGGAATAACCCCCGCCCCCCAGCCACTTCGAAAAGACTAACCCGCATTTTTTTTTGTTGGGTTTCATTGTTGCTGTTTATCAGAAGTTCAGCTTGGTAACGGGCCTCTCACGGCCGCTGTCGGCCAGCTGGTTGGCGATGCGCTTGCGGTTGCGCTTCAGCTTAGAGAGGTCCTTGTCGAAGACTTCGCCCGAGCGCAGGGCTGAGACGAGGTCGTCGAACTCGCCGCCTTCCTCCCCGCTCTCCTTCGCCTTCCTTGCCTTGCGCTCCCGCTCCCGCTGCTCCTTCAGCTACGTGCCGCAGCGGAGAGGGGGAAAGGAGACATCTCACTCTCGTGCAAGTGATTGTAGGGGTGCCCAACACACACGTGGTGACCCCCAAACCCATGAACCAAGAGAGGCTTCCCACCCTGGTGCTTAGCATGCGAGAGCCGGTCAGGGTTCTTGATACAAGCCATGGCCTGAGGTCCAAAGCCCCATGGCTGCTGCTGGTGGGTCACAGCAGCCCACAGGCAGCACCAGCTCTGCTGCACATTTTAGCACCAAGATCTCACCAAACCAAGGTCATTACTTAACTGAGCAATCAACAATGAAAAGCCAGTGGGTCTAAGAGCGCAGAAGCTCCTTGCCCAGTCTTCAGTGCTCCTTGTGCCACCATGACCAGCGTGGGGACAGCATGGCACGGCTGCTATCCCCCAGTGCCCCGGGGGTGCTGCCAGACTCGCTGATGCCCACTTACCTGTGCCTCCATGCGTGCCCGGCGCTCCTCCTCCTCCTTTCTCCTCCTCATGTTCTCGTTCTCCTGCTTGGCCTCGGTCACAGCTTGAAGGAACTGGTCGAAGATGCCGAAGAACTCGTCAGGCTGCATTTTGTCCGTGTCTTCTCCAAAGTACTTCACAGCCTTGGAAAACTGGGACAGAGAAGACAGGGGTCCATCAGTCTTGGAGACCCCCAATGCACCAGCGAAACCCCCCATGGGAAGCCTTGGACCTGATGGAGCAGAGAGAAATGCTTCCAGCATCCACGGTGGAGAGCAGGGCTTTGCTTCATCAGGCCTTGACTTAAACATGAAATAAATCATCTGACGTTTTACCTGATGCCCTGCAAGAGCCAACCTGGATTGCTCCTGAGCCCCTTCTCCTAAAACATCCCCCACACAGCCCCTCTCTCCTCTGGCTCTGCCGAGCCTCTCCCTGCCCCAGCTCAACTTTATTAACTAAGCAGCAGTAAAAACAAGGAAGCAAAATATTGTGGGACCGAAGACTGAAGACATAAAACTAATAGTAAACACGGCAGGGGAAGGGAGACTCGTACTTTTAAGTTTTTCTTTGAAGTATTTTTGGGGTATTATTTATCATTGCCACATGCTCTGCTATTGAAACCAAATGTGTTGGGGAAACTTCTAAAAGACATTTCTGCCCAGGCTCAGGCACAGCCCTGGGTAGGGAAATAGGGAGTTTTCCGGCCTTTCATGCTGTTTGCACATCATTAATGTAAGGGAGTCGAATGAGGCCATAGCAAAGGTCAGGACAGGACATCCACGATCTGCTGATGTGTCCCGGTCCCCAAGGAGTCCGTGAGTTGTCCTTGGGACTTTGTTCTCACTTCCAGTTTGAAGGAGACTCCGTGCACAGAAAGTTTCTTAAAATTGTGATGGCGCATTCTGGAGATAAGCATGCATAAAAGAAAAGAAAAACAAAATCAAAGCACAAACAGATTTATTAGTTGCTTTGATTTTGCTGGGTAGACTGAGAGGAACGTTTTTAAAGCCTGCCTGTATGATTTAGTTTTATTTTCAGGGGTGCCCCAGGCTCTTCAAAAGACATTTAGGGCATTTTTATTTCTTTGTTTACTTAAGAGACTTAGCACTTCAAGATGCAGGGAGGAATTTGAGAGGTGCCACTATATAAGTCAAAATAATTGAGGTTATTCTTGTTGATTTTCATCAAGATATTTAATTCTCTGCCATGTTATAGGAGATTCTGGTGGAGGGGAAAAGGCTGAAAATGTTATCCTTACGGGATATAAAGTTTATGAAACAATGATGTTTCTGCTTTCCTAAGAGAAAGCAGTAACACAATTTGAATCTGGACATGTGTTTAAAAAGCAAAGAGCACAGCCCATCCTATCCAATAACTATGGGAAGAGCTGCATGTTGCTTCAGAGTGGACTTTGATGGGCGCTGGGGACCACAACCAGACCTTCTCTTCCAGATCCAGCCAAGTCAGCAGAAGACGATACAGTTTGTAGAACATTTGTCACCATCTCCACAGTCCTAACTCACTGCAGGGAAGATCTATCAGGTTACTGTCAGCAGTTTAAAAAGGTGGCCTGGGTTAGCCATGGCCTCAGGAAGGCAATGGTCAATCATAATGCCCAAGCATGGGTCGATGGTCTGAAGGACAGTGCCAGTTGGACATTGGTACAGCCACGGAGAAGGCAGTGATGACACCTGGTAACTTCTATCTTTGGAGAGGTAGCTCATGCAGTGGGACAAGGATGGGACCTCTAAAATGGCCTGTGCTGGACTATCTCCCTGCCACTTCAATCAAGATGAAGGCCAGGCCAGAGAGGAGATACTGGAGGATTCTTGGAGGAAATGGAAACCAGCTGTGGGTCACTTTGCTGAAAGAGGGGAAGCAAAAGGTGCTTAGAAATCACAGATGTCAGCCAATAGCCACCCCATTGCTGTGATTTAAGCTAGCCTGGCAGGGAGAAAAGGACAACATGGCAAGAGGTCATTGCACATGGCTGCAAAGCACTCACAAAGGCTCTGGGGAAGGTGAATCTTTTAATTAACTTCTCTAACCAGGTCTGAAGTTGGCCTCAACTCATGTCACTGAGCTCCTCTCCATCATCTCTGGAGAGAAGAGCTAGGCAGGTCTCAGACTAAAGTACGCATCGGGTATTATTTTGCCCTATAGAAGTGGGGTCACTTGGGCAGCCTGGGTTGTCTCTGATATCAACCTCTGGGCAACCTCATGTTCAGCCTGAAGACCTGGTTGCGTTTTTCTTCCTCTTTCATCAACACCTGACAGAACACCTTGCTTTCTTGCCACCTTCAGCCTTCATTGGCCAAGATGCCACAGTCCTAACTCTAAAGCCACCAAAACTTGGATATTTCCATTTCAAGACACAGCAAGCAAAGCAAGCTCTCTAGGCTTGAGTGAAAGCTCTTCACCAAAACTCAGATGCTCACAAATGAGCTATCATCTCCTCACCTGATGGACACAGGTCTCCCATGGCTAGCCCCTGCCTTGCAGTTCCAAAAGATAGGCAGGTATCTCACAGCTTTTGACAGCACATCTTGTGTTCCAGAAGCAGTCTGTTGGCCTGACCTGTGATCCCCTGGCATGCTGGGTTATAGAGCAGGAAAAAGGCCCTGGGGACAGACAGGGATGCAGCCACCCACTTCAAACAAACCATGAACTGCAGCCCATCACCCTTCTCATGCAAGGTCTCAGCAGGACACTCACATGATCTCATGGAGGAGGTAGCTGAGATGTTAACACAGAGCATGTGCTCTGGGAAGGCCAGGATGATCCCTCCCCTATTGGCTGGAGGAAAGGCTGAAACTCTAACCAGATCTCAAGGATGTTGGTGACCTTACCAGCTCTTTTGCTTCCATCAGAAGATCTTCGACATCCGAGAAGCTGAAGCTGGCTAATGTGATGAACTGGCTGACAACAGACACAAACTTGTCGCCTGTTTGTTGAACCTGAGACTTCTGGAAGTCCAGCTCCTTCGGGTAAAAAAAAAAGTAAATCTGGTCAGGCCCTGGCTGATGGAGGGACACAAATACCACTGTCCTCTGGTAGTGCCACTGGGTGAGGGCTGCACCGCCACTGCTGCTCCCTCCTGCCACGCGCGAGGCCATGGATTACCCCATTTTACAATACCATGCCTGCAGTACGCTTTTAAGGCCAAATCCTGCAAGAGACATCGTGGAAGCAGCATAATTTAGCAAGACAGCGAGACCTTCGGGATACCTCCACCATTTCATCACCACTCCAGCTGGGCTGCAGAAGCGCTCCTCAGCCCCAGCCCCAGCCCTCTGTGGTTTTACAGCCAAAGGGAGACCCCTCGGCACATCACAGGTCCCGAACAGGCATCATCACTATATTCACTCAGCCTCCCTTGGCGTATTAGATATAAACCACGCACATGCCTAACCACATACGGTAACTTTGGTGCCAAAACAGCCCTAAGAGGACAGACGCACGTGCAGGGCAGGAAGGAAAGACAAACAGATCTCCAGGATGTGAGATAAAAGCAGCTTCGCTGGGAGCTCCCTTGCCTGCCTCCCTAAGGAGGGATGCCGCGGTGCTCGGAGCCAGGCTGGACTACATTTGATTTAAATAATACTTACAGTTTCCACCGCTCTCAGGCCGCTCCTCAGAGTGTTTATTTCTTTCTCCAGCTCCGTCATGCTGTTGGAAATGGCAGGATGTTAATTTTTAGCCTTCCCCAGTAAATTCTACAGCTCTCTGAACAACTCGATGATGTTTTTCCACTGAAAAGACCCCGGTGTTGCACAAGTTGTATCCTGTTTGCAGACCAGCATGTTTCGAGCAGTAAATTGGGCTGAAAGCCTCTAAGCTAGGACAGCCACCATCCCAAAGTGGCTGGAGTTGCTTGTTTTCAAGCAAAGCACTTTTCTGTATTTTTAATCAAGGGGACTCTGCAGGCTTAGCAAGCTCAGCAGTCTCCAGACCTCAGCAAAAGTGGAGCTCAGGAGAGGGTTTTGTTGGGCACAGATTTCTCTTCCCCTCTCAAGTGCCAGCAGAAGATAGGCTTGTTGTCCCATTGCACAGCGGACAATTTTTCAGGGAACCACAGTTAGGTGAATGCCATGAAACACATCCTTCTGAGCAGCAAGGCTTTCATAAAGGGAGACAACCCAAATATAGAGAAATAAAAATAAATCATCAGGTCTGGCACTGACTGTGTTTACACAAGGCTCAAGCCCCTGATGAGCGTCAAGTTCAAGTGCTTACGGGTTTCTACCACTACATCTGAGTGGAAGCTTTCTCACAAAGACTCGATGACCACAGTCTTGACGTCTTTCCAGGGGTGTCTGTCCTAGGGCTGGGGTCCCTGGAAATGCTGACGTCGGGTCATGGGGCAAGCATTCCTGGCAGGTTTAGTCTGGGAAAATGCAGTTTTGGGAGCCCTGTGCTCCAGCAGTTCATTACTAGCGGTGGGATTGACAGAGGCGGCAATTTTGCTTCACAGCTGCAGGGCTGAGGGGAATTTAGGGTTTTCCAGAGCTTTAGAAACTTTCTGGTTTCACTCTAGATTGGACCAAACCCAAACATTACATATGGTGTCCAGTTTACAGAAAAAAGATAAAGTTTAGGGGGGGAAAAACCCCTCTACGCAGACGTTTTCTTTCCCATATGTGTATCTGTACAACAGCTGCAGATACAGGAGCATGAGAAAGGCAGAGCCTGCACTGGCAAGGGAGCATGCCCTGCTCAACCATGTTCTCAGCTGATGCCTATGAGTGCTGCAGCCACACACTGCTCCTCACACACCAAGATTTGTCCTGTCACTTTGTTTAATCCCTATGGCTGACAATTATTTTACATTTTAAACATGAGGATGCTTGCTTTGCACATTACAGGTCTGCGGGGAAGGCACTATTGCTACAAGAGCACTTTGAAACTTGAAAGCCCCTTGAGTCGCCGTAAACTCTGTGCATATTTGCCATCCCTTCTCTAAAAAGGTGCAGTTTCAGGCCCTTTTCATGTCCACAGCTAACAGGAATGTGTGCTGACTGCAGAGACGTGTGATCTTTGCTGCTCGGGTCCCCGAAGCAGCAAAGCCTGT
>NW_009648451.1:244314-260282 GCF_000708025.1 Charadrius vociferus
TTTAAAACCGAAACAGAGCCTCATTGATTTCAGAGGGACTTCAGCACAGGCTTGAGGGCTTCACAGAGCAACAGCAGATTGCTCCTGTACTTAAAAGTTCAGCGTGTGTTTAAGGGCTTTGCTGAACGGGGGGCTCCACCAGGCAAAGAGACAGCAGCAGTCTGCTCCGAACAGGTCACTGGGAGGTGGGCAGGGTTTAAAAGGTCGTTGCAAACACCAGAAGCTCCACGTTGGTGGCGAAAGGAGGGCCAGGCAGGACCTGGAGGCAGGTGAGCCCCTCGCACTGCTGCCTGGTCCTGCCCGTGCTGCAGGCAAAGCCTCCTTGCCACACGCAGATAAACAGCTGCCCTTTATCTGCAGCCGCACCGCAACCGCTTCCTCCCGGATTACTTAACGTACCATTAGAAATTAATTAAATGCTTCTGCGGTGAGATAACAACAGGAAACGGCTGGCTCCAAGCAGCTCCCCTCCCTCACGGTCGGAGGCTCGCAGCCCTTTGCTGCAAGGGCTGAGATTTAAAGCCATCAGGTGATGTTTGCTCCTGCCTCCCGGGCTGCTCTGGAGGCCAGCGTGGCTGCAGCACAGGGCCCAGCCCGGCGGCCAGGATCTGGCCGGGAGCGTGAGCAGGGGAGGGTGACACGGAAAGGTAGGCTGAAGCAAGGGGAGAGGTGCTCCCGGTACTCCCTAAGCGCCACCTAAACCCCTGCTTACTTGACTTTGGCTGCCTGCGGGATGTCTCGCAGCTCCTCGTGCAGGCGGAGGACTTTGGGATATTTCTTTTCAACGATAGTGATGAGATAGTGCAGAAGGGTGATATTCCTAGGAGAGAGGAGTGGCGAGGTCAGCGTTGTAGCACCACTGGGAGCCGAGAGCTCAGTCAAAAACACTGGTTAAATCCCAAGCCTGGTAATGAACTATTTTGGGATTTCTGCAAGGATGCTGTTTGCTGCCTGTCTGGGGACATGGGATGGGTCTGTGCCATACACAGCCACAGCGCAGAGCAGCCTGGTCCCTGCAAACAAGCGTCCTCCACAGGAGGGACCCAGGGGAGGTGACCTGAGCATTACTGCTCTCATCCTCTATTGTCTTTACTGATGGATGACACCAGGCAGGTTTGAGACATGATCCAGCTCCTCTCGCCCTGTGCACGGAGCTCGGTGGGGGAAGAGCAAACCAGGCAATGGCTGTGGCAGCTTGGGGGGCTGCAGAAGGGGTTCCTGTGGCGAGGAGCCCCTGGGACCCCTCCACTGCGCCACAGCACAATGGCTCTTGGCCTCTCAAAGCGGGGAAAAAAGCATTTGAGGGATGATCCTCCTAATCAGCCTTGGCTGCTGTTTAGCCAGCCCAGGAAGGAAAGCCCCCATCAATCCCCATGCCAATCTGCAGCTCGGCTTCCCTTGAACTCTGTCCTGCTCAAAAAATGGACACTTGCATCATCACGTGTGCCAGATGGGGCGGCAGGGGGGAGGGGACTGCTCCCACCTACCCACGTCCCAGAGGCAACACTAATGGTCCCTCCATTCCCCCAACATCCCTGGGGCCCGCAGACGCTAGCTACTGAGAACGAGGGCAGGAGCTGCTCACTTGTCAATGCTGGATTTGGTGTCTGCGATCTTGTTGAGGCTGGAGATCTTAAACCCGAAGGCGTTGCCCCTCTGGCCCTTGTTCATGTAGTTCCCGAAGGCCAGGACCACCTCCAGCAGCTGCTGGAGACTGCTGCTCTGCAGCACTGCCTTGGAGCCGGCGCGGATGGCTGAAAGCAGAGACGTGTGGGACATTACCCCCCCGGCACAACACCACACTGGTCCCCTCTTGTTGCAGCAACCTCTTCGTTGCCAAAGAGCGACTGCCAACTCCCTCCCTTCCACTTTGTCACTGCAACCTCCATGCCAACCAGGCTTGCCCCGGCACGGAGGGATGCTCTTCCTACGAGCGTTCCCTGTGCCGGCACTGAGCCCCTTTGCAGGTCTGGTCACTTGCCTTCCACCTTGGGTTTGACTTCTGCAACTCTCTCTGCAAACTTCTTCTTGAAGTAGAGGGACTGCAGCCTTTGCTGATAATGGTTTATCCTGGAAAAAAAAACAGAGGTGCAGGTTGAGCTTTACTTGCTCCAGGCAGAGCTCAGTTGCTCTGCTGCTCGCAGCTGTGCTTACAAAGCATGCTTGAGCCACGGTGATTAAAAAATAATGACTGCATTTCTCCCTGAAACTATGCTGGGATGGGAAAAATGACAACTGAAGCTACAGCTGTCCTGGGGTGGATCCAGGTGGGCTCTTAAGCACATGCTTAAGCCTATCCTTAACTCAGAAGGTTCAACAAGTGCATTTTTACACCCTATTGCTATGAACAAACAGTTCTTTTACAACCACTCCTTAGCAAAGATGCTGATGAGGTCTGGGCTTCCAAAGGCTTTGTGATGAGCTGTGGCTGGACACAGGCACACTGACTACCAGCACTAACAAAACTGGACCTTCAGATCCTCAAAATGATAGCTTGTGCTGGAAAGCCACCAACACAGCCCAATACAGCCCTTTCCTGGGCAAGTTAGGGATAGCTCTGCTCACGTCAGTTGTATTTAGGCTAAACAAGATCTCACTTGTATGCAAATGGCAGTCTGATTTGAGTCATTTGGACCAAGGACCCGTGGGAGACATGCTCACAGACAAGGCCATGGGCTACACTGTTGTTGTACTAATCAGAAGTGACAAAGACATCACACTCGGTTACAGACCACAGGGCAAATTAAAAAGCCATGCCAGAAATCAAGAAAAATATTTGCATTGGCACGTTGTGCTTTCCAAAAGATGGGAGCAATGCTTGGGCAAGAGACTGTGAAGAAGAAAGGTGACCTGTGACAGGAAAGTTAATTCTGAGCATCTTCCAGCCTCAAGGGCTCAGGTCTAAACTTCACAGCTCTGTCCTGCCTGCCTTTGACACTCAGCAACTACACGGTGCATTGCCCCGGTGTTCATCAGCGCATTTCTCAGGGAGGACAGGAGCGTTTCTATTTTTGATGTCCCAGCACGATCTCAGATTGTAAAACTCACTGACTTTGCAGACAAACTTGCTTGAAGTTCAGCTAAGAAATTCAAAGAGCTCAATACTCAGCTGCATTTAAATAAGGAGCTTCAAGATTTTAAACCAGCACCTCTGGAGGATGTGCATGCAAAAGATAAGGTTATTCATCCCTGAAGACTTCTAAGCCTTAAATGATTGCTACCAAGAGCAGGAAGAAATGACATTTCATTTCTGTCTCGTATATTCTCAGGAGCCCCAGGGACAAGTCATTCCTGAGGTGAGGAGTGGGGCTCATCTACACAGCAGGACAAAATTTGCATACATCAGTCTTCAGTATTCATTAGGATATGTTCATGTGAAGGGGAAAGAAGCATTGCTCCAGCGTTGTTATCATTCAAACAGCACTTCCCACCTGGGCCACAGTGCAGATGATGCAGTTTTTCAGAGAGTTGTGCCAGACTGAACTTTTCTCCCCCAGACTAGAGGGGAAATGTGTTGGGACATCCTCTGGGAAGCCAACACCTGTCTCCAGAGGATTCATCTCCCCATCCCTCTGCTCCCTGCTCCATCCAGCTGCTGCTTGTCTGGAACGCACAACCCTGATTTTAGGAGTGTAGCATCACAAGTGATCCTTAAGGGTGGGAGCACCTTGCTTTGGCCCACTCATTTCTTGATGTGAAAAACATCAAGAGGCAGGGCATATTGCCCAACCAAGCTCCATGGCACAGCTGCCTCGCAACCAGCCCGTGCAGCCACTGCCCAAAACACGTGTCTCCTGGGTCACCGACCTGCTCATTTCGAAGAGGAAACGGTCAGCCTTGGCCATACGGTCCAGCTCATGCTTATGCTCTTCCAGGAGGTCAATGTCACTCTTTTCAGGAACAAACTTCAGAAGCTAAAGAAGGGAAAGGACACTGGTGACAAGAGGTCCATGCACAGTTTTGCAGGAGCAGAACGGCGATTTATTTGCTTGAATCTACTACCTTTTCAACATGTACAGACAATGACCCCAATGCACCTCTGAAATAAGTGGTATTGCTGTTCCTGTGACCTTCCTCCCATTACCCCATCACATTAGTGTCTCTTGCTTCTGCCCTGCCATCACTCTGGTTTTACAACAGATGTACTATGTCTGCTCCAAGGAGGTTTCAACATCAGCTCTGCCAGAGGACATGTCAGGGACTCTCATTTGCTGCCACTCTACCTAGTGGCAGATGGAAATTTTGTGCAATGAATCCTCCCACATCTCTGCTGAAAGTGCAATTACCAGCTCAGCTTTAAGGACAGGTGACTAAAATGCTTACAAAGGGATTCAGAAGGGGTGAAAAATGGGATTCCCTTTTTGAGACCTGCACAAATGCTGAATGAGTTTTCAAAAATAACCCCCCACCGAGCACGAACTTCAAGCTGCAGCCACAAAACGGGCAACTGGCTCAGCCTCGGGGTCCCAGGGCAGACCTGGGTACAGGCACAGCAGATGGAGGCCACGCTGCTCCCAGCACTGATGCAATGACCGAGTTGCCTTTCTGCTGCTCCAGCCCACTTGGCTGTTTTTACAACACGTGGTTGGTAAATAATTTGGGGCCCCGATAACACTTCCACACTTCTCAAAGACGCGGATTGTTCCCGAGCACATTACGCAGTGGGGTCTCAGCATAAGGCAACCACAGAGGAGCATGAGACACATTGCCCACCTGCTCCAGCATGTCTTTCGGGAGGTCCTCCTGCTCGTCCATTGTCAAAATCGCTCGTTTGATCTCCTCATTCGAGAGTTTCAGCCTGGGAGGTGGAGGGAGAAGGAGAGTTATTCCCAGCCTAATAATCACACAGGGTTGAGGACCATTTCCTACACACCCATCCAACACAGCTTAACAGCTTTACTCCCGGCCAGCAGCAGCATCACAACTAACACTATACAGCACGTTATGAAGGGGAGTGGTGAGAAACGTGGTGGGACCATGCTCTGCCAAGGCACAGCACAGAGCAGTCCGGCTGTGAATGGGGCGGGGGGGCAAACCCCCCCAGCCAATTCCCTCTCTTCAGCTCCCGTCCTGTTTTATAGTATTTTATATAAATAAATAGTGTGTTATACATGTATTAAATAACTTTTATATGTAACTCTTGCCTGTGGCAATGCTGCTCCTGCAGTGCCAGCACCCCTGAAGGCCACAGGGCCAGCGGGGTCACGCTCCCTGTCGGCAGCCCATCCCAGCCTGGGCACAGCAGTACAGCTCAGCACTGCTCTGGAACCCATTGCCACAACCGTTAAGGAAAATTTGGCCAATTTCTGTTGCTTTTCTTGGATTTGAACATTGCCTTCCCCACCCCTCCCAGCCACCTTCATTTGGAGTCTCTCTCTAGGAAGAAAGAGAAAGAAGTCCAAAATTTGGGTAAGCGGATGCTCAGCATCCCAGGAAACACAGCAGCTTTTTTTTTTTTTTTTTTTGAAGATACTTTACCATTTGTTTTGATAGAGAATTCAATGTCCTTCAAACTCTAACCAGTTGGAAACCAGCCCTCCCTCCACCTTTTTCTTTCTCCACTTCACGTAACAGGGACTGAAGATGGAGCAGCCCTCAATTACAGTTTAATATGTCTGCAGCACTCCCCATGATGGCTCCCTGCAAGGACTTTGATTGCAAAACCACACATATTTTTCATGTTTTTGCATTTCAGTTAATAAAATAATCGAAATGCAAAAGATGGAAAACCCAGAAACTTCTGCAACTCTATCTGCCAACATCCCATCCCTTGCCCAGCTTGCGGTGATGATTAAAGCTGTTGCAATAGATATAGTTTAAAAAAAAATCCCCTGAACTTGCATGCACGGAAAAGTTGCATGGTTGAAAAGACCTGTTCGTGGGCTTTAAGGAAACCCATCACCTCAGTCTCGATGATCAGCACTGCCAAGTGTTGAAACACTCGATGAGGCTCAAAGGAATGAGCTGAAACCAGAAACACACCCTACAGTGGGATGTGAGCCCTTGGAAGCCAACCTGATCAGCAGATGAAAAAGAAGATTGGGAGCTGACTTGATCAAGTCAATTAAACAAGGAGGGTACTTTTAATCACAGCATCTCTTCGGGGAGCAGTCTGAGACCATGGAGCTGTTTTTTGGAAGATGAAGCTAAAGCAGGGAGGGTGCTGGTCTCTAAGACCAGGGTGGCAAGGGCTTGGTTTAGCTTGAAATCTTTTCCTCAAGACTGGAAGTGAAGGATTGGCTTTATCGAGGTATGTGGATCTTGCAGACCTGGCAAGTAAATATTTGTTCCTTAAGAGCCCATGTTTCTTGTCCTGTACCTGGTCCTCTCTCACCTCATGCTCCAGTGAGCCTCCCAAGAGAGGGTCTGTTAAATGAGGAGTGAGTTAAAATCCCACCTCAGCCAGGGGAGGAAGCCCAAAGATTGCACTAAGCAGTGCCCAGAACAATAGCCAGGGTTTCTGTATAAGGAGCAAACCCAGGATCCATGGAAAATATCCCCTCTGCTGCTTGCAGTGACAAGCAGCCATGTCCTGGAGACGCCCTACCTGTCCTGTACAAGGGCAGTGGCCAGGATGGACATGACATGATGTGGGGCATGAAGCTGCAGGAGGACTCTTTTTACACCCAAGCAGGGACATGAGAGCCAAGACTGCCAACGAATGTCACATTGGTCCCCATCACAGTGAAAAGCAGACGCTGGCTGGTTTGGACATTTGGGGGGATCCCTGGGAGACGAAAATGCTCCTGGGAGAAGAGGGCTGGTAGGCAGTTACCCCTCATCCAAAGCCAAAGTGAACACCTAAAGCACACACTTTCCACCACGATCGTCTCCAGGAGGGTGGTGAAAGACACGACTGACTTTTGTGAGCCCTGCTCATTAAAAGCAAAGTCAATAATACAATATAGCTAAAAACTGAGAAAAAGAGGCTGAAAAAACTTTTCTCAGGAATCATCAAAACCCAGTGCCAAGAACAAGAGCCGGCCCCGGCATCAGCAGAGAGCAAGCGCAGGGCGCCAGAAGAAAACAGCTTCTCAGACAATTTGATGGGAAAAGGGCCAGTGAAAGCTAGAAGCTTATCTATAACCACAATAATTATCATTGTTGGCAGCAGCTGTCGAACGCGAGCCGTCTGAGAGGAACGGGGTCACAGGACTTGCTGTCACAGGGATTTAAAGCCAGCAGCCCGCCGATGCGAAGTGACAGCTCGCCAGCCTGACAAGCGCGGGGCTATTTTGCGTGGCTTTTGTAGAGTCCCACGGAGGACGTAATAAGTGTGAAGGGGAAAAAACGAATTCCGCCGGGAAAGGGACGCGCCTTCTTGAAAAGCCACATTCACTTGAGAAAAATGCTCCATGCCGTCTCGCCAGAGAGAGGAATCAAACGAGCCATTCACCGCCAGCACACGCAGAAAGTGATGGAGCAAGGGCTCGATTTGCATCTTGCAGAAAGCAACACTAAAAATACACACACGTACACAGGGAGCAAAAGCAAGGACACGGTGGTTCACTGAGGAAGATCCAATAACGCACTGACTTTGGCAAAGCGTTCTCCAAAAAACAAGAAAAAAAGCAAGCGTTAAAAATATTCTTGTGCTGCATTACAAGCCGGAGGAAAATCCAGTGATCTCACTGCGCAGTCATTTCTCCCAAAGCAAGGGAAGCAGGCAAAAAAATAAACCTACAGAGAGAGATAAAGTATCTCGCTGGCTGTAATCTTTCCGCGCTGCAAGCCAGACAATGCCTGGTGAGCTTACAAATGTCTGGGCTAAATAAGGGGCCAAGCCTGCAGGTCCTTTCGCATGTGAAAGTCTCCTTGTCCCCGCGGTGGCGGCGCAAGCGAGGCAGGCACAGAAGCAGCCTGGCTGCCGCGCGCCATTCTGGGCCAGACAATGCCTGGTGAGCTTACAAATGTCTGGGCTAAATAAGGGGCCAAGCCTGCAGGTCCTTTCGCATGTGAAAGTCTCCTTGTCCCCGCGGTGGCGGCGCAAGCGAGGCAGTCACAGAAGCAGCCTGGCTGCAGCGAGCCATTCTGCCAGACCAGGTTAAGCTGAGCCCTTCCCAACACCGGGACCGGGGATGTGATGCTCTGCCTGGCTTAGGGATGGGCAACCGGGGTGGGCAGAGATGAAAGGGTTTGCTCAAGGTCGCACGGAGTCTGGCTGGACCTGAGCCTACAGAGGCCCCCGGGAGCCAGCAGGGCGCTTGGGCTTCACCCCGACACTGCCCTTCCTTTTAGCAGCTTTGCATCAAGAGTTAATTGCCCAAAGGAATTTTGGGGAGAGAAACTCGATTTGTGGCCCCTTGCAGAAAGGGGGGAAGGGGCAGATGTGGCTGCTGCTGCAGTGCTAGAAAAATGCCCTGCCTGGCTGGCCCCTCTGCCCACACGTCCCCGGGAGCACCACAGGACGAATCCCAAAGCGCCTCTAAAGCAGCGACTGGCACAAGCTGTTGCTTCCCCAGAGCCGCTCGTCCCTGCAGGGCCCTGACACTGTGGGACGTGGCCCGGAAAAGTCGTATGAGAGTCCTAGGGACCACCCTGCAGGGCAGGTCTGATCCTGCTTTTCCCTTAGGAAGCAACCCAAGGGGAGGGCAGAGAGGCAGCGGCCTCCATCGTGCCCTTTTGGTGGGATTAATTACTGGCGACTTGTTTCCAGCCATTGCTTTCTTGGAAGAGAAAGATTTGCTGGTCAGATGAAATTAAGACCTTTACTCAGTAAGACACGCAAGATGCCTTTGAAGTTAAGTGCTTGAGCAGCTCTCCTTGCCACTGAAGGGGCTGTTTGCCTGCTTAACTTTCAATTACACACTTAAACCTCTGGCTGAATTACACTTAAACCCACGCTGACTGCGCTCAGCCCAAGCACGCCGGGGAGCAGCCCAGCCAGTGCCCCGAATCCTTTTGCTTTACTTGCTAATAGCTGGCTGCCGCAGACGTACTTATTTGCCCGCTGCTTTAAACTCCGCTTTCATCGTCATCCTTTTTATTTGGACTGCTAGGAAGTACGAAAATCCCCAGAAGCAACCCAGAGCAGAAACAGCCATAAACACAGCAATTCTACCACTGAACGCTGCGGCACATGGCTTGCTGCACTCATCGCTGCCGTTGCCTGTGGGCCAGAGGACCACCTCGGGGAGAGCTTGAAGAAGCCCCAGGGACTGCAAGTTACCCACCCAGAGGAGTTAGGTTTTTTTTTTTGCAGGCATCAGCCTCTGCATGCTTTCTAGGGAAGGAAATGATCCGGGCTGCCCAGGCAAGGTACCAGCTGCGCTGACCCACAGTCCCAGAAAACAGAATTTGGGTGCCATGGCTGCAAGCCCAACCTGCCACTGATGCTGCTCCATCCTGGCCAGACCTGAGTGGCACAAAAGCTTCTGCGCTACCAAACAGCAGAACAAACATTTCTGAATGGAGCTATATTTTACTGCTGTTGGGATTATTTTTTTTTTCTGGGTGAGTCAGAAACAAGTGGCATTTTCTGCTGCTGTTTGTTTTTTTTTTTTCCTAAGTAGCTATGCTGATGGCTGATCCCTTCAGATCACCACAGCCTGGCTTCTCCTTTCTCAGAAGTCAGTCTTATTGGTGTAGTTTATCTTGCGATAAAAGGCCCTTTTTATCCTCTTGGCAGCACGCTGGGGATGGGATTAAACTGCTGGTAGCAGGGCAGGGCTGAGCCTGCCTCGCAAGGGGTGAGCAGGAGGCTGTCATCCCACCAGGGATGTAAGACAGGGACATCCCCTTCTTAAAATCCAGATGTGGCACAGGACACCTGTGTGGGGACCCAGGCCCTGGACAAATTACGTGTCACTCGCTGCACCTTGCTGATACCCATCACTTTCCCCAGCCTAACAAAACCCCTCTTCAACCACCACCAAAGAGCAAACAAAACCCAAGCTGACTAAGATAAGAGGTGAAATCAACCCCCCTCCCATCCCCTGTAAAGGCTCACCGGGTACCACAGCCCCTCTAGGGCTTTCCAGGGACACCGAATTGCCACGCACTCAGTTAATCGCATATCCCCCACCCTGTGCCACCCTGCCATGAACAGTGTAAGGCTATAGCTGGGTTCAGGTGTCGCTGGCTCTCCTCCCATGCTGGCTCCTGTCATTAAACCTCCCCCAGGGATGCGGAGCACCCCCCCCAGCCCAGGGCAGGTTATCAAGCATCCCCCTACTCCCCAGAGAATGAGAAGGCATTAACCATACCTGGAGAGGAGGATATTGCAATTCTGAGCTCTCCGGCCATCTATGACCGAAAGCTCCTTGACTTTATGCCGGGAACTCAAGGTGTCATCGATAGCATCTTCCTTCTACAAAAAAAAAAAACAAGAAGAAAAAAAAGAAAAGCCTGGAGAAAAGCCATGGAGAAGCAAAGACATTTAGTACTCTCAGCACATAGCAGCGTGATACACAGCGGACCCCCATTAATCAGGAGCGTCACTACGGGTTACGGGTAAAACCCACCGCCTGTAACTGAAGCATAGAGCTGGCTTTGAAGCCACTGGTTAGAAATATAAATATTTTCTCAGACAGGGAAGATTTAAGAATCTGCAAACACACAGGCGCTGCAGAATAAATAAAGACGGGCTTTCTTAGCGTACATATTTGTGATACTTCATTAAATCCTCGCATGAAATATTTCATTACGGGCTGCTGCACACACTCAGCATCACTCTTGTTCTTCACCCGCTCCAAACATCTGCAGTCGTCCTTCACGCATCAGTCCTCCCCAGCACACTAACCAGTACAAGCTACCAGACTCCCAAACGCGACCTGCAGCATTTGCTGCTCTTTCAGTGAAATTCTCCCAAAATAAGGGATTTGAAAGCAGGAATTGGTGTTGCATAAGCACCTACATCTTCTAAGCAGCTTAAATACGTTACCTTCAAATGAGTAACAACATATCAGATTCCGGTGTCGGGCAAATGGGCAGATCTATATAACAGCAATTTTGCAGGGTTGCCCAAAGGGTTCATGTTGCCCCAGGTTTTAATTTACCATATCACATGTTTTAGTAAGGTTAACCAACTAAAAGCCAGCTATTCAACCCTTCTGGAAGGAACACAACCTGGAGCTGCAAGGTCCCACGCGCCACAGATCTGCACTACACGTCTATGAATGCCAGAGAGCTGGCACACAGCCATTGCATGGGTCGAGAGTGAGAACAGAAGTTCCCATGTTTAACTCTTTTTCTTGTTTGAAAGACAAAAAAAAAAACAACCAGCTATGAGAAACAAGAAGCTGCCCGGACAGGTGGTGTAGAGCGAAGGCAGTGGCAGGTGAAGGAAGGTGAGCCCCAAGTCACCTCCCATCAGCTGCCCCTCTCGGGTGCCTTGCCTGCTCTGACCGCAGTGAAATGGAGAGATTCAACCCATAGGTATGAGTTTATTTATTTCTGTCTTTTGAAAAGTGAAAATACCCAGTGGTAGGAGCTTCTGTGCGTTAAGCCGCATCTGAAAACTCAACTCCTGGACACAGCTGTTGGCTTCGCAGTCCAGCTAGACAGCAGAGAGGGCACCTCTGTACTTACCAGCCTGCCCGGCATCCTCTCTGATTTAACCCCCCCTTTGCTGCATGTTAACGCCCCTCAGCACCGTGCGTGTCCCCCACGTCCCCAGCCCCACGCTCGCCCTGCCCTCACAGCTCGCAGGCACCCGGCTCCTGCGGATGCTCGCTTACCTGTCTGGAGTTACCGTTCACAAAGAAGTCCTACGGCCAGAGCAGAAGCATGGAAAAAGGCAGTAAAAACACATGCAGTTCAGTCATCTCAGCGAAACCAAAAGGGATTCAAAGCACAGACAAGGGGAGGGTGTAACACGGGGGGTTTGGCAGCACAGGGGAGCACTCGGGGTCTGCCAGCCCTGAAAGACGGGGGGATGCGCATGGAAATGTGGTGAGGAGTGAGGGATGTGCAGAAAGGGGAGGGCCGGCAGGAGAGGGAGAGGCAGCTCCACGAATGGATACGGTCAGGGTGCTGCTGTGCAAGGAAGTGAGGACGGGACATGGGACGAGGTGGGAGGACACTGGCCGAGTCCTGCTGCTGCTCTGCGCGACAGTCGGCGAGCGCTGGCCCGAGGGCACAGCACCGCTCAGCCTGCCATGCCGGCGGGAGAAAATTGTTAGTTTTTGCGAATCCGAGAGACTGAAATGCCAACACGACTGCCAGGAAAAACAGGGCTTTCAAGTGGAAATAACGAGAGGCTCATCCCAGAGCAAATCTGGCCGCAGCAAAACTTTACCATTTGCCATGGCAACACGTTTCCCCTCGACTTCTCCTCCGACAGGGACAACCCTCCTTCTCCAGGGCTGGGCACCCTGGCCAAATGCCACCCCGACTTCCCGCTGGCACCACGCTCCTCCAAAGACCTGGTTGTCCTTGTCCGTTTTCCCCACCAGACTGGAAACACGTGCAGCAATGTCAGCACCACACATATGTGCACACACACACACGAAGGTTTTCTCGCCTCATTCCCTGTGCTGCACCTTATTTTTTGTGTGTGCTTGGCTCAAGAGACTATCCAGCACTTTTGTGAGGGGAAGGGAGGTTTCAAAGGTACAAAAATGGTTCATTTTGTTATTTAAAAAAAAAAATTAGAAGGCAGGCAGGTGGGTCCAAACACAGTCAGTTTAGAAGGGCACTTCCCTCCAGCCTCTCTGTGCAGAGGCGGCTGATGGCCCACGTGCCTGGTTTGAGTTGGTAATCCCCAACCACAGCCCCACGGCTGCTGCCTTTTTAAAGGAAACCTTGTTCACGCGGGTTTTCCCCTGACCAGCTGCCAAGGCTGGATCAGCTCAGGACCCACGCGTGGCTCTGGGCGGAAGGATGGGAAAGCGCTCTGTTACATGCCACCGAACACCCAGGGCTTGGGGACCGGCACTTGCTGGGGGCTGAGCTGTGCCGATTGCAAGCCCCGTGGCTAAAAACTAACGCGTCAGGCTTTCCTTGAGCCCACAGAAACGCTGCGGGCAAGAAGCACAACGAGACGTGCCAGGAGGCAAAGAAACATCAGCCAAGAAAAGGAGCGACCAACCCTTTCTTTGGCAGAGGGATGGACACCCATGGGCTGTGGTAGGGGCACCCCAGTGTGGCACCGCACCGAGTGGTTCCCTGAGGCAGTGCTGCACCCGTCTACATAAAAACGTGTTGAAGAGCTGCCCTGACCATCACCAGGAGCAGAGTTCCAGCAATGCAACCACACCAGGGGCTTTGCAAGGCAAGGGGCACCTGCAGACCCTGAATAAAGACACCCAGGCTGCCACTACTGTACTTCAGGGAGCTTAGATGAAAAACCATATGATTTAGCTGGATGTGAGGCTGTTGCAAAGGCAGAATTTAACTCTGTGGATCAGTTAAGGTTGAGGATAGGTGTTTCGTAAAGCAACCTCTTCCCAGCAGGCTCCTTCGTGGGACAGGCAGAAAGCACAGCCACAAGCTGCAATGGGTATCTTCTTGTTCATTTAACTGGTCCTTAATTAGGAAGCCCTCCATCCCAATGCTCAGACCTGCCCCGTGATGCTCAGACCTGCTCCAACTTGCTGGAGAGGAGACGGATGCAGTGGTCCTCCTGCAGTCTCCTGCTCTGGGAGAGGGAGGGCTCCTCATGCGTTAAGGTAGAGAAAAGGCTCATTACAAAAACCGTCCCTCTCTGCCTCAAACCAGCTTCATCCCTGTCCCTTTCCCTCGCAGGAGCTGTGACCCAGCCTCTGCTGCAGGATGGTGGTGTAAGAAGGAGTAGCTTTAAATCTGCTGTCACCGTCCCCACAAACATTGCCCACCCCTGTTGCCCTGGCCCCTGCGCAAGTCCCTCTCACTTGCATGGAGGAGCTGGAGGCTTTCTTTCATCCTTTTTTGGGAGATGAATTCTTTCCCAGCTCACTGCTAAGCCTCTGGTTCAACAACACGTATTTTTTCCACTTGGACCTGACTCTTTTACATCACTCACCACTGCGTGACCTGCCAGGACTGCCCTGGCTGCGTCCTTGCCACTTATCAGCATCACTCCCAGCCTCTTCCCCTTGCAGGCTCTCAAAACATCTCCAACGTAGGCGCAGACCCCCACATAGCACATCTAAGCCCCGATGGCCCTAGACGTGCTCTTATCCATCACCGCATGCATGTCCTTAAGCAGCCACCCGCAGTCCTGCTGGGTCCTCACGCCACAGCCTGAAATGCAGAGATCCTGCAGGTTTTTCTGTTATATCGAGCAAGATTGGTAAACACTGGTATCACACACAGCTGCGGGGCTGAGCCCTTATCAGGGATGGGGACATCTGCAGAGCTTTGGCAGGGAGGAGAGGGAGGATATGGGCTCTCCTGACAGCATGGGGCAGGGATGCTCCCAAGCTGAGCCCCAGGAAGCCCGGAGGGCTCCTGCCCTCCCCACATGGAAAGGGCTTTTCCCAAGAGCTGCAGAGCTCACCTTATAACGTGCGTTTACATCCCAGCCTGTGACGTGGGGAAAGCATTTAAAGAGATGCTTAAAATTAAGTACATCATTAAGTCTCGGGTCTGTGCACTACTTAGGGATTCCCAGGCACTATGGCAATAAAACCAGCCAAATCCTATCAACAACAGCCGCACAACAGCCACTCGGAGGGGGCTCAGAGAGCTCTATGCACCACGCGCATGTCCGCACGCTGCCCCCAAACCCCGCTGGGACACCAGCCACAGTGATGCACCAGCCGGCCACGTGGTTTCAGAGCTCCAGTTTGCTCAGGGCACGGGCAGACAGTCAGCACCCGATGCCCCAGGACCTGCGAACGTCATGTTTCATGACAAGTGAGAGGTGTGATCAGTGAGAAAGTGATTTTCGGCCAAGAGCTCAAAACAGGGAGCAGGGAGGAGAAATCCCTGCTCTTCCCCTGCTTGCTCAGGATGGAAACCAACTTTTGCTACAGCTCGAAAACGCTGCGAGTTATGATGGCATTACTTGATTGTCCTTCCCTGCAGGGACAGGCCATTCACTTGGAGCTCCCCCAGACCCTCACCATGTGCGAAGTGCTTCGTGCTGCACAGGTGTTATCTCAAGGAGCGCATCTAACCCCACGTGCTGGTGCGTGCACAGCAGCAGTCTGCAGAGTTGTGCTGCCAGCAACGCTGGGGCATACAGCCAGTCACCCCCTCCCCACGTTGGGACTGCAAGTGGGGGCACCCTGGGGACTCTGCTCTCGGGTCCAGGGGAACGTGTCCCATCACTCAACTCACACAAAACGGTGCTACCACAAAGCCTGGGTGAGCCACAAGGAACTTGTGCATCATGCTCCCAAGGGTGGCTCCAGCCCCAACAGCATTTCATGGGTGAGATTTCACCTCCTCTTTCCCAATGTCCCTTCCAGACACTCTCACAGCACCTTCTGCCAGTCCCACCCCAGTCCCTGGCTCCCATGCTCAGCTCCCTTTTGGTCCTCATCCAATCTGGGGTGAAAGCCCACGTCACAGCTCTCCTTGCAGCATCTCCCCCTACTTGCTGGCCCTGAACCTATCCAGCCATTTCACCCAACAGGACCTCAGCCAAGCTAAATTATTTTTAAATTCCTGCCTGGCAATAATCCGCAGCACACCAGGTGATTCATGGACTCAGGCAGGCAAGCCAGAGGGCAAACTATCACACTGACACACCAGGTTTCTATTCTTGCTTCCCTTCCATTTCCATCTCATCTTCAGATATGCCCTTCAGTAGGCATGAGTCAAGCTCCAAAAATCCTGGGGGAAAGAGCCATCACCGTGGTCACCTATTCCTGAAACACACTGGGGGAGCACATACCTCTGGTGGGTTACACTTGATATTTGCCCTGCTCTAATCCACCCTGATCTTTCCCTCAATTAGCCTCTGGAAGAGATTAAACTCTCACGTTGCCTAAGGAGCTTACATGTCAGGTCCACCCCTTCCCAGCACCGTCCCTCTGCCTGAGCCTGACAAGAGGGGGACAAGCTGTTCTCTCCTCCCAGCAATGCAGCCAGACGTTCAG
>NW_009648451.1:260298-261394 GCF_000708025.1 Charadrius vociferus
AGCTGTCTTCTTGTCCCAGCAATGAAGCCAGACTTTCAGCAGGTGAACATGACTTTTTCAGCCTCTCTCCTTGCTTTTCCTCCTGCCTTCTTGAAAAACTCATTGCTTTTGCCCATCGTGATCCTGCCTGGGGTAAAATAAGTGTCTAATTTTCTTCATGTGCTTTCATGCCTTCCAAACTGGGGCCATATTGCTTGAGCAGGAGATTAAAAAGCAGAGACTTTTGCCTGCAGTGTCATTATTTTGGTTTGAGATTTGCTTTTTTGTTCAAAGCTCACATTTTGCTCTGTGCTTACAACAAAAATAAAAGACGAGATCCACCCATGGTAGATGTGGGCAAAACTTAGTCCTTCTTGGCCAGAGAGGGATAGAAATTTTCCACCCAATACGGAGACATGAAGCAGTTGCTGTTAAGAGCGATCCAAAAATATTACCCAACCATGGCCACATCTGGGGGCTATTTTCATGCATTCCCTGTCTTTTGGGGTTTTGGGTTGGTTTTTTTTTGGTGATCCATCTTCAAGACACACGTGGTCAGGTGCGTGGTCAGGGGCATACCAAGCCATGAATGGCCACTTCAATGCAAAGGCACTAGCATGCGGATGAGAGGACAAAGCAGATCGAGTCGATCCGGCAAGCATGGCATTGGTATGAAATAATGATGGGAGACATGTTTTGAATCCACCAGAGAAACCGCGTGATCTCGTAGTGGCAGCTCCTTGCCCAGATCCCTGTGCGTGCCCCAGGCCAGGCGTTACCTGCTGTCTTTGGTAGGCAGAGAACGTCCTTTCCAGGTCTTCAAGGTCCAGGACTTTGAACACTTTTGTGTCATCTATGTCGGTCCACACAGTGCCTGCCAGCTTGTTCTGCAAGAAAAGAGGAGGATTGCAGGTTGGGGGTCCCCTGCCCACCTGCCCCTGTGGCACTGGGTGGTCATCTGAAACCTCCAGTTTCACTGCCTGAATTATTGCCCGGCTTACCTCTGGCAGCTTGGACCAGTTGAAGGACTTTAGGGCGTTTGTTGGCTGTGGGATGCTCTTCTTCTTGAGGGCCAAGCCCAAAGGTGCTCCAGGTGGAGGCATCACCCCATCCAGGG
>NW_009648451.1:261431-278839 GCF_000708025.1 Charadrius vociferus
GGAAGGAGGGATCCTGGAGCTGGACAAGGTAAAGGGCCACCAGGAGCTCCTGGTGGCAAGGGAGGTCCTCCAGGTCCAGCAGCACAGATCGCCCTCTGGAAGAGAAAGAGGAGGGTGGACTGGTCATCTGGAGCAGGGGGACACCACCCCAAAAATGCCCCCATGCCTATTTTTAAATTTTTTTGGTCAAAACTTAACCAGCATCTGAAGAGCCCACAGCCTTCAGCACTCCTGACTGAGGTCCAATGCAGCTGGAGAGGTGAAATCACCCCATAACCAGGGATGGACACTGTGGTGGCCCTCCCACCAAGCACCCCCCGTGCAGCTCAGCCTCCAGAAATCACCCCATGGTGTTTGCATGGGGGTTGGGACTGGGCCATGATGGTGAGGAGGTTCGGGGCCTTACCCTGCTCATCTCGTGGAGCTGTGCTGTGAGGTCTGCCACCTGCTGCTTGACCTGCTTGTGCTCGCTGGACTCCTTCTCCAGCTTCTCCTTCATCTTGTTCAGCGTCTGCATCATTTCTTCCTTCTCCTGGGCCTTGGCATCACACTCCCGCTCCTTTTTCTCCAGCTTCTGCTGAAGTTCAGTGTGCTCTGAAACAGCCCCATGAGACCACTTTTGGGTGACAAACACTCCCCTTTTGGCAAACGGCAGCGTGTGGGGGACTAAGCCCCACGCTGCCCTGTGGAGAAGCTGCGCAGTTAAGAAAAGTGAGCGTGCGCTATGCCTTAATACCCCGGCCAGGGCTTCCTCATGAAAAAATGAATGTCTACTTTGCCCATTTCCCTTGTGACCCCCATAGTGTGATATTGTATCAACCACTCAATAAAGCCTGCAGAGTCCATCCAGCAAAATACATGTATATGTTACCAGTTTAGGTTACCGTGCACACCAATATTCAAGTTAACACTGTATATCTCTCCATCACTCACCTTTCCGCATTTTTTCTGCTTGCTCTTTCCACTGTTTCACTTCATTTTCATTGACTAACCTAAAAGGAAAAGACAAGTAGCACAATGAGACAATCCGCCGCAGTAAACAAGCGGCCATCACCAGCAAGAAACACAATTGAACAAGCCTGGTCTGTGGGATTTAAGGCTCCCAAACTGGTATTTCCAACACCTCCTCTCTGCGTCCCCCTGGCAGGGCTTCGCAGGCCAGGATGAAGCACTATCTCAGCAGCTCCAGGGATGCTGACATGTCCAACCAAGGAGCAGAAACACCACCAGGTGACAGTAAGTAATGAATAAGGATCAGCGACAGCAGCAGTTGGGGGAAATAGCTCACTGAGGAGACAGAGGCTGAGCTTAATTCACCTGCACATTGTGCTTAAGAGGTCAAAATGACGCCAAACTGGCAGGGGTAACCCCCAGCCCTGTCCCTCTCGCTTGCCAGAGCAGGAGGCAGCAAAGCCACGGTGGCCCATGTTGTCCTGCTCAGCAGCCAGCCCGAGGAAAAGCAGGCGAGCACTTACATTCGGACGACATTTTTAATATTGAAGTTTTCCAGGGGAGTGGCGTCGGGGTCCTGCCCTTTGTCACTCTGGATGACGATCTGCTGCACGATCCTGTCGAGCAGCAGCCAGTACTGGACAGTGTTGCCGCTTCTTTTATCTGGAGGGGAAGGAGGGGAGAGATGAGGGGAGCAGCAAGGAGGTCGCTGACCCCCTGGGGAGGAGCTGTGGGCTGCCGAGCGCCCCGGCAGCCGCGGGTTTCCTTGCCTCCCCCGGGACTCACAAGGCATTTGGAGACAGTGGTGCAGGATAGACATAAAGTGCGGGTACGCCTCGGTGTGTGTCAGCCTCTTCCTCGTCAGCTCAAACATCTGAGTCGCACTTTTGGTGTCGATGTGGACCTGTAGACAGGAGTGAAGCAAGGTCAGGCCATCGGACCAGCAACGGCACCGCCTGTTTCCCCAAGTCTCACCTCCAAATCCCACAAACCACCCCCACCCCACGCCTGATGGACAGAAAAGCCCCACTGCCCTGCAAGAAGCAAAGAGCTCTTTTCAGCAGCCAGGGGAGCAGGGGGGTGAAGCACGCTGTAGGACGAAGGTTGCAACAGAACAGGGCAACAGGAGACAGATTTCCAACCTCCAGATTTTATCCACAAGACTGCACTTCATCCCAGGCCACGTAAACACTTTTAAAAGGAACCGTGTCATTGAGTGCCAGCATCTGCATCAGAAATGTTCGTACTCACCAGCTCAAATCTTTTGGCAAATTCCAGTTCGTCTTCATTTCTAAGCATTTCAAAAAAATCTAAGTGCCTGAGGAAAAAAAAGGGAAAAAAACCACCAGACTGTTAAAAGCAGATATGAATGTGACAAATTAATAAATTGCAGGCAGGCAGTCTGGCAGCAGCCCAGAGACAAGCGGGACTTGAAACATCAACTGGATGCTCGAGCTCCCAGTCATTACAGCCTGTCCAAGAAGCCTTTTGGGACAAGAAGAGGAGGAGGAGGGCTGGCAGCATCCCCTGGGCCCCCGATGGCACATCCTTTCCAGCTCAACCCTACCTCAGAGCGCAGCAAAACCATACCGGAGTTTCCCCCTCCCTCTCTGGTGACAGCAAAGAATTTCCTCAAGAGGGGCGAGTCTAGGCCCACGTGCTTTCCCCAAAGGCCAAGTCCAGAAACCAGAAAGCAAGGGCGCAAGGCAAGGGCAAAACCAACGAGTGGGCTGGGGGTCACTACTCACCGGTCGAGGGTTGAATTTTCATGCTCTCTTAGTTTATCAATGACTGGCTGGATCCCGAGCATGAGAAATTCATATCTCAGATGGAGTCTGAAATCCAAGCTTTCCTGCAAGGGGACAGTTGTGGGGTCAATGCAGCAAGGTGCACGTCTTCAGAAATAAAAACACCCCAAACCCACCAAAACACCTCCCTCTCCAAGAGCCCTGGCGCTCACCACGCCTGCCCCCTGGCTCAGGACTGCATTGATGAAGGACATGATGGCAGTCTTGAGGCTCACTTCGTCCCGATACCGCCCCGTGCTCTTGTCCAAGTCGTTGATCAGCGTCTGCCAAACATGCAACATCAGTTAAACACTCAGTGACAGCCCCAATGCTGCACAAATGGGCAGGGGACGCATGCAGGAACAACTCCTTGTGATGCTCTTACAGCCCCTGTGGCAACCCGCTGGTGATGGATCAGTTGCTGCCTGCTGTAATGCAGCCCAACCCAGCACCCATTCAGGCTAACATCAGCCTATCCAGATGTGCTACAGCCTTGCAGAGCTGCAATCCCAGCAACTCTGCACAAGCCAGCATTTTTTTTGGCCAGGGGGCTTGCGGCCTTAAATAACTGGTTCCTCACTCTTTGCTCAGCTGCAGATCTCCTCAGACATGGTTCTGGAGTAATTCCCAGAGTATCTAAGTTGCAAACGGTCATAATAAATCATCTGCACGCAGCAGTTAGATGTCCAGGAGGAGGAAGGGACAAGAATGCCAAATTTTGAGAGCCGAGGGGTGAGTTGAGACCCACCTACCTGAAAACGAGTCCGTTCGCTGGCATATTTCTGGTAGTGCAGCATTGCCTCCAGTACCTTTTTGTGGCCCCCGGGAACCAGGCACACAGCGCCCATGATTTCCAGCACTGCCACCTTCGTCTTAATATTCTCCGTGCTCAGACTCTGAGCGATTACGTTAATACTCTCCGAATGGGCCAGGACGTGAGCCCGGCCCAGGGAGTTGTTCATTAGTGCTTTTATACATCCAATGAGCGAGGTATGTATTCGAGACTCTGCCGTCTCATAGTCCATGCTTTTGAGAAAGTTCAGAATACACGACAAGCCATCCAGGTCAATGAACCGGGTTACAAACCTGTCAGAAAGAGGTTTTTTAGATTTAAAACCAAATGCTAACGGACTCTTTTACCCTCAAAGAGGGCTGATTTGTCTGTTGTTGTAAACCCAGAAGCTTCTTACCTGTTTTTTTTCCTGGACTTTGGATAGCAGAAAGCGTGCAAGCTTAGAGCACAGGGATGAGGTTGCAAAAATCTTAGCAACTGTTGCTGTACAAGGTTGTCCAGACATAGGATGTTTGGAAGAGGACCAGCTAACCCAGCCATCAGCACAAGTCCCAGGGTGGAGGTTAGGAGTTTGCAGCCACACTGCTGCAAAAACTTCCCAGTCCCCAACCTGAGTCTTAAATCTCACTCGCTTGGGACCAGTTTTGCACAGGACTGGAAGAAGCTTCCAAGCCCCAGATTTGCCTCCTCGTCAGCCGCAGACACCCCAATGTTAGCTGAGCCCATGTCCATGACGCCTGTCAGACTTTCTGCCTCCTGCTACCTCTCCTGACTCACCATCCACATCCTTCTCCTCCCTTAGGCGTATCTCACCAATTTGAAGGGATTTCTGATTCTTATGATGACTTATAACGCTGCTAAATAGAAAGCAGCCAGCGAACGCACGGCAGTGCCCCAGGCAGATTCACTAGAGCAGGCAGACGTAACGCTGCACGCTGCTCAGGTGTTTTAGGACCTACCTGCCCAATGCCATCCAGGCTGGGTGGATTCTGGTTTGGCAAAAGGCACAAGCTCCGAAAGCAAATGAGCCAAGAACATCCCAGCACTGGGATGATTTTAATTCGAAACAAGCTATGCTGATGCGCAGCAACAAAAAGGGGTAATTGCAGGCTGAGGGAAAACTGATTTCTCTGCTTCAAAGCCTGCTCTTCTTCCAGCCAAAGTCAATAAGAAATTTGATGTTCACTTCCCTGGGAGCAAAAGCAGGTCCAACAGGTAAAATTTTCTACAGTCTGCTGGATCATTCTGACTTCCAGTGAGACAGACTCGCAAACCACTTTTAAGGACTTTGTAAAGTTTCATGGCTGGGTACCAGCCCTGCTCCCAGGGGAATGCGGGGAGCCAGCACCCAAGAAGTCCAGGTTTCACAGAAATCGGGCGCTCACCCTTGGCTCTGGGAATTTCTTACCAAGTAGCATCACCAGAAACATTGCAAAAGAGAAATGGAAGAAGGGAATGTATTTGCAAGCAACAGCAAATTTGTTTCTTCCATAACCAGACCAGGTCATGCATTTCTTAATGAAACATTTTCCCATCAGATAATGTCAACCTGAGGCATCTTAAAGGTTTTACAGATGTGTGCATGCAGACTCCAGAGAAACTGAATTTAGGAAAAACTACATTCAGAAAGAGTCCCACCCTTTCTTTATCCTCCCCATCAAAACCTCCTAGCAACATTTTTTTTTTCCATTTCATAAAAGCCTGAGGATTCATGTGATTTTATTCCTTTAAAAAGCACAAGAGAAGTTGAAACAAAGGGCCTGGTTGACCAACAAAAATTGGATATTTTTTTTTTTAAATTCAATCTGGAAGGATTTTTTAAATTCTGTTCCAATGAGAACAAAAGCAAACTTGGAAAAAAAAAAGAAGTCGCCTTATTTGCCTGAACAGATGAGGCTCCTGGTGTCTCCTTGGTCCTGGTGGCTCTTGGCCACTAGAAGGACCAAGGAAAAGGAACAAAATGAGAAGAGGTGAACTGAAAAAAACAAGTGCTGTTTCAGGGTCCTTGCTTCCCTTGTCCTGTGCAGCCCCCATTTATATTTCTATTTAATCCACTGCTCTGCCAGAGAACTCAAATCCAAAGCCGTGACCATGGTGACAAAACCAGGAAACAGGAGGGATTTACCTCATTGGTTTTGTCCGCAGTGCAGTCTTCAAACTTTCGATTGTTTTATTTCTCTCCTCCTCGTCTTCTTTTTCCAAGGCGATCAGTGATTTTCTCTGCGCAAGGAGAAAGGCAGATGTGAGAGGAGAGGTTTCCCTGTGAAGCTTGTGCCAGAAGAGCAGGAGCGCCTGCCACCCTCCGTGCCAAGCTGCGGGGATGAAGCTGGGACCTTAAACCAACTCTTGAAGTCTAAAAGTCCAGAACCTTATGGCAATTGCAGGACTTGGGAAAAGGGGCAGTTTGGAAAAAAATAAAACACGGTCTGCAAGTAGATGGCCTGGACTGGGGACAGCAGAGTGAACGCGTGGCTTTAGGTTGAGGACGCTGCCTGCAAGCACCCAGACAACTCGCTAGTACATGTACAATTAAGCTGCCAGTGTTTGGCGCATCACAAGTGAGCGATACCCCAACCCACATCAGCTTTGCTGATGGCTTTGCATCTCCCTGGCCACTTGGGTTTTGTTTCAAAACAGCAGGAAATGAACATCGGCCAGTGCTGAGTGATTCCGCAGGAGCCCAGAGCCCTCTTCTCCAAACCAGTCCTCACCCCCCAGCAAGCCCTGGTAGACACTGGGCTTCACTGCACTGAGACAACCGGGACAGCTGGGACATCCTGAGAAGACACACTTAGCATTGTCCTTGTGTGATCATTAAGTTCCAGAGTTAACGCCCTGCAGGTAGGAGTGGTGTCACCCCAAATTGCTGACCTGCAACTCATCCAGACAAGCCCATGTTGGAAGATGCTCATGGCTGTCCCCCTGCAACCCTCAGACTCAGAGCAGCGAGAGGGAAAGGCAAGGAGCATCCCAACTCATGGGCTCTGGATGTAAATCCTGGCACATCCCCTCTCACACCCATCACCCTCGAGGAAATACACTTTGTAAAAGGAAGAGATCAATTAATCCGTCACAGTATCCTGCAAGAAAGTGTCCGGCTGAACCCTGCTCAGAGATGCTGCAGGTGACATCTGGGTGACATGAATACTGATGTGTTTCCAGGGCTGGAGGGGGCTGTGAGGATGCAGGGGTCTAAGCCAATGTTAATTGGGTGTCCACAGAGGGAAAGTGCTAAATTGGGGCAGGGGAGAAAGAGGAGTCCTTTAGCCTCCCCTGGTACCCACGCATCCCAACAGGCACCCATGTGCCCCTGCAGAGGTGAGGGGCTCAGGGGATGCCCCAGAGCCGGGAGGGGACGTGATAGTGCAGCCACGCTCAAGGTGAGCCAGCTGGGTCCTGCCAACCCTGACGCTCCCAGGTCTCCCAATGTGCATCGTGGCTGGGGACAGTGGCTGTGTGCAGGGGATGCGCTTGGCGCCTCCCACACTGGATTTTGCTATCAGGCTGGCACTGGGGGCCGGGATCCTGGCTCCCGTGGCTTTACCCAGGTAGCACAGCTGCCTGCAGCCCCGGGCATGCACAGGGTACGGGTTGCTCACCCCAACTCATGCAACTAAGGCCACAGCTAAAGCAACACCCCAGGTGCCTCCTGCACCATCCGATGGCGCTGGGCCCTTGAAAGTGTCAGGGTGAGCCCTGCCAGCACCGGCCAAGGCTAAGCCAAAGGAGGGGAAGAAGGTTCCAGCAGATATGAAGAGCTGTGCTGGCCCCCACATGTAACCCAGCTCCTCTTCAGCAGTGTGTCAGAGAGATCAAAGCCACCCTCCAGGCATCTGGCAGCCTTTGATCGCAAGCTCTGCTTAGGCTCAGGGCTTCACCCGAAGTCCACGACCAGCCTGGGCATCCCTGCCTTCCCGCAGGGAAGCAGCACGCTCCCTTCCTGGCTTGCAGCCCCCTGCTCCCCACCTCCATCCCCACTTCCCTACCCAGCCCTACCTTCCCTGTCACCCTGGCCCCATGACAGCAGGGCAAACACAGGGGAAAAAAAAGAAAAATTATGCTTTTCTTTTTCGTTTTCCATGCTGCTCCCATTCCTAGTGCAGCGGCCACAAACCTCAGCACCTTCAACCTCCAAAAGCAGGAGCAAGGATGGACGGGCTCTGAACTGAGGAGAAAGTTCCTACAGAAAACAGTGCTATTTCTGTCTCACCCAGCACGATCTCGACAAGAAAGTATTTAATAAAATTACATCTGTCTGTCCCATGAGGGACCCACAGCGTCATGTTTTGCCGTGGCTGCCCCGCACAGAAGCGTGTCTCAGGAGCAAGGCAGTAGCAGGCATCCATGAAAAAGCACAGGAACTATGGGCTTCAAAGCAACCACAGCAGCTTGGTGCCCCACTGGCATTGCACAATCAAACAGGGTCTTTAAAAACCAGTCCGGTGGCTTTATAATGAAAGCTGCTGTTTACTATCCGTCTGGAAGCCTCCCAGCCAGGGGCAAGATGAAATGCCCTTCCTGCCATAGGAAAAGCCTCCATTTTCCAGCTGTGTCTGTTGGTCCAATGAAAGATATCCTTAAATCCTTACATCAGGGGTTTCTCGAATGCTAGGACAAATTGCAAGCTATTGCCAACTCCAAATTGTTGAGAGATCCGCAGACCCAAAAGGCTAAAAATAGCCAGGTCACACCTTTGTGGCTACAGCACTCGCCACCCTCTCAGGTGTGATGCTGGCCGTGCCACAGCATGTCACCGCAGCGCTGCTGCCCCACACGGGGTTCACAAGTGCCAAAGCGTTGGGGAAATACTTACAGCAGCCATTGAATTCAGCTGATCAATATAAAACTCCGGCCAGCTAGTGGCTCCTTTATTTTCTTCCTGGTCCTGGTGGGAGGTAAAAAAAGTGAAACAAAGACAGCAGATTAGTAGAAATAGCATTAACATCCCCTGTCTTTCATGACCAACCACCTCTGAAGTGCTCTTGAGCTCTTGCATCACTTTATGTCAATATAAGCGCAACTTCCTACCTTCTGAGCTCACCTCTGACAGCTCCAGCTACGGGAACATCACCTGATTTATTGAACTAGTGTATTTTATATACAATCTATGTTATACCAGCTGCCTGTGACCAAACTCTGCCCCAATGATACATCAGTCTTGTGGTTATCAGCTTCAGAGAAACCACACTGAAATTTTATATTCAGATTTCTCTTGTACCGACTCTACAGTGCCCTTGAAATTTTGGCTGCACAGCCTTGATGAATGTGCTTTGAGGGGAAAAAAAGAGTCTCTTACAAGTAAAGGAGAGTGAATAAATGTGACACGAACTTGGCTCCACTCCTGGAGCAGGACCATGACTTACCAACATCCTAAGAGAGACTCCAGGCACAACAGACAACTCCTCTGGGGGCTTCATTAGTTGTTAGGAGGGAACATGCACCTGGTGATGTCCCCCGTTAAACGATGTCACCTCTGAGCCCATAATCTACGACACTGAATGATACAGAGCCTCATTTGGTCATCCTGGTCTACAATGCCCTGCATGTGGTGGGACTCACAAGGAGTTTTCAGGTTCTACTGTGTTCTTGTATGACATGACTCAAGGACCTCTGAGGACAGCTCAGATAAAATTACGCTGCACGTGCCCAAGGACTGCTTGGAGCAAGCAGGCAGATTTTGAGGGAATATTTCAAGATCAACCCTTTTCCCCACTGTATTGACCTAAAAACTTACATCAAAAGAAGCAAAAGAATTCACAGCAGAAATGCTACACAGGTCTAGGCTGGAGTCAACCAGTAATACACAAACGCCAGACATCTTCCCTCAATAACCATCTTCAGATCACAGCCTGACTGGCTGCATGGCTTTGCCCCCTCCCTAACTTCAAGAGATGTTTGCAAAGGTCATCCTACACTGCAATCGCCTGCGATGGTGGGAGCCAGACGAACTGTCCCTCTGCCCCCACATCCGTGCATGCAGACAACTACTGATCCTCCGGCTGATTTCAGAAAGCACCAGGACCAGAGTCCCAAATATTTATCGTGGTTCAAGAGGTATATGTGGGAAATGTTCATGCATCCAAACTTCCCAAGCTGCAGCTTGCCAAGATGTAAAAACATGGAGCCAGCGATAGGTAATTTGGACTGGAACCAAGTTCCCCCACGGGCTGTGCAGCCTGTCTCTGCAGACCTGATGCTTTGCTGTGCCTGGCTCCGGGACAGGGACAAAGGAAGTTTGGGAGCAACAAGGGACCTGGCAAACCCTCAGGCATCTCCTGTGACATGCTGAGGGCCAAGAGAAGCTGCTTGTCTGCCCTCGTGGCCACCTCCAGCCCTCTCCAAGCAGCCGTGATCCAGCCTGGCAGTAACCAGATCGCCCCGAGCAGCTCTCTGTGCCAGCTGCCCATGCCCTTGGGCAGGCTGCCTACTGACAGATGTACACCCATGAGCCTCACTTTTTTTAATCTTCTACAGATCTGGTCAAGTTTAAAGGAAATAAAATAACTTTCCTGAGCAAGACGACTGTTCAGCCCTCCCTGCTCTCTGCTTTAATACTTCGGGTTTTTTCTCCCCTCCTCCTGCCAAAACCTGAGGTTTTGAAAGAAACACTTGATTCACCTGTCCTCCACATTGTGGTTGGGTTTTTTTTGTTTTTTTTTTAACCAAGCAGGAATCAGCAAAGAGCGAGAATTTTACCGAGATATTAGGAAAACAACAAAAAAAATCTGTCCTACCCATGCTAGTGGCAAACCTAATAAACCTGAAGGAAGTCCCACTGCCTGCCTCTGCATGGATGGAGAACCATTCATAGTCATGCTCCGACAACTAGTTTTTGCCAGCAAGAAATAAAACTGACCCCCATCCTGCCCAAATAGTGCTTACAAAAAGAGAAATGCTCATCTGCTGGCTGAGCGCGCAACACCCAGGCTGATCAGGAGAGACAGGGATGCCTTTGGTCTTTTCACAGCCAGGAAAAATGGGATGTGTTCGTTCCTCTCTGCTTTCTCCTCTCCCAAAAACTCACCTTCAGCAAAGGCAAGAGGATGGAGGGGCAGAGGTGCGACCTGAGACCTCTCACTGTCTGCTGGCAAATGGACTTGGTGAAGCAGTCCTCTCCAAATAACCCAGGGACCATCCAGCTGCACATCCTGCCACATTTCTGGCCATGTCTGGGACCACGTGCAGGGACTGTCACCTGCCAGCATCGAGTTTGGCCACTCAAAGCCATGGCCAGGGGAAGGTTTCCGCCATGGTGGGGGAAACCCAATGCCTTCCTAAGGGGCTGAGAAGAGGATACCCATTTGCAGCTGTCTGGTTGGTCAGAGCTTCCTGCTGCTGGATTGTGCGGAGAAGGACCTGCCGTGGCTGCAGGAAGCCCAGCAGCTGGTGTGTCCACTCACACACAGCCCACTGAAAAACATCCATGTTGTTGGAAGGATGCTTAGGAGCATGAAGAAAGTGTCGGGGAACTTAAGAAACAGAGGAGTTATTTATATTAATGAGTTGAATGGAAAGGCACATCTCTCACAGAGCTAAAGGAAGGTCTTCTGCTTCTCCTGAGCACGGTGGGAAAACTGTCATATTTTGCGAAGTATTTGTCACCCCAGGGAAACACACATAATTTCTGCAACCTGTGGGTTAGAGCCATCAGTTTAACCCAGGTGGGACCACCAGCCCCTACGAGCAATGTGGAAGCAGGATTTGGGGGAACTGCCCATGGCCAATCACCTTGGGGACACGGGGATGTGAGGTCAGGCTGCACCCGATGGCAGGTTCAATCTGCAGAGCATCACTTGCATTATTTTCCTGCAACCAAAGGGCAATTTCTTGGTGCTAGCCCTGTTCAGTGCCGCCCTCCCATCCTGCTGGATGACCCCATGGTCCCTCAGCGGTGCCAAGCAGCTGGCGTGAGGTTCAGGCCATCTTCCTGCCCAGTATAACCATCCTGTCTGACACAGGCAGCCACATCTTTCTGGTCTCTCAGCTCGCATCGCATGCCTTCCTAAAGGACCCTCCTATCTGCTCCTGTGTGCAAAAGCACACCCTTCCCTGGTACACACAGCCATATACAGCGCGCTGTCTATATGCGCCAGAAACAAGAGAGCACGTACAGGTGGTGAAGGCACTAAAGAATAAGGGAGGGATGCTAGGAAGCCCTGTGCATCTCTGCCAGCCCACCCCTCTGAGCCGTCCCAAGGTCTGCTATGGGAAGGCTCTGCACAAACCCTGCAAGGCCCGCGGGCAGAGATTTTCCCAGCTTTCCTGCCTCGCTTCAGATGATGGAATGCAAACAGTGCCCTGGGAGACAGCAGAGCCAGGGTACCCATGTGTGCCTTGAAACCAGCCCAAAAAGGGACCAGCTCCTGCCACTCACCTCCTGGAGAGGTCACTGGAGGTCCTCCCCATCACCTTAGGGTACCATCAGCACCTCTTTTAAGGAGCACCCCTCTCCCAGCAGCAGCGACACCAGCTGGGAAGGGTGGTGAGGTCCCCACCACTGCACAGCACCAAGAGGCTGTAGCCAGTCCGGAGATTTGGGCAGGGAGCAAGACCCGTGCTGAGGAATGGGGTGGGAAGGCAGTGGGGTCGGCTCATCCTATATCCCAGGGCCTTTCTGTATGGTGCAAACACCTGTGAGGCGGGCAGGGATCCGGACCTGCTGTTCATTTAAGGCTGAAAGGAAGCGGTGGAGCAAAAAAACATAAAGGTCTCCGGGGGGTGGAGGGGAGGCTGAACAACAAAATCGGCTAAACTGCTCATTTATAATTAACGTGCTGCATTATAAATATTTCCCTTTGCTCTGCTCCCTCGGGCTCTTGCATTTCCTCCCTGAAACCCCCAATTTAGAGAGTGCTCTCAATTAAGTGCAGCAGAACCTCATTAATTCAGACGAGCAGCCGGGCAGGCTCATCGGAAAGCAGCTTCCCAGGCAAAGGGGGACTGCACAATAAAGCAGGCAAAGATCAGGGCACGGGCTTCCCTTGGCTCGCTGCAGGACATTGCTCAGTGGTAATTACTGAGGCTAATGGTCTACAGCACACTGATAAGTGTCCTTTAGTGCATTTGGTGGCAGTGAAGAAATCTCCCACAAAGTAATGAGCCCAGAGGGAAGTGACTCACAAGGCAAGCCAGGAGGAGGGAGGAACCTCTCTGGGCATCACGGGTTGAAAGGGTGAATTTGTAGATGGTTTCCCAGCACCCAGGGTGGGTTCTGGGGATGTGTTTTGCCTTTGAGTAGGGATGTCGAGGCGCAGAGCTGAGTACTGTCAATGCCAGCTCTCTGGGATGCTCCAGTGCACCCTGCCCGGCTGGCACCAGGGACACAAACATCTCCCAGTTCCTTCTTCTCTGGGCTGTTTTTAGGTCTTTGCTGTGTTTGCTCTCTTCTCATGAAGTGCAGCAGAAGTGAGGGCTGATCCAAACCCCGCAGACAGCCCAGTGCCGTGCTGCAGCTTACTATGAGCTGCTCTTTTAGAGGCAGGCTGATGGCTGTCATTGCACAGTGCAGGGACGGGTATCCCTTCTCAACTGTAACATCTGCATCAACATCCCTTGCTGTCCTCTGGGAAATGGCCCTGACGGACACATGTGCTCTGCTGCAAAAATGAGGAAACGCCAAAGCCGTGCAGCCAAGGGCAATCTTTGCTCCGTCCCCCGCTCCGTTTCCCACCTGCTCCCCCCAGCACCCACTTCTTCCTTCCAAAAATACAAATGACATCAGCTGTGGCCCTGGCACCACTGCACCCTCTCCTTGAATCTGTCACCCCTTGGCCCCAGGCTCCGTGTCCGCGTGGATGCTGCCACTCAGCTGTTCCACACCATGGTGGCGGTGGTGTGAACCCTATGAACAAGCTCCATCCCCTCCGTCAGTGCCGGGTGCCGCGGGGAAAGCAGCGCCCAGACAAGACGCCTCATTAGCGGGAGCTTTTCCAAGCAAAGGTCACTGATCTGCCAGCTCCAGCCATCCCTTTGCTCTCCCCAAGGAGATTTCACGCTGCCCAGCCCTGCCACGTCTTGGTGACAAACCAGACACTTCCACAGCCTGTGTGCCTCTCCCTCGGGGTGTCAGCAGCTCCCACAGCCAGACTGCCCTTGCTCTTCCCAGTGACCATCCTTGGGACACCACAGGGCAGCAGCACAGAGGAGGTGGTGGCTCAGCCAGAGGTGGTGTGAAAGCAGTTCGCAAGCTGGTCTCAACCACGTTTGGGCACTGTTATTTACACCTGGAAGCTACATCTCCATGAGCTCCTGCCACTCTGACCTGCAGGAATCCACCGGGAGCAATGCACCCTCCTGCTCACAGCGTGTCCTCATGGCAGCGGGGAGAAAGACACCTGTGAAGATCCTCAGTGCTTCATTATGGCTGCTTTGCTTCCAAGTCAAGCTTCTGATGACATTTTTTAGATGCCCAGACTGCGGGAGATGTCTCCGACTGATCCAGCAGCCTCCTTCCCATACTCGCAGCCCATGGCGGTGGTGATGAATCTGGAGCTGTTCTGGGATAACTGAGTCCTGGAGGGAAGCTGGCCGGGTTCCCCCTACACCTGATGTCCAACACACCAGGTTAGATCCTTCAAGGTGAAACCAAGTCAGAAGGAAAGGGCTGGCTGGCAGCAGCAAGCTCCAAGCAAACTCCCGAGAGTCCTTCAGCAACAACACTAGTGACTTTGACGGTTCACCCCCTTCTTGGCACCACCTGCAATGCTGGCCTGACCCAGGAGAACTTCACACCAGGAAGTCACAACAAGGGGTTAAAAAAACCCAACCTCTTGAGTTGGCACCTACTGCAAAAAACAGAAGCAATCCCCTTCATTTTTACGCATCCCCCTGATGGCATTTTTATTTTGCACAGTGTTCCCTACCCCACCTCACTGCTCTGTAACAGCAGGGCAAGGGAAAGCTGGTGGCAGCTGGCTGCCCACTGTGTTTTGGCAACCTCCTCCTCCCTGCCTGCTGCAGATGATCCACCTGGATGCTGTCTGCAAGGTCGAAAAAGCAGCAGACAGTGGCGCGGATGGGTTTTAAAGCCAATGGGCCTGCAGCTTGCATGGGATGTTTAAACCCAGCTCCACCAACATGACCAAGCCTTTGCCAGGCGTGCACAAGTGGTTTTGGCCCTCTGGGTCTTCCTCGTCCCTCCAGCCACTCAGGTCCCCCAGGTATCCCTGCAACAAACACTAAATGACGCAACTAAAGCCGTTTCCCCACACCCTGCCGAAGGCTCACGGAGTGATGCTGCAAAGAGCTATAATTTCATTGGATTCTCTCCAAGTTGGGGTCTCGGGGTCCGAACCATCCCATCCCAGACCAGTCTGGTTTTCCGTATGCTAACACTTCCTATACCTTCTCCTCAACAAATACACACATTCCCTCATATGCTTTTCCCAGGGTTTAAAAATTATGCTCCCCATAAGCAAATATAGCATGACCAGATGCCTTCCATAGTCAGCTGGTTCATTGTTTGAAAAGCTTCGCTTTAAAATCCAAAAAGATTGCTAACAGATGCATTTTTTGGCAAGAGAGGGAGAAAAACCTTGCTTAAACAAAAGCGTGTTGTGATTGGAACTAAAAAGGGAATTACCTTTAAAGATAAAAACTATAAACATTTCCTATTGAAAAATACCCCCAGTCATGCAAACAGCCTGTTTCTCTCGGTCAGCCGAGAGAAGATGACACCTGAGATGGTATTTCAACCCGCTGCTGCAATAACTGCAGGTGTATCTGGATGCCGAGGGGCCATGAAATGCTACTCGTCCATCCCAGGTGACCCAGAAACATGGCAAAACACTGAGCTATTTTTTCCTCCTCCCCTTGCATGCCATCTTTGTCAGCTTTTGCTCTTACTTCTGCTACTGCACAAAAAAAAAAAAAAAAAAACAACACAAGCCCCACGAACGAGCTGCAGGGCTGAGCAGGACAAGTGGAAGAGCGAGCTGGAAAGTGAAGCTCTCTGGAGGGAGAGGGCGGAAGGCACAGTTAGAGGGGAAAGAGGCTGTCTGCCTGGGAAATATAGTATTATTGGAGAGCCATCACTCATTTTGCTATTTATCCCGTTTTTCCCCATTCTCCCCTGCAAAAGCACCACTGCTGCCTTCTCCTAACGCAAAGGGATCCCGGTTTTATATCTGATGTCTGAGGAAATTTTAGACGTAAGTTTTGGTTGCAGGGGACAGCTTAACACTGCTGAGAGCTACGCACCCAGCGTTAGCGACGCCAATGGGTTTTCAACACAAGCTTAAAGAGTGCAGCATGGCTTGGCATCCTTGCAGGTCATTTTTCCCCTACCCCAACTTTACAGATGCTCTGAGAGCTCAGCTGAATCGAAAGGGAGGCGGGCAGAGCCAGACCCTGCATTCGCGTGAGCTTGTTTTCACCACCGATCCCTTCCACCTGGTTATTCACGCTGAGCTTCTGCCCGAACACCCTTTATCCACCCGTATTTTTGAGGCTCATAAAAATCACCCAATGAGCTGCTTTAATAGCTGGACGTTACGTACATCGGCTGGCAGGAGCCAAACTTCCTGCAATTAAGAGGTGCAGCAGAATAAGTGCAAAGTGTTAATTATTAACACTTTTGGAGCGTGGCCTCCTGAGAAAGGCCATCCTGAGTCACTCTCTTGCACTGAAGCAAACCCACAGCCAAAGAAATGCTAAAGCTGGAAACCCTCCTGCTTCCTCCCTGTGCTTCCGAGCAATATCCTCTCCTGGAGAGCAGGACCAGCAGGGAGTGAAATATTTCGGGATGAGGTATGAAACAAGTCATCATCCAGAAATACCACTTCTAAAAGCAGATTTCATCCCGCTGTTAATGCATCTCCACCTTCGCGTTTCCCTGCTTTATTACAGCAGTAGACGGGGCTGACAACTTCAAAGAAGGTCTCCCCAATAATCCTTAAATCTCCCTCCTGACCCAAGCGCTGCACAGCTGCTGGATTTAATCCAGACTTCAGTTCCCGTTTGGGCCACTGCTGACAGACTCACCAGCCCCCATCATGAGATGCTTTTTATCTCTCTGTCTGTCCCCTGTCACCCCCGCCAGTGCCGAGCATTACAGGGCTGGGATCAAACCCAGCGTCTCCATGGACGGAGAATCAGGGAGGACAAAACCTGCGCCCTGCCAAGCCAGTACTGTGGGCTGGGATAAAAACAGCTGCTTGTGGGGCAGAGAAACCAGGATATGGAGCTGCAGGGCAGGGGGAAATATTCCAGGGAAGGAAATATGATGGGTTTCCCTTCTTTCCTCTCAACGAGCACTGCTAAGGCCAGCTGCTGCCAAGTGCCTTGACAGGACAATCCAAAATGTCTCATTTCGGTCACCTTTTACCAAATCTTACCTATCACGGGAATATATAAAATGTACCACAACTGGGAGGCAGGAAGGAAATATGATGGTTTTCCCTTCTTTCCTCTCAATGAGCACTGCTAAGGCCAGAAGTGCCTTGCCAGGACAATCCAAAATGCCTCATTTTGGTCACCTTTTACCAAATCTTACCTATCACGGGAATATATAAAATGTACCACAACTGGGAGGCACTCTGGAGAGCTGAGTACGGTGACAATGACAGCAAAGCAGAAGCGCCAAACACGGCACACAGCAGCAGGGAACATGCTGAAAGGACAGATACTCAGATAATTTCTGTGCTGCACACACCTTTGCTGTCGATGGAGGCAGAGGAGTGCCCTGGCTGCGTGGGCTACAGCCGCAGCGCGAGATATTTTGAAGCCCAGAAAAGCTGATTTTTGAGGAAAACCCCCGGGAGAAGGCTGGGCAGCATTTCTGTCCTGCCTCCTGCTGCTCTTTCGAGGCAGAGCTTATTGCAAGCGGTCTCTGCGATTGCTGCAGGGAGCACTGCGACCAGCAGGAAAATGGGGAAAAT
>NW_009648451.1:278878-295765 GCF_000708025.1 Charadrius vociferus
AGGAATGCCCTAAACTGGGGCTTTCAGACTTAAAGTCTGACCAAAGTCACCTGACTCTTAACAGTCTGTTTCCAACAGGAGCCAAAATTGGCAATAGGAGAAAGAGCAAAAACTGCTCAGGGGACAATTTTGGGTCCTTGCTAAGTCAGGCAGCTGCCTCTGACTGATGTCCGCCTTTGCCAGTCCCCTGGGACCCACCAGACGAAACTGGGTGTTACCAGCATCTCAAGCGGCTACTTGCTATTAAACACAGGCAGACCAAAGGATTTGGATGTATCCTTGGACTTCCCAAATCACTGCCGCCCAGCCTGCGGCCAAGGCAGGGACATAGATCCCCTGCTGTCTCCAACTCCACGGCACCAGCCAAAACCCAGCCCTTACTCTCACGGCTGGACTGGAGAAGCCCCCTCCTTGATGCCAGGCTACCATGTAGGTGGTTTACCCTCATAAAACCAGAAAGGTACATGAGTAAGATTTACCACAAGCCGCTGGGATAGGCACCGATGTTTCTGCTGCACGTCAGTCCTCATTGCATAGAAGCACGACTGCCTAAAGCCTGCCATGCACAGAGACGTTCTCCAGTCCATGTTTCCTCCACTGCCGGAGCCTCCATTGATACAGTCTTGCTCTTTTTTAATTAAAGAGCAGGATAAAAGGATTTGTCTCCCCTGCAAACAAGCCACCACCACATCTCCTTCAGAGCAAGCAGTGGCACAGGTGCTCACAGAGACAGCATCACAAGTGGGGAAGGAGCAGCTGAGAGCAACTGGAGGAATGAGGACCAGAGCAGAAGAGCAGCCAGGATCCAGCCTTGGATGGGCACCTGCTTCGAGGACCTCTGAGGATGCCACAGGGCGCTTCTGTGGCTCCTTCCTTCAACATCCCCTGGGAGCAGGGAGTTTCTCAGCACAGTTTTTAAAAAACTGTGAGTGCAAGGAGGTGCTGGAATGGGAAAGGGGCACCATCAGTCCCATCTAAACCCTTTCCAGGGAGATTAGATAGCACGTAATCTCCACTCACAATAATTACACAGCTTTGCTTGATTTAAGTCTCTGTTGTCTCCCCTTATCCAGATGCACCCGAGCACAGCTCCGCTTATCCGACAGGCAGTGACGCGCGAGCATCCCCTGCCCATTTTCTTGTTGATTCAGACCAGTGCCTGTAATTTGTTAACATCTCTTCTCCCCTACGATTTAAATCTCGGGCATGGCAGGCCTCTATCTAACAATAATACAGGGATTTCAGGGGTATTTATGAGAGGCTTAAAACTTAATCCTACATGAGCAAGGTAAGCCTGCTCTTGGCCTAAAACGCAGCTAGAAAATCTGGTGCCATTGCTACAGCAGGAGAAAAGAGGCATTAATGGCAGTTAGCGCCCTTCCAGCAGGGCCAGGCGACCACCAGCACTGCCGAGCCAACTTCTGCAGCAAGATTAGGGGACACAGCAGCAAATTTGGGAATCCTAGAATGTTTTGGGTTGGAAGAGACCTTTAAAGGTCATCTAGTCCACCCTCCCTGCCATGGGCAGGGACATCTTCAACTAAATCAGGTTGTTCAGAGCCCCGTCCAGCCTGACCTTCACTGTTTCCAAGGATGGGGCATCTACCACCTCTCTGGGCAACCTGTTCCAGTGTTTCACCACACCTCCTTGTAAAAAATTTCTTTTTTATATCTAATCTAAATCTACCCTCTTTTAGTTTAAAACCATTACTCCTTGTTCTATCACTACAGGCCCTACTAAAAAGTCTGTCCCCATCTTTCTTATAAGCCACCTTTAAGTACTGAAAGGCCACAATAAGGTCTCCCTGGAGCCTTCTCTTCTCCAGACTGAATAACCCCAACTCTCTCAGCCTGTCCTCATAGGAGAGGTGCTCCATCCCTCTGATCATTTTTGTTGCCCTCCTCTGGACCTCATCCAACAGGTCCATGCCCCCGACTGGGGGCATTTTCCCCTCAGGCTTTGGTGTCCTTCAATCTGCTTGTGAGATTGAGGATTTTTGCCCCATTTCTCCCCACGGTTTTATGTCCTGCAGGATTTCTGCTTTGGCCAAGGCTGGGAGGGAAAATGAGTCTCAGTACAGATAGCTGGGGGTAACTCCTGTGCCAACATACCGGGGCAAAAATATTCAGTTACTGGGGAAAAAAAGAGCGATTCAGGCCACCAGCCTGAGGTACCCCACGCCCAAAGCAAACAAACCAAAGGAGAAAGGTGGCGAGGCAGTCTGCTCCATCCCAGACAGACCGTGAGAGCCAGCACCAGCATCGCTGCACACCGCAAGTGTGAACCTGCCCGCAGGCACCACGGGCTTTGGCCACCCAGGCATTGATTTACCAGCAGAGATACAAACCAACCTCAATTCTTGACATCTATCTAAAGGGTGATGCAACCAAGCTCAGATACCAGCGTATCTCAGCATTGGGAAGACATCAGCCCATGTTTTCAGCTTAAGAAACACAGCGGGCGAGGGCTCAGAGCGGACATGTCACCCCGGGAGCTCGGCAGAGAGATCAGTGGCTCGCATCAACATTCGTCTCTTATCAGCAGTACCTCAGTTGTACCCATGAGCCTAGAGCCCTTCATCGCCCCACGGGTGACACAGCTTCACCCTAAAAGCAAGCTCTGCACTGCTGGGCCAAATCCGTTGTGGGCTGCGCTCCAGGGGCACGGCCTGCCCCGCACCGCTTTCCAGTTGTGCGGTCCTCCGGGAAAAGCTGGTGGGAGGACAAAAATGGTACCCAAGCCTGTTTGGTGGCAGCAAACTGGAAACCCAGGGGAGTGGGAGGCTTTCGGGCAGACTAATCAGGCCTCCAGACTTCAGCAGAGAAGAGCGGGGCCATGAGAGATGGTGACTGGAGCAGCCCCTCGACACCACAATGCCAACCTCAGTGGCCACGGAGCTCCATGTGGCCCTGCTTGTGCTGTCAGGGATGAGCATGGGGTGGAGGACACCTGAATGGGCTCAGGAGGAAGGGCTCCACATTTTGGAGACTGAGAACCTTGCTTCCCCAGGGTCACCCTGGGGAACAGATGTGTTTCTGTGACACTCCAAATACCACTTGGCACCCCAAGAGAGCTGTGTCCCTCTCCACATCTCCCCACCCTGCACGGGAGGGAAAGGGCTCAGCCCCCAACCACAGCACAGACGGGTCTCTTACTTTCTTCTTGCTGCAGTAGATCTGCCACTTCTTCTCCGCCGGCAGCGCGAACATGGCCTCTCTGTGCTTATCCGTAAGGTCAAGTTCATCCTGGAAAAGGGGAAAAAAAAATCAGACGTGCAACATGAGTACACAAATGGGTGATGGCATGGACACAACCCCCCAGATAAGTGGTGTAAATCAATGTGGGGCCACAGCGCAGCAGTGGTCCTGCAGCATCGCCCCGTGACTATCGATTTGTCAGGGCAATGATGCTAATTTTCATCCTGCTGTTGCTGACCTCCCCCTGACTCTTGGGCTACAGTCTGCTGCCGGGAGGACAGGGCTGCAAAATTCCCTGCTTCATTTCTCCCAGACATTGCCTTCATTGCTTTTAAAGACAGCAAGCGTTTTAGAAAGGACATCCATGAGGCTGTTACAGCTGTCTGCAAGACAGCCTCGAACAGAGGATTGAGAGCTCCAGATGACAGACCACATCTAAGATACGTACAGCAAAGAAAACCGAAATAGAACCTTTCTTCTTTACCACCCCAGATAACTGCTTCACCACCGAGCACCCCGAGTTGCCCAACCCATTTCCACCGCCGACACGATCGTATCACCAAAAACTGGGGGCTTTTTTTGGCTTTTGGTTTGTTTTCCTATAACTAAAAATAGAAAGCGCTTTTCCTAATATCTACAGTCCATAAAGAGGTACATCCTCCCCCTCAAAACTGGACTACGTATTACCTGGCAGAGATAAAGCTGTTTACTGACCGAAACCTTTATTGGTTTATCTGATGTTATTTTAAAGGACACATCCATTTTCGATGTGGTGGCTTGGTTAGCAGCATGCCCTCCACCGGGATGCCCGAGTATTATCAAAGCCTCACTGCTTCCTGGTGCTAGATGTAGGTCAAAGCTTTTATCAGAGAACTAAATAAAACATTCAGGCAGGGCTGGGAGGCTCGTTGCTAAAGTCAACATTGATCTTACAACCACAGCTGTCTCTTGAAATCACCACCACTGATGACAATCCTCATGCTGGAGGGGTGTTGGTGCAGTGGTGGGAGCACTGGAGATGCTGTAGGAGGTCACAGGAGAGCCTTGCCATGGCCTCCAGCCAACTTATCGCACCCAGCCAGTGGATTTAATTAAGAGGATCCCCTTTAAAAATTACACACTTAATTCCAGCAACTAAAAAAAGAAAAAAAAAAACAAACAAAAAAATCCCACACGGAGATCCATTAAAGATTCCCTGTCTGAATAATAACACTTATCAACTAAAGCTGGTAGCCCCTGGTACCCCAATCAAAGGTAAAAGCCACATGTGGCAAAAGCTGAACAAGATGCCTACAGGGAAAGATGGGTCCCCGCATCAGCAAGCCCAGATGCCATGAAGAAATTCAACTGATCTAATTAAAGCTCATATTGCACCCAGTAGCCAAGCAAGGGAGCCTTCTTCAGCTATCTTGTAACCTAAACCCAAGGGCCCTCCAGCGCAACAGGCAGCGACGGAGGGATGCTGGCAGTCCTGAACATCTCAGAGAGGCTTATACATCCACTTCAGGTATTAATTTCACTTCCTGATGAAATTACTCCTCGAAAGGAAAGGTGTCACGGAGCTTTTTCCATTACGTACGCATGGAAGAGCTTTGCCTCTTCCTTGACTTTTTCCCCCCATATCGACTGACTCTTCAAACCACCGTGCTGCACAAAGCTGACGTGGTGGAGCTCTGGAAGCAGACTCGCTAAACACCCTTACAACAGAAACAAACATGCTGCTGCAACAGAGACTTGGAAAAAAATGGAGAAAGCCTGAGCCCAATCTGAGACACCTCTCCACCTCCTGCACCTCGGAGGATAACCTGGCTTAGGGATTCTTTCAACGAGCGCCGCTTTTAAACATCCCCATGTCCTTACAATTTGGGAGGTCAGGGATTCATATCCAGCAACCAATCTCCTCCCCAGCGTTGGGTAAGTCTCATCACCCTTCCATGCCTCAAAACTGAAACTGCATTCGATGTGGTCTCCTCAGACAGCCGGTCAGACACCCAAGCTCTGGTTCAGCCCCAATTCTGCCTGTCTAAAGGTGGCCAACACGATGACACCTTACACAGGGACCTGGCTGAAATTCAGCTCATTGGAAAAGTATATCTGGGTGCGTGGGAGAGGACAAGGGTCTGCTGATGAATATTTACCTCTGTGTTGAGGGTTTGAGTGAGCGCAGGAAAGTGCCTCCACTGTCACCCCACTTCCCTGCCACGTAAATCTGGGATTCAGGCACGAAAGCACCAGCCAGGCACATCTGTACTTAGGTCCTTAGCAAAATATTTATTAAAACTTTCAAAATACCCATACCCTAAAAATACAACTTGTGCAATCGTGAAGATTTATTAAGCAAGGGAAAAAATCTAAACTGAGCTGAAGCCTATGCGCGAGCAAGAAGGGATAAAGGAGAAGAACATATTAGGTGCTGGTACTTGACAATGTGCAAACACATCCAAAAAAGGTACAGAAATGCTTCTGAGCCCCACACAGCACGTTTCGTTGTGCCCCGGCTCTAACACGTTCAGTCATCGCAGCCCTGCATCACTCAGCGACACCTACCTAACGATATCTTGCAGGATGCTTGGGAGAGGTGTTTAAATAAATACTATGTGGCACCCAGTGAATATGAAAATCCCCACAATCAAACAGAGAGTAATGACTGTTATTCTGAGGTGTAACAGTGCCTTAACCATGAAGAGTCACGTCTTTGCTGCTTTTATGCGTATGGGGAGTCCTGCACCCAACTCCAGCCCTTCGCTTATGGTCACTGATGGCTATCTCAGTACTCCTTGGCCCCAAGCAGGCTGCTCAGAAACTGCCCTTCAAACTGCAAAAAGATCAAGAGAGGACAGGAACACCAGCCATTTTCGGGGGGCTCACAGACCACCGTACAAACGCAGACCTGACAAAGCCTTTAGCAATGGCACGGCGGAGTCGTAGCCTGGCAGAGAAGCTGTGCACAACCTCTAACCCATATGTGCCTTCAATTAATAAACACGAGCTTGATAATTAGGTGATTCTAACTGGCAATTAATTTTATAGGCCATTTGCAAGCCATGCACTCCCGCTACAGCATTCGATGTTGGTGGCTGTTGAAGAGTGAGAAGATAACCGGCAGGTCGGTGTCCATCACCCCCACAGCGCTCACTCCTCACTTCAGCCTCCCCTCTCACAGCTCTGCCCCTTCCACCTGGTTGCCTCCCGTGGTAGGATCTGCCAACTAAGCTATTTTAAATATTTTTTTGGAATCGGGTCAAAGGCACGTAAAATAACAGCCTCATTTTGCTACCAAAAGGAAGTCTCTGCCCAGAGTGTTTTTACTGGAAAGAGATACGCTACTCTTATCCCGTACAGTTAAACTATTCACCCTTAGATCAGGAAACATGTTTCCACATTAAATCTTCATTTGAATATGATTTTTTAAGAAACTCATAGGGGAGATTTGATTCTCAGCGTGTATTTGCTATTTCTAGGAGGTAAAATACTTCTGTGTGGCTTGCTTTGCTGACAGCTCTCTGCTCAAGCCAAGCAAACCTCCACCTCTCTCTAAGCATGGCACAAGCTCCAGTGAAGGTGATCCCACACTGTTCTCCTAAAGCTATCTTAGAAACATGTGGCGCAGCTCAGCATGTTGTGAGCATGATCCCGTGGGCCAAAAAAAGTTTTTATCAAGCGATCTATGCCTTTCCCTTGGAGGACACACAGCGGGGCTCAGGGGGGATGTTCCCATGATCTGTACCTCCCCAAGCTGGCAGTTGGGTGGTATGAGAAGCCCAGGCCACTGGAGGTCCTCTGGTCCAATTCTCTGAACAAGCAAGCCCACCTAGATCCATTGCCCAGGACCATGTCCAGATGGCTTCTGAATATCTCCAAGGAGGGAGACTCTACAACCTCCTCTGATTTGCAGCCACCGTAGTCTCCAACCACCTCCTCAAGGCAAAGCTAGGTCAAGCAGAAAAGCGAGGCACTGACACTGGAAGAAATGCTGGATCTCCCAACAGAAAGGGTGTCAAATCCAGCCCCAGACTCACAGCGTGGTCCTTGATTCAAGCTCCTGTCCCTGCCACTTCACCCATGCCATGGTGGATGCTTTAGTGAGCATCTTCCACAGGCTGAGAGCCACAGGCTTTAATGGAGGCCAATGGCAGGAAGCCAGCAGGATGCTGCAAATCTCTTGACTTCAGAAACGACCTCCAGGAACAGCTAGGCGAGCCTGAGCGCTGCCCACCCATGGCTGCAACACCCCAGCACGACCATCACTGGTTCTTCTCCTACATCCCACAGGTCCCATGGGCCACCAAACATTCTGCAAGAAGTAGCTGGGGAATAAAGATCCAGTAAGGGACAATTCCCTGTACAGGGGTCTGCAGCCCCAAAATATCTTCAGAGGTTGTAAGAAAAAAGATGAAAAACTTTTAAGTGTACTGCACCTTTCTGGCTGATAAATCATGTAACCGTAATACATGGAGGAGATGGGGGAAAATAAGGAGGTCATCCATTGCCACAATTGAAATAAAAAATAATTAAAATTTGCTGGCCTGTTCTAGGTTTATATATACATACATATGTGTGGAAACACACACACACACATATATATATACAGAAAGACATCGCCGGATCAATACATGACCAACATAATAAAGAACAAGTGAATTTACTCCTGATGGATGCACGCACTGAGTTTAGAAACTTCTGTAAGTGAGACTAGAGCACGTAAAGGCAAGACCTCCTACATCCTCAACTAAAGCATGAGATCCAAGTCTGCTCGGAAAAAAAAGGAAAAAAAATGAAAAAATAGAAAGAAAGAAACAAGCGGGAACTTTTTGGCAACTTTTGGCATTAACTGGTACAGCATGGGAATGAAAAAAAAAAACCAATAAAAAAGGCCAGTTGAAGGCTGCCTCAGCTTCCTTTCTCAGGGGTCATATCACTTTTTCACTCTCTTCCAGGCATTCTTCTCCAAGTTCATCAGTTTGACTTATCCCAGAACGCTGCGGTGTCAAGGGAAACGGCAATCAGCATTTTTCTCCCTGTACTTCATCTAATCTTCTTCCGCTGGGCGACAGCACTGCCTGCATGGCCACCTGGGCAGCTGCCTGCCCACGCCGTGATCTGCACCGCTGCCCAATAAACCTCCACCTCAGAATCGATCTTAATTAGCTTGTTATTTTCCTTTTAAGCTATTTTCCTAAAGAAACAGATTTATTAATCAGCAGCTGTTACAGAGCAAACAACCACCACCTTGAAACGCATCCGGCACCGCAGGAGGAGCTCCTCTGTCTGTGACATTTATTTAGGCCACTACAATTCTCAACGTATGCAAATTTATCATAGGGTTTTGTTTGGGTGGTTTTTTTTTTTAATAGGAAGGTAGTGAATGAAGTCGTTTATTTTTAGTATTTGTAATAAAAATACCTCCTCCCTAGCACACATCTTTTCAGACATAGTACCCTGAGAACTTCAAAACAACCCCTCAGACAAACCGACCTCAGCTAATGTTATCACTGTATATTTTTAATTTACCCATGACAACCTGCAGCTGGAATTACAGAACATGATCAAACCTCAGCTATTCATACTTCTTAATGAATAAGCATAACAGATAGAAGATCTTTATTAATTTTGCCTTTATCATGTAATGAATTTTTTGAATAAAGGAAATTGCTTACGGCAAGGGAATGAGTAGCAGCAACAAGGAATAATTGTGTAAGCACTTCAAAGTCCTTACGCCTAGTAAACCTCCTCCCACACTGAATTCTTAGTCTCAGACTGGAAGAGGGAAGACCCCAATCCACACTGCTCTGCAGCTTTCAGTTGCTGACCTGAACGCATTGGACAGATGTAAATAAAATATGTATCCCTTTCTTCTTCTGCAGGAAAGATTATGGCCATCAATAGCTGATTTATCTCCTTAATAAATCCTAGCTGCAGCTGGTTCACGTTCCCGTCAGTTCAAACAGAGAGAGATAGCATGTACTGCTTTAATATTGTTTCATTTAATTCATTATTTTAATAGGCTAAAGTTTTTAAAGGTGTTCATATTCTGATACTAACGTATTTTAAGAGAGAAGTATCTACTTCGGTGTCTCAATCTTTTTTTCTGTTGTAATGTATGTTTATAAGCACATAAATATTTTTTTTTTATTTATTGAGCTTGGCCTTCTATGACCTTTTCACTGGCATTATCTGGAAAACCCTTCTCCCATTTTAATTAAACACAGCGTACTTTTATAGCCTGAGTTATTGATCTACACAGAAGATCACTACGCTGAAGAGCACTCTCAGACCGAAAAGCCCTGCAGGTGGATCACCAGTGCGCTTCTTCCACACAATAGTACATACACCCCAAAACCAAAAAAATAATAAGTATTGGCTCATTATTTATTACTGTGATCGCTAAAATTGATTAAATTCAAGTCAAGCACAGCTGGGCATGACTGTACTTTGGTGGGTGCACCTTGTACCATAACAAAGCACAGCTGGTAAATAAATAAGAGGAGGTTTTGGATGTGGATTTCCCATCCATCTATGGACCCAGAGAAGCAGCTCCCTTTTCGATCTGTTTTTAGATACCACCTCTGCTGCTGGCATCTCTGAGAGCTACTAAAGTTGGAAGGCAAGCCAACAGGTCACGTGTGGCTTCAGATGTCCCCTGCCCGATAGGGATGCTCACTTAAGAAAGCTGTGCATGGTTGGCCTCGGGCTAAACCCCTCCAAGGTTTCCCCAGACAACACCCTGCGAAGGACCTCAAAATGGGGTTGGATGGGAATTAGTGGCTGCAAAGGCCCACGCCAACTTGATCCTGAAAGATTCCTGAAAGATCTACCACCCTGTAAATGGCACCCAAAGGATGTGGCCGAGGGAAGCAGGAGCCAGCTACAGCCTGATGCTGAAGGGCAACATAAGACGGAAACAGGCTCCTTGCATACCCATGGCTTGGCTGGGACAAGTGCTCCTCATTTCCTCGCAACTCTGGCTGTGGTCACACCTGGCATCCTAAGGTGATTTTTAAGAACTTGAGCAGGTACAAAGCAGAGAGTCACCCTGCGAGGAGTCAAATTCTGATGAAGGTTTGACATTCAGCAAGATGCTTAGCACAAGCAGGCACCAGATGGGCTTACAGATGTTAGGTGTTGTTGGGGAAGGGAAGCCGATCGCCATGAATAACAGTATTGATGTGAACACTGGAGTCAATGGGATTTAAGACCACTGGGTGCTCACGCAGGATCCTGCCCATGGGGCTGCAGAAAGCCTCCCTCAGCGATGCTTGCACGCCAAGGAACGCCCACACTCTGCCGGCAACAGATACTACAGCAGTACGAACAGCTTTCATTCACATCTGCAAAAGGATACAAAGCAGGCACGGGCTATTCCCAGCAGGAAAGGCTGCTGCTGTAAAGCACAACCCATGTGCTCCTCAATCCTGCCGGTAACCTCAGCAACACCACCCAACCACTGAGCAATCAGGAAGCAGAAGACCACTGCTGCAGCAGATGCCCCATCCAATAAGGCCGATACCCTCCGTGGTGACCTGTGCCAGAAACACTTGGAGCCGGCAAGCCAAAAACCTAAATGCCCCAATTAAGGTCACCGAGGCGTTACCGAATGAGCTGCTCAGGCATCTCCCAGGGATGTGGCCTCCTCTTTTATGAAGTGCAAAGTGGCAAGCATTTAGCAGGTAGACCATATAATTTTTCCACTTCAGCTGTACTTGTCTCGGAAACAAAGGAGTTTCTTATGTGCTCTCTGCCGTCAGCTGGGGTTTACATTGTGCTATAACATGGCTCCTTTGTAAAATTATGGGTCAGGAAAAGCACGGTTTCTGGGCAAGCCCCCACGCTAGTTTGTAGCTGTAACAGATACTGCAATTACACGAATGCTTCAGCTGAAATATAGCGTTCCTCAGTAGATTACTTCATTCAGGTCCATGGAACACGTGTAGGCAGAAAATCCTGATTTTCTTGCCATGTAGGTGTGCGACTTCTATATCAGACGCTTACCTATCAAAACATACGTTTATGAGATTATCTGTGAGGGTGTAACGCCACGAGGTGACAAAAACAAGCGCTGTGAGCGGCGTACTGAGATGAGAGCGTGGCAGGTCCATGCTGTTCGCATCTAACAAGCAGGACCTGGGCAGCCCGGTAAAGGTGTCCACGCAGCTCCCTGCAGAGTGAATTTAGAAGCAGACGTTACCTAATGACTTAGTTTTCTTCCTTAAAAGCAATTCATAAGCTCAAGGGAGCTCGGTCTTGGGAGATGGTGGGGGGATGGAGTCAGGAGCCCCGTGCTGCCTGTCTGGCCCTGGATAGACTCTGCAGAAAGGGGTGTTTTGCCCAGGACACAAGGGCTGTTGCAATCATATTTTTTCTGGATACCAACTGCATGCTTTTCTTTGCAGATATTGGGGAAAATGGCTTCGGTCATTGTTCAGTGGTTCCCAGAATCCTGAAGTCCTTAATGCTGCAAAGACCAGGCAGAAAAAAAATGACAGCTGACCTGCAAGCATGAAATGCAAAGCTTAGCTTTGCAGCTGATCCCTCAGCTGTTACTTAAAAGCCGTGTTGTTTTGCAAGGCCCAAAACCTCATACTTTTTCCTTATTGGATTAGAAACCCGGGGAAACGCACATTACTTAAGTTCCTAAGTAAAACTGGATATCACTAGCAATGAGTTCCCAACCCGGCGTTGCTAATAAGACGTAACAGCACTCACACTGACTCCACCACTGCCTTCTCCTCGCATTGGGGTTGCCCTCCACTCCCCGTTCAAGCAGCATATAAAACAGCCACCATCCTGGCACGCCGAGAGGGTGGGAAGGCACAGCTTTGCGGGACAGTTACACATGGAGCATCTTACCCAAGCACCCCACATCGTGAGCCACAGACCGATCGCCCACCACGAAGCATTTCAAAGGCGACACAGCATTAATCTCTGTGACGGCGGATACTATCTCCTAACAGATATCATCCAAAGAACGGCTCTGATGAAATGCATTAGTTGCCCCAAGTACAGCAAAAACAAATGCTGTGATAAATCTTGTAAGCTGCCAGAGACTATTTTTTTTTTTTTGTTCCCCAGGCTCCCGAGTTTCCACTACTTCATAAAGCAGCAGGGAGGGATGGAGCAGCCTTCCACGTCACGGGAGGGGAAGGCATAAAGCCCAGCACTTTGGAGACCATGTGTGACGATCTCCCCTCCAGCAGATCCCAGTGAAGGCAGTCACTAACACCGTGCAACATCAGCGGGCAAGAGCCTGCACCCGTCCTGAGCCCAGGTGGCACAGCCACCAGCCACTTGCCTCCTGGTGTCACCTCCCCAGACCCACTGGCTGCTGGAGTCTGGGCAGAGGGACTCAGGGAAGGTTACCTGCTCTGGTTTCACAGGCTAAAAATGGGCTGCTGCACATCACATGCGGGATGCAGGGCTAGATGGAGGCTGCTCTAGTTTCGTCCGCATTGCTAATGATGAGTTGGAGGTGAAAAGTCTGAGAAGCCACATGGGTACCGGTAACTCATTTGAATTTCCTCAAAGCCCAGGTATTTGGGAGAACAAGCCTTGAGAGGTGGCTGGGGCAGCATCTCCTCTGAGCCCATCCCTCCACTGGCAGGGACACAGGCTGGGAGTGAGGTTTGGGGCCAGGGAGAGGCAGCACCTCATGCTCCAGGGGCAAGCAAAGCCCTGCCGGAGCGGGCAGCTCCTTCGAGGATCCAGGTGGTCTGAGGAGCCGCCGGAGCATCACTCTCGTACTGCTAGGATTGAGACACCGCTGCAACCTGCTCCACCAGGAGAAGAGCCAGCGAGGGGTCATGCCGGGGCTCCCGCTGCCCTCTGCAGACCAAGCCATTCAATCCCCCCGTGCCTCCACCCCCCGCCCGGCGCACGTCCCGTGGGGCTGATGCACACCACCACACACAGAGCATTTCATTACAAACCTCAGAGTGACAAGGAGTGTTAAGCAGATATAAAGGACATCAGTCATTTACCCATCTGGTGGAAAGTCTAGTTGCTGGCAGAAAATAGAGAGGATTGTTATGGCAAGATCTACCATATGGCACCATTATGTGGAGCTTTGCGAGTGCTTTCTCTGGGCGTGCAAGCAAGATTTCAGCCTTTGAAGAAACGCCGTATTGTTAGCCTGGATATGCAGGAGCCTCTTGAAAGAAGCTGTGGCAGATGGCACAGCTTTGTTCTCTTGGTTCGCAGGCAGCTCCTGCAGCCCCAGATATTCCCCCTCGCCAGGGCTGAGCAGCCCCACAGCACAGCGATCCTCCTGATCATGTCCTATGGGAAGACTGATGGCTTCTGAAAATCCTTAAATCCGATGGATGTTGCTTGGCAGGTATCACACTGCTGCACAAGTCCCGGGAAGCAAACACCGCCGACCCGAGCTGCTGGGATGCATCGATGTCGATGCAAGGAGAGCTGCGCAAAATTGCAAAGCCTTGTCCCAGCCAAGGGAGCTGCAAATTAGTAAATCTTCCTGAAATATCCCACTTTTGTCTGCGCCTCCCTACCAGCACCTGCTCCTCCCTGGGTGGCTGAGCCTGGCCAGAGCCCCGGCAGGACAGCGCACAAAGAAAAGCCTTTCAGACGGGCCGGTGCCCACTTGAGCGACATCCCAACAATACCCTGATGAAAACCCATTCAGCCCAGGCCGGGGGGGAAAGGAAGGTAAAGGGAAAAGGTCCCTCCGGGAGGAAGCAGTGATCAGTCATTGACCACAGCAACAACATCTGCATCTGCCCTGAGCCAGGAAAAAGCTCCTGCCTGCTGCGTACCACTGGCTGGGACAGGGCGCATCGTCCCTGCAGCCCAGGACGGACATGGGGCATTTCTTACAGGCTGATTGCTCCTGTTTGTGGCTGATTGCTCCTGTTTGTGCCCAGACAAAAAAAAAATCATCCTCTGTTTCCCTGTTGTTTCTCCTGAGAAACACTTGCACAGCCACAAAATAACACCCTAACTACTTAACTAGTCTCTTTCACTATTCTAATTAAAATCTGAAGTGTCCATATAACACACAGCAGGCCATGAAAGACACACTAGGAGAGGAGATCGAGCCTTTAGCTGACCTTGGAGTCAGCTGCTCCAAGTCCCTCTGCAGCTCAGGCCCTCGTCCTCGGCCTCTGGTGCGGGACAGTCACTGATTTCTCACGCTGTGGATGTTTCCTGACTCAGACAAACCCGCACACTTAAAAACACCCAAGCCCAGAGAATATTTTGTGGGATAGCTCCAAAAAGAAAGAGGTTTTGCCCTTTGATGTATGCAGCAGGATCGTCGGTCTCTGTGGGAGGACTGTCCATCCTGCTGATCAAACTCACTGCTGCAACATCCCCAAAGATATCGCCCGTCCCCGGCTTGAAATATTCCACCCCTGCCACTCTGAGTCCCTGAAGGGAACAAATGGGGCAGAAAACTCACTATTAAGTGGCAAGAGAAGAGTTGGCCAAGGACCAACCCGAGCTGGCAAAGCCTCCAGAACCCCTCCAACCCGTTTGACTTCCCTCAACCCAATGGACCGAGACAACCGAGGACTCTGGAGGAAGCCCTGGTCCCACAGAGCAGGCACAAGCCATCCTGCCCCAGACAGTTGAGCATGACAGGCCGGGTGGCATCGGGCTCCCACAGGCGTAAAAATCAGCCCAGTGCTTCTGAGTGCTTTCTCTGTCTCTCTTCCAAACGTTACACAGTGGGTTATACAGAAACAGTGGGACACTTTCCAAACCATTTAACTAATGCTGAAATTTAATACCCAACACCAACAGGTTACTGAGAGCAAGAAGGAGCTGTTGTAATGGAGGAGGTGGGGGGGATTTGCAACTTCACTCCCCTGAATGGGGATCTGCCCTCTTGCACGCACGGGGCAGAGCTCAGCTTCCCCCTCCCTCCCACTCGGCACTGACTTGGGTCGAGATCTGCCTCATGGGTTTTTTGAGGAGCCAGAGGATTGCAGCTGCTTGCATGGGAGCACGGTGGGCACCCACTGTCCCCCCTGCCTACATGACTTCAGTCCCCAGGGAACCAGCCGGTGTGCCCTGGAGCAGCAGGTGCCTCCGAACAGCTTTTCCCTCTCCCTTGACAAAATCTTGGCAGCGTGGAGCAAGGGATGGAGAGCAGAAGGGCTACACCAGGGCATGCCCTGGGTCCAGCTGGTCCCTGTGAGCACCTCTGGGCTCCTGCCTCGCTGCACACACAGCGGTTCCCTGCGGCACAGCCTCTGCACGAAGCATCTGGGTGAATTTGGGGGAGATGCTTTGAAAATCCTGGGCTGAGACAAGGTGCTACAGGCTTGGTGGGGGTCCAGCGTGTGAGCCTCCATAGATGCCTCCTTCAGCCTGGCTGGCGATGCTGAGCCGGAGCACAACAAGGCCTTACACCACCTTTGGCTGGGGCACAGGGAGAGTTTTCCATGGGAAAGAATTTCCCCAGGAAAATCTGATTTGGCCAAGTTATCAGTGGAGAAAAACGTGGAACAGAGGCAGTCGCTCCACCTGAAAAAAACAAACCTGACTGGCAGTGTTTTACAGGACGGCTGCAAGAAGAATCCTGCTGCAGGGACGTGTCATCCCTGCCTTGCCATGTTGGGTGTCCCAGTCTGCCTTCTTATCCGGCCCCATGGAGAAGGACATCTGGGCAAAACCGGCTCTCATAATACAACCTAGAGCTCTCCTCTATCAAGTGGCATGGTTCATGAAAACCATGCTGCCTGGCATCTAACAGGACGTGCTACACCATGAGGTGTGACCGACCAGTGTCACAACTCCCAGCTCCGTCTACATATCAAAGTGCCATAGAGAAACCCCATTTCACTGAATCAACTCCAGGTGAAACACTCTGGGTCCATCCAACAAACCACACCAAAATGTTTTCACTTAGAGGAAATTAAAGCCTTTTTTGGCTGTCAATTTTTTTTTTTTGATCCATGTTTTTCAGAGTTTTGGTACCAAGGGATAAAGAAACAACACCCTGACCCCTCTCTCAATTTAGCCCACACCTGAGGATTTCTGTGAAGCAGAGTGCCCAGTAAGTACAGTCACTTTGCACCTATGGGGGACAACCTGCTTTACTGGCTCGGACACCCTTGCCTCACCTGGGAGGTGGAGAAAGGCAGACCAACCCCCAACCCTTGCTCTACGAAATCGAGGCTTTCTAACGAGAAAGAGAAATCACCCCAAACTGCCAGGACTTCAGGGAGGAGCAGAGCTCAAGGTTCAGTGCAAAACCACTCCCAACAGCAGCCCCTGATGTTCCCTTCGCACCAAAGCTTGCCTCAAAACTCAAAACCAAGCCTGGGGCGACTAGAAAGAGAGAAACAAAAAAAAGGGGGAGGGAGGGAAAGAAAAATAAAAAGCATCCTGCTTACCACCAGCTCGGTGAACATGACGTCCAGCTCCTCCACCGGCGGCATGGGCAGCGCGGGCTCCATGGTCTGCAGGGCAAAGCTGCTGTCATTGCGCAGCCGGTACGTGATCTCAGGGTGGTCGCTGCTGCGAAAGCAGCAGAAGATGAAGGAGATCCCCCGACCGCTCCTCTTCCTTGGGGCCATGGCCAAAATCCTTTGCGTCCCTCCCTCCTGGGCACTAGATCCTAAGGGGAAGAGAAGAGAGGAGGCTTGAGCAGCCGCCCTGCAGCGCTGCGCTCCTGTCCCGCCAAGGGGAGGAGTAAGCAAAGCCACCCACACACACGGCACGGAGGGG
>NW_009648451.1:295788-297059 GCF_000708025.1 Charadrius vociferus
TGACATTTATAGTCCTGGCAACCTTGACGACCATGCGAATTAAAAAGATGCATTTACTTTGCCTTGTGCCGAAGACAGCAGCAGCAGGAGGACGCGCCACCATTCCTGTGGGGAAGAGGTGTCCTGGACCCCCACCACTGCTGCAAATCTCAGCAAATCCCTGCCGACCTCCCCAATGCCGTGGCAGCCAGGCCAGCACCCATCTCAGTCAGGCCAGGCGTATGGCAAATTTGGGAGGCTGCTGCCAGGAACAGCTGGATGTCCTCAGGGCCACCAGGTATGCAGTCCCCAGCATGGGTGTCTTGGTGCTTGAAGACCTTGTGAAGACCACAGATGGCAGCAGAGCTGAGAAAATATCCTATATTCTCCCCCCCAGCTCTTAAACATGTCCCTAAACAGCCACCGGTAACCACCGGTTGGGCAGCTCTTTTTCATGGAAAGTTTTACTTGGCTTTAATTAGATAAACCCTCCTTGAAATTCCAGTAAATATTTACAAGACGCGATTTCAGCTGATAAAACTCACACGGTGCCGGTAGCTCAGACTTTCCTATGCAGTGCTTACGTGGGGCATCGCTTGCACCAGCGGTCACTTGGGTTTTGCTGATTTCTGAAAGTCAGGTTGGGAGCAAAGCTCAGGGAAGGAGACATGTCTTGCTTGACTGATAATGTCAAGAAGCAGGTAAATACTGCCCCAAAACTGGGACTGTCAAGTCAATGATACAAGAGGAGGGCCACCTACATGGAATGAGGATGGCAGAGAAACATCCCAACAAGAAAAATCAACCAGCAAAGTAGAGAATTTTTAAAAAACCTAAACATTTGTCTTATAAAGCCACACACCCACACATTTTATCTCTGTGAAACAAGACGCCGAGATGTTAAGAGACAGGACAAACAGCCAGGGTTAATGCAGAAGGTTGAAATATAGATGACTCAGATTTATTAACAAAGCTACGAACAGACTTGGGAAAAATGGTCAGCATTTGGAGAGAAGTGTCTGATCTCCCTGGAGCCAGCCGTTCCCCTCCAACCATGGATTTATACACCCAAATAAACAGCTGCCGTGCCCTACAGCCAGCCAGCTACAAGAGGCAGGTTGGGGGGAGACCTGGGGTTGGACCCTGCACCACCACTTGCATGACAAATGCTGCCCTCCCAAAATAGGGACCTTGCAGAAAATTCAGGCTCTACCCACATTACTTTAACCGAGGATCTGACCCTTGAAATTGTCTTCAATTGCGGATTTTTAGCCCATGGTGTAATCATCTGC
>NW_009648451.1:297072-320324 GCF_000708025.1 Charadrius vociferus
TGCTGAACCACAATCGATGAGAAACAGCTATTGGGTCTTCACGGGGGATAATCCCAGGCTGTGCAACTGCTCTCTGCTCAGGCTGGAGGGTTCCCCCTTCCTGAAGAGCCCCAAATCTCATTTCACATTTAGCTTCTTGGATTTAGAAAAATGCAGCCACTGGAGGAATTTCAGCTGCCATGAAAACTCTCTCATCACGGCTCCCCGGCAGCCTGCACCGCAGCAAATCCATTAGCAGCCTGCTGGCATCTCTTCCATGTTAGGAGGGATTTCAGACCTGCTGGGGAATTTCTTTCCTAAAGGAAGGAGGGAAACAAAAAAAACCCGAAGACACGCAGACCTCTGTCCCCTCCAACACAGAGGAAAATGTTGCAGGTTTAGGTTTTGAAGAGCCATGAGGAGTAGGGCGCAGAGGGAGATGCTGGTGCCTTTGTGCCTGGCACAGGAGCTCTGTCCTGACCTGCACATCCTCAGCTATGCAAAGTTCAGTTGCCTGGTCATTCCCAGTCCATGGGCACGGCCATGCTGTGCCCAGAGCAGGGCCTGATCCTGCTCCTGCAGCTATTCCAGAGCAAATGGCCCTGTTCTCTTCTGCCACAGGGTGTTTTCCATTCCCTTTTCAACACCATGTCAACCTCATCCTTGAAACCTGCTGCTATGTACAACCTCTGGCTCCGGCTTGCAAAAATATACAGAAAGCTTTTATCAGAACAACACCCGCCCTTCAGAGATACAGACTCCTGACGATGTTTTACGAGGAATTTGAATGACAGACCAAAAGGCAAGATTTTATTTTCGGTTTTAAAGCAGACAGTCATGTAGGAACCAAGACAAGGTATTTCTGAGCTGCTTCCAGCTCTGGAGCTATTGAGATTCCTCATTTTCATCTACAAATAATTAAAAAAACCAAACCACCCTATAGTGTAGGCTGAGTGGGCTGTAGGTTATTAGCAACCAAGGCTAAAAAAAGTTAGAGAGAGAACGTGTTAGCTACCAGGCAAGAAGCATTAAATCTTCAGAAGGCTGATGAATATTCATTGATGTGATGGATCAAAATCAAAACACGGCTCCCTGGCAGGTTGTGGGGAACTGCAGACAGCGCAGATTGCATCGTCAGAACAAAGTCCAGCTACACAGCCTTCTCCTTCCCTGTATATCCTACAGAAATCAGTTATTCAAGGAGAAAAAACAACAGCCCTTGGCTTGCATTAAGGAGAGCAGAAGGGACCAGCGCCATGCAGCACCACATGTTAAGTGTCCGGCTCCCACCTCCCATTTATACCTTTAAGCGTTAATTAGATCAATAAATTTAAGTCAGATTGTGATCTAATGGTGCCTTCTGGCCTTTACTATTGAGCGGGCCAGAATAAATTAAGTTTAATTGCCCTAGTATGTACAGAGCCAGGGAAGACAGGATGGGAAGGGTCATTGAGGGAACTTCTAGCCAAACCCCAAATCCCAAGGAAGGATTGATGGGGCTGAATCATTCCCAAACAACTTCACTTTCACAGAAACAAGGGTGGAAATGTGTGTGTGATGGGATCAGCCTGAAAAGCCAGGGAGAGGAGAAGGAGGAAAAGGAGCTTATCCCATGATTGCCACCAGTACCGACCGGAGTCCCTATGCAGGACAGAGGCCATGGGCTGCAGCTCAGCGATGCACAGAGAGATGAGCTTTCTTGTTTTTCCCAGCCCTAAAAAAAAGCAACAAGCCTACATCGCCCTGAGCAGTGCTTAAATGAAATCAGTCATTATGAGAAAATTGGACCCCGGTGTCGCTTCCGCCTTTGCTTTAAGGAAAGGAGAGCAGCAATTACCGCTTGCATATTCAACAGCTTCCTCAGCAAGCTAAATTAGCCCACGTGGAGCAACGTGCTGCCAAAGCCTGTCTGTGACCGATGCCCAAACAAGCTGGTTTAAAGCCAGCACCGGTATTGCAGCATTGCGGTCTGCAGCCTAAAAATACCCACAGCAAGGGTACAAACACATGCAAAGGAGCGTGCATGCTCCCCTTCACACCCGCCTCTGAACCCGCCCAGAAGCTAGGAGCTAAATCCTCAAATATGAATATTAGCTTGTTGTTTTCCTGGCTTCTCTCCCATCCCCTCCCCAAACAAGGATGCAAGATCCCGAGCGAGCTCTTTCTCAACAGGGAGCTTTATTTCAGGGCATTGCACAAGGGGAGAATATTTTTGTGCAAGTGCAGTAACGCTCACTGACCGTCTCTGCCGAGCCCTGACCGATTTCGGCATCTTGGGCCACGCCAAGCTTTGCCTCCCCTGACCCCACAGAGTTTCGGTTCAACCGGGGATGCTCCCAGCCGACAGAAATTTTCTGGCTCTCTTCCACTGCTGCAAAGTGACCTCCTTGGCTGGCGGTGGCCAAGAGGTGCTTGGCCTTGGCAAGCAGTTTTGGAAGACACTGTCACCCCAACAAGTGCTACAGCCAGCTGTCCTGTACCACTTTGTACAGCATGTAGAAGGCAGAAAATCTGGCATCCCACACATTGCACCCTATGATTGTCCCACCTTCCCTTAGTGCTTCTCCCCATGCATATAACACCCAGCACATGGGGCAGTGCCAGGGTGCACATCAAACCCCCACTAATTACTTTGTATCATTTTTTTAAACAAACAATTCTACATGATTTCTGATGATTACTGTAAGTTGAGTCCAGGCCTCCAGGGCAACAAAAGCTGGATGCTCCCATGGCACTTTTCAGACCAGCCGTACGTTTGAGGCATCCCCTAAGAAACAGCAAAGCCTTCCCTGGACATGTTTTAATTTTTCACCTTATGGACCCAGGACAGCCAGCACCCTCCCTTGGCCTCACCTGGCCTCATCTGCTAACCCGACCACTTCTCGGGTTTGGGATTGCAAGCCCTCCAATCCAATCAGGAGGCAGCATTCAGACTCATCCCTTTCAAGAGTAAGAAGTGCTGCTCTGCTTCACATTTGCACCAAAGCCGATGCAAATAAACCCTTTTTAATGAAGGGGATCCAAGCATTATTTAACTTTAAAAATAAAAGCTTTGAAATTGAGCCCTTGTGTAGATGAAAAGCTCGTAAACAGGCTTGCCTTCCCCTAAGCAGGAGCCACCTTCCCTCCAAAGCAGAAGCCCAGAGGACCTGAGCCTATCACCAGCACCTCCAGCATGGACCCCACGCTGAGTGCGGTGCCGGCGTACACAGTACAGCCATTCCTGTTAAAAGCAACCAGGATGACTTTTTGGCCACAAGCTCCCATGCCAATTTCCAAAACCCCCTTACTCCAGCATAAAGCTGTTTTCACTCGCAGGCTGTACAGGAGGGGAATGTTTGTGTTTGGTGGAAATCCATATGTATGGGCAGGAGGGGGGGAAAAGCCAAAAGACTTGGCTAGAAGTCTTTAAACTGTTTGACGATTGCCTTTTCCCTCTCCATCCACCTGTGACACAGCGGCCATGAAAGGGGATGGGGACAGGACCCTTCCCGCAATGCCTCAGGAAGATCAGCTGGCAGGACGAGCCTGACTCATCGCTAAATCACGAGAGCCGTAATTCTCAGCGTAAGCAAATCTCAAAGACTTGGGTTTCATGGATTTATAAATACATCTGTCAAATCCTGAATTACCCCAGATCCTCCTCCTCCTCCTCCTTCCCAGAAATCCTATTATACTTCATGAACCCAACAAAGAAGGTTTTTCATCTCCCAATTTTGCTCAGGCTGCCCGGTACCCAAAGGATGGTGGCAGGAGCTGGCTGCAGTTGCAGGCTCTCAGCTTGTTCCTGGAAAGCCCTATCTGACACCACCATCAAAACACCGCCATTCACCTAAAATGTGTTGCCTCCGCTTTGTATTCTTTCCTTTTATTGTGACTTTCATCATAACCTGAAGCATACATCTGGGCCCGCTGTCTCGCAAGAAAACGTTTTGCTTTACTCAAGGGCAGAAAAGCTTCAGGGGCTCAATGGTGACATTCAGGGTGCACCAAGAAAAATCAAACCAGTTTATTCCACAGCCAGTAAACACTTGCATGTTTACCAGTGAGGAAAAAAAATAGTTACACAAATTTGTAACACAACAGAAAAAGCTCTCCTTTTTCCATCTAACCAAAATTTACACCTACTGCAAGCGATGAAAGTGCTGGGAGAGATTTTTTCGCATGTGTCTGCATGGAGCTCTCCTATCTAGAGGTGTTGATGATACTAGGAAAAAGAGCAACCACCTCCATCACACTGCAAGAATATCACAGCTCAGCTTGGAAGTTGCCTCTCCAGCGCGCAAGCAAGCCAAGGGAAGCACACACGCTGTTGACTCTGCAATCTAGTTTTCGGAGAGAAGAGCGTGGCGCACAGCAGGGTGAGATGAGATCTGTCTTAACGCTCTCCAACTGAAATCAATCCTCGGAGCAGCGCTGCTCGGTTTGGCAAGCCAGCAAAAATCTGGAGCACGGGAAGGCTGCCGGTGTGTTGCAGGACCGTATCTGCCCCAGGACATGGGGATAAACTTGGGTTCAAGGACAAGATGCTGAGGGCTTGCAGCATCCATCCTCCATGGCAGGAGCTGCCCTGGGGATCCCCACACAGCCCTTTACCCCCCTGCAGTTGCAGAGACGAGCACAGCTCAGTGCACAGATGAATTCAACCAGGAGAGACGTTGCTGGAGCAAAACTTTGTTTAGCTTTTGAAGATTAAAAACGAAACCTTGCTGGAAGTTCCCCAGTTAGCTAGACAGCAAGCGGCGCAGTAACACCGAAGGAGGTCACGAGTTCTCCACTAAAAGGGTAAACTTAATCGGTGACGAGCTGAGCGCTGGCGCCAGATCCTCTAAACCACTACAGACTGCTCCTTACGGGAGCTCCAGCAGCTCCGGCAAATGCCATTTATTTCAGGAACAAGGACAACAAGCATGGAACCACAGACAAGACCCAGTTTGGGAACCTATATAAATATATATATATTTCTTAATACTCACTAGGGTGCTAAACGACCCAATTCTACAAACACACTCGTGCTTTTCTTTCCAGCAGCCAGGCAGATTTGTGGTCCTTCTTTTCCAGAAGCAAACCAAAAAGCACGGTGGGTTGGCGGTGGGAGGCAGAAAGAGTTTTCAAGTCACATATTGCTTCCTTAAACGCCCTGAACGATTTTGCATCCTGAAAATCAGGCATAATGCTTGTCGGAGGTGGGTTAAGCCCAAGAGACTTCCTGGGAAGGCAGAGGGAGGCAGAGGTGGTGGGGGACTCTCCAGGAAGGATGCTGGAGAGTCCTGCCCTCCCTGTGCCCTGGCCTGGCTTCAAAAGGCAGCACAGAAAAACCTGGCAGACAGGAAAGGCGATGCGAGGGGCCGTCCCTCCCCATGCTCCCCCCACCCCGCTCTTGTTTTGGGGCGGTGGCAGCTGCTGGTGCTGCATTGTGAGGGGGCTCAAAGGGGCAGAGATGGCCCCTTCAGAAACAAGGTCACGCGCCAGGAAGGATTAGCACCGACCCAGGGCTCTCCGGAAAGCCCGCAGCCTTGCACAGAAGACCCTCACAAAAGTTGTTCTTTGCCATTTGAACCTGGTCTCTCAGGGAGCCTTTGCAGGCGACCGGCCCTGCAGCACTGCAGATGCCCGTGCTGGGCAATGCCGAGCCTTGGCCAGGCAACCCTTAAGGCCAAAAACAGTCAGGAGAGGGATGCAAGAACCCCTGGGCAGCTCAGGGGGCTGCCAAAGCTCCACAGACCATCCCGAGGCCATCCCATCCTCCTCTATCCCGGCTTCATCTTCATCACGCAGCACAAGCACAACCCAACATCCAGGCCCACTCCCTTTCCATCACTCGTTTTGGACCCAACTGGGGAAAAACACTCATGCAAAGCACAAGACACCTCCAGGAGGCTGACAATAGAGAGCTGCGAAGCCCACCCCAGTGTATCATAAGTTACATATAATTAGCGAGGAAAAGCAGCTTCAGTGATCAGAAACCTCCTGACAGACAGGCACTGGGCCCACCTCCCAGCCCAGCCGCTGGAAGGAGACCTCCCCTCTTGATATTTCCCTCTCCATCCAAAAGGACGTGGATTTAAGTCGCTTCATTTCCGAAATCACTCCCAGCTCTGACTACTCCCTTTGATGATGCAAAGCTTTTGTCAATAAAATACTCAACAGCCTGGCAAGCAGGGAGAGAGGAGCTGCATTTCCCACTGGAGTAGGATATTTGTTTGCCAATTAGCCTTTTCCTGGAGAACAATAGTTCAATAAAAGCTTTCCTTTATTTTAATTCCTCCCTCACCCCTGCCACCCCCAGCCTCAAGCCCTGCTCCTCCAGTGAATATTTGGGCTCTGACTTTGATTTATCGTATGCAAAGCCTCACTGCTGAGCTTTCCATTTCACTGCTCCCCATTTCAGCAGTAATCCCCGGGGTGAGACAGGCTCTCCGAGTGTAAAACTGAAGGGGAAGGCAGGCAGGTTTTTCCTCTCTTAGACTCTTAATTAATTTGGCTACGCAAACTGGAGTTTCCAAGTTGCTCAGCGGCAGATGCTTCCAGTCCATCAGTACAGCAATATCCACCATTGGGGCCACCACCACAGCAAGGCAACGAGGAGCTACCGACTGAGTCCCGATGGGCTAGTTTTGAGTTGTTTGGAGATTTTTAGGATTACCCATGCTTAAGGTGAGCGTACTGGAACTACTGGTGTTCATGCAGCTTGTGGTGTGCAGCAAGCTGGGTTTTCCCTTCCAAAATGGAAACTGGGTGGAGGCTGCTGTAAATAGGAGTCCTTCCTAACAGGGACCCTGATAGGTAGGTATTATTAAACTTCAAGATATCATTAAACTTGTAGTCTAGAAAGTGCCCAAAGCAAACAAAACATATTTGTCAGATCTCTCAGCTGGCCTACCCATCTGCAATGCTGCTTTCCCTTTAAAGATTTTTAAATCCTGATGTTAATCCAGAGTGATTTTTCCCCCTAAAGTACAAACCTGGGGTTCAGAATTCCTTGATAAATACATCTGATGGCAGAACTGGCCCGCTGGCCAATTTCCTTCCAGTGCAACACTAATACCTCCCTGTGCTTCAGCAGATGAACACTGAAAAATATACGTGAGCTTGCATCACACACAATGCAATCCCAACAGCTTGAACACTATGCCTGCTCTCACCCAGCCTGGGAAAAAGCAGCAATTTTTATCACATTACACTAAAAGACTGTTTACATTTAAACATAATAAAAGAAAAGCAGCCAAGCACAGCAGGGAAGACTAATTGGAAGGCTTGATTATATTTTTTTTATGCAGATGCAACACAATGTAGCTTATGGCAGAAGCTCTTCTTTGACCAGGATGGAGCTGCAAGAGAGTGGGATGTGGCTTTCCCAGGAGAGCTGCTCAAACCCATCCCCAGCAATTTGGAGGACCTGCCTTAAAGGAGGCACACCATTTTAATTGCCTAACTATCCTGCCTCCCACTGATGGCAGGGAGCAAGGAAGGGGTCACTCCGAAGTTGGCTGACCCACCACTGCCATCAACGGACTAAAGGAAGGTGCCTCTGCCTGCCAGGAGCTTCCAGAGGGGAAAGTCCGTCCGGTGCAGATCCCAAGGGGACACATTTAAAAAAAATCAATAGAGGCTATTTTACTGCTTAATTCAGGAAAGTATCAGGATCAGCAGCATCGATACAAACCAAATTTAAACACAACGAGTACATGCACAGGATTTTTTTGTGCACATTGATTTAACCAAATCTGTTTTTTCTCAGAAACTTTGAAGTCCAAACAGAGCATCTGTAGCATCGCTAATGCTTCAGGCATCCTGCCTTCCTCCATCTCTATATGCTACTTCAAAAAATAGCCTCTCTACCCCACTGGAGCAAACACTCCAGTGAGGAAACCCCCCCCTCAAAGGTGCAGTATCACAGCAACAGCAGCCACCTCCCTGCCAGAGCTACAAACAGAAGTGGATTTCTCTTCTTTGCAGGTTTTCACACTGCACCCACCACAGATTGCAATACAAGCTTCCCATCCCTGCAGATATTTATACAATGATCTCCCTTTTCATTAAAGAAAAAAAAAAACACAACACATACCCAGCCTCACAATTGCAAAGAATTGCCTGAAAAAGTGACCCAAGGGGATCCCGAGAGGCTCAGACACCCTGAGAGAACATAACTGTATTTGAAGCTTTTAATTTAATCTCATCTGCTGCAGGAGGACAGTCTGGGTGTTCATATATTTGGGACTAGCCACACTCCAGACACACCCACAAGCACAGACGTACCTTCCCAGCGGCCACCACAGCCACAACACAGGCTCAGAAAGCCACAATGTCACCCATTTCTGTTGGGGTACAGCACCGCGCTCTGCCCTCTCCCATCCACCAGCTCCCTTCCGTGCGCCCACTGTGATCTCTGTAGAGATGCTCTATGGTTCAACACCATCACTTCATTCGCCTTCCCGAGTCTTTGAAACAGTCCTCGATGTTCCTGGCCCTTTCCGAGCTCACAACTCCTTGCAGATGACTTCTTGTGGTTGGAGTCCACCACTCTGGCCAGTAAAATGAGAATACTTCTCCCCATTGACACCAGTCTGGTTTACTCACAATCCAAAGCAATGGAGAACTTTACCTCTTCGAGGTAAAGTTCTGGTGGTGGCAGGGTCTTGCAGAGGTCTTCACATCTGCTACCTGGGCAAGGCATCACGGTACCGCTGGTGATCAGCACCTTCGTGACATTCCTTCAAAGTTCACCTCCTTTCCTGGCTTCAGGGTGATGTATTTGACTGACACCAGGTCTGCTCAGTTCTCCAGTGAGAAAGTGCATCCCCGACACCCAAAAACACCCACCCATTCCTTTAGCAGCTTTGAAGCTGAAACAGCTCTAGCAGCAGCGGTCATGACCGAGAAGAGCCACTCGGGGCTGCAGCTTTCCATTAACCAGCTTACCAGATCCTTCAACACGGCCCAGACAACACCATTGATAATGACGTGGGGACCAGCAGGTCTAACCAAGCTTGAAACCCAGTGAGCTGCGCCTTATTCCTCGATTCACACTTCCTTGTGCCCACGCTATGAGGGTCACAAGCTGGCCAAGCAAATGCTTCAAGTGGAGCGAGTCATGTTCAGCGGGCTCCTGAAGTTGCCAAGGAGGGCCCTAACAACAACAAAGCAAAGCCAGCGGGGATGATGCTTTCCAGCTCAGGGGCTGCAGCGACATCAGAGCATCTCTGCTCAGACACACAAAGGTATCGCTGCTGAATGCTTCGCCATGAGATGGAGGTCACCACGAGAATGGGCTGGATAAGGCTGTTTTCTGCTTCGCTCTTCGCACAAGCATATCCATGTCAAACCCTCCCTGCAACGGAACAAGACCATCCAGAACCTCCAACACCCAGAATCTCCATCTCAAAGCCCTCCCTACAACGGAGAGCCTGCAAATTTGCTGCCTAGCCACTGGCCTAAACCTTGAAAAACATTTCCCTCCGTGTCTAACCTCGGTAGTTCATTGCTCCAAATTAAAACTGCAGTTAGGATGCCCTAAACAGTCTAATGAAATACCTCAAAGAGAGAGTGACCTCAAGATCATCCACAATCTTGTGACTGTCCACAGGGGAAAGAAATTAAATAGCTTTTGGCTAACAAATCTTCACAGCATTTTCCAGCACAAGACCTGTAACACTGCAGTGAAAGCTTTAAGAAACTGCACATTGAATTTAGGTACCTGAAAACTCCAGATTCACTCCGTTACCACCGGAGATGCCACAGGAAAACACCCTGAGATAACTCCCTCTACAGACAAAAACTTTCAAAGCCCCATTAATGCAGGTTTTTAGAGCTGGCAAGAGCTACCCGTCTCCACTGACTGCAACAGGAGCTGTGAGAGCAGGAGGAGGGGAGAAAAAGCATCCTCCAGGCAATCACAGGCATTTTTTGCCCAGCTGAGTGCCTCGTGGGGGGAGCAACCCATGCATCAACAGGAGCACTTGAAGCACGCTGGTGCTTTATAAATTCACTTTCAGTAGATTTACCAACACGTCATATGGAGAAGGAATGCGTGCTATGCAAATCCAGTCCCAGACTGCTCCCTGCCTAATCTAGGTTTAGATTCAAATGCTTATTACCATGGCGTCTAATCGGGTAATGCGTAATAGACAGGTTTAGTTTGGGCTCCCAGTACTTCAGCTGTGTTCTTACTAAGGTATTAAATGGGAAGAAAAAAAAAAAAAGAAACCATGAAAACAAAACCCAAAGCTGCGAAGAATATAAGCTCTGATGTAAAGCAGAGAACAAAAACCAGGCATGGAAAAAAGTATTGACACCTACCAGTAAAAGCCAGACAGATACACATTTGGCAGCTCACCAAGAACACAATGAACATTGAGTACTGCTCACTCCCCATCGTATCCCTGCAGGGAAGTAGGTGGCTGGCCTTTCGAGGTCTCTCCCTTACCCCCGTGAGACGTAAGGTGATGCAAGGATCTCACACACCCACATAGGACCCATCTACCAGCAGCTGGCTCCCAGCAGCTCCAAGCATAGTTGGTCAAACCATAACCTCCAGACTACCTTATGGATGCTCTGGGCACCCACACTAGGACCTCCAGAGCCTAGGTAACACATGCCAAGCAGGAGCTGTTTGCTGGTTTGGGGAGGAAGGGGTTAACGCCAAGCATCAGGGTTTGCAGCAGGACACAAGGACCATGGGAATGTCATTCGTGGAGGTGACCATCTCCCTGTTTGCTGGCACCAGCCACATAGCAGGGCTCATGCCACAGCCAAGGTCATCTCCGCCCTTACCTGCACCAGACAAGGTGATTCATTTCACTTCTAAGTTTGTCAAATACTTTGCCCAATACAGTTGGTCTGTCCAAGCCATATGCCACTCCTGGTAACTCCAGGATACAACCCAGATGCCAACCTTTCACCTCCACCATGTAGCTACAACTCAGTCACCGTGCACTAGAAATAACCCTGAGGCAGCAACACAAGGACCCACCACTCGTGCTTGACAGGTCCTCCTCTCCGTTTCTGCTCATCTGCTACACCAAGCTTTCCAGCGGTGGAAGACAGTGAGGTTTTCAACATTGTTGTCCAGCTCCAACCTTCAAGATGCCAAATCCCAGCAGCTTGTCCTCCCCTGCCCCAACGCCAAATGGCACGTAGACCTGCAACCAGCTCCAGCAAAGGGTGAAGACACACAAATGTTGGTACCAGCCTCTGAAGACCCTACAAGATTGTGTTGACCCTGCTACACTACAGAAACTACACGTGGTGGGGTAAGCAGCACCAGGAATACCAACGCTAACGAAGAGGAGATTTCCCACCGTGAATGTAAGCAATATAAGCTGCATTTATATGAAGGCTGCAGGATGAACTTACATTTATTAGACATCAGAGAATTCACATAGGCGAACATCCCCCCCCTGCAACACGTACGTGTCTGTGCAGAGTCCTGCAGTGTGGGCTCTCTGGTGTCTCGTAACATGGTAAATCCTACTAAAGCACTCTTTATGGCTTGGATGTTCATAATATTTATGTGTATTCCCTGGTGTCTCGTACAAACTGAGTTTTCATTGCATCTCCTCCCTTAATAAAAAACCTCCACAACATCCTTCTAACCTGATGCCTGTTTTGAAAAAACTCGTAGCAGCTCCACATATTTGAGATGAAAATCAATTTGGAAGAGAGGAGAAAACCAGCCAATGGACTTGATGAATTATCAGTGATGGGGGAGGAGGAGCAGAGGGACAGACCAATTTTAAAGCTTCCTTTCATTAGGAAACTAAGCTAAAATCATAGGTTAACTTTCAATGATGCGCATTATTACCGAGGAGAGCGAGGCGGTTGATATTCTGCCTCTCAGAGACATGTGCTCTATGCTTCATCATCTACTGAATGAATATTCAAATGCTTTGAAAGGAGAAGGAAAACAAACCCAAAGAAACTGGAGGCTGCAGCTCGCAGTGTTTTCATAAGCCTGTTCAAAGACCAAGCCAGATTTACCAGTGCCTGCATCGCTGCCCGGCTGCGTGGGCGACTGGCCAGGTTCTCCCTCCGGCTCGGCACCTCCTCAGCTCATGGCAGCACCCGGAGCTGGTCTGGGGGACCTTTTTCCTTGGTTCTGTAGCCGAAATGACAGCAGGGATGGTTAAATGAGGTGGAAAGACCCCCTTTCCCATGCAGTCCAGCGCACGATGCAGAGGGAAAAAACCCTTTGTAAGACTCCCTGCCTGAGGACATTGGAATAGGCTGCCCAGGTGGATTCGCCATCCCTGGAGCTGTTTAAAAAAAGGGTAGATGTGGTGCTTAGGGACATGGTTTAGAGGTGGTTTTGTCAGGGTAGGTTGATGGTTGGACTTGATGATCTTAAAGGGTCCCTTCCAACCTTAGCGATTCTATGATTCTATGGATGGAGATGCTAGTCAGGGAGTCCTTCCCAGCACCAAAGGCGCCACACAGAGTATTCACCTGGCCACAGGGACTACATACGCCAAAGTCATATTCATTTGTGAGCCAAAACCCAGAAAGAGTTCACATTCCCATATATACAGCCACTACTGCCTCTGGAGGTCTGTCTACAACAGTGTCTGGAAGAGGGTCATTCCCAGTGATGACTGCGAAGAGGTCCCAGTGAAAAAGACCTCCCATCCCACCATGGCACAGAGACTCATGGATAGTTCACACACATGTATTTCCAAGGGAAAAAAATATTTCAAAGCCTCAGAAGCTGCATTTCTGGAGCTGTGGATAACACATGCGAAAAACATGGTTTGCTTATGATAAACCAAGATGGCAACCCACTTGAGATGTAAAAATAATTTAATGAATAAGTATATTTAGATTTATAACCCCAGCAACTTTATTTATAGGGATGCCAATCACTTTTACACAGATCTAAAATTGGCTGGCAGAATGCCTTAGACTATATCCAGAAAGCCATCTGTAACAAATCTAAGCCGTGATATCTCTGCATACATTTGGCCAAACAATATCACTAATGCCAGTCATCTTGACTTTAAGCATACAGATGGGCTGGGGGGTGGGTGTCTCACCAAGCCTGCCTCACGGCCAAAGATGGATGAATTTTGCTATCACCTACTATAAACTGGTTGGGGAAAGAACCAGATGATGAAAAAATCAGTCGCTGTCTGGGCTGTGTGGATGCTAATACCAATGCAACACTGGCTGGAGAGCATGCGAACATCCAGCTGGCTACAGGTGAACCTCTTTCAAAACCTTTCATCACACAAATGGGGAGCTGTAAGCAAGGAAAAAAGACCCGCTGGAGCTCTGCAGCACCTTTAAAAGGCGAGAGGACTAAGCTAGTCCTCTTGAGTACAGCTTTTTCAATCCATCGCTCAAGACCCAAAGCTGGGACAGAGGAAGATGCAGGAGAAATTAATCAAAAGTCATCTCCTGGCTCTCGATCTCAAAGCAGACAAGGATTTCTAGCGAGACTTCTCCTCTGCCACCGCTGCCTAGGATCTCACAGCTTTATCTAAACCTGCAGATGTTAAGGGGAGAGGTTGCTGTTAATTTCCACCAGGCTGGCGTTGCAGCATCCCAAACTACCCCATGTTGTTAGGGTGGGTCTGGGGGCTTTCTATTGCTGCCCCTCCAGCTCAAGTGGGGACCACCTGGAGAACTGAAAAGTCATGTCTAGTTCACAAGAAACAAAGCAAAAACTGCTTTTTGTCCCAGTGAGACTTCTGGGGTCTGGTTGTCTAAGAAATGGGGCAAAACAGAGATGGCTCCACATCAAATACAGACTATGGGTAAATGCATCTCATTCATGAAAGCTGCAGCATTTTGGCAAATGCCAAGGTGGAAAAGGTTACTCTGGAATATTACTTTGAATAGTCTGGGAACAAACCGATCATTAATTTTCAACACTTACTTAGCAAATGATTTGAATAAACAGAAGGAGGCTTATGCATACGTACTGACAGCATTATTTGGTAGATTTTTGCCTTTGGTCCTTAGATAATTTACGAGAAAACAACAGCCAGCAAACACAATCGCCTCCCAGTTTGATGCATGGATTCAGCTGACGCTGCCTTGGGGACAAGGTAACCTCTCGAGATCCCTTCCAGCCCAATTTTAATACCATTTTACACCACAAACTGTTTATACAATGGCATTTGCTCTGATTCATCCCTGGAAATAAGTCTAAAAGAGTAATTGATGGAAAGGAAAAACAGAAACCCAACAGCAGTTCCCTCTCTCAAGGACAAAGCAAAGGAAAACAAGCAGACATGGAGCTACAACATCCTCGATCCAAATGTTTTCCAAAACATTTCCAAATGTTTTCCAAAGCTTCCAACTGAAGCTTTCACAGCTAGGCTGCGATTCCACGAAAGCCTCAGGCTATGGTTGCAGCCCGTGCCATTACTTGAGTGCAGTATCATGGTGTGTTGGAGCACGTGCCATGGAGATGGCTAGTGATGACTTCCAACAACACACCTGCCAAAACACACCCAAGACCCTTGTGCAGTAAACACAGCGTTTCAAAAAAAACTGCCTCTACTTTCTAAGTGGGGCATCTTCCAACGTGACAGAGCTCAATGGTTACATGAGCTTTCAGGAAGAGAGACTCAGTGAATGCACGTGGCCAGATGTCCTCACCTTCACAGCAGGCTTTTGATTTTATTCCAAGCACCTTAGGAAATCACTCCACTCCCTCTAATCCTTTGGAATTATGGAAAATAACATTAAAAAAAACCAACAGTTATGGAAAGTAAAGAGAGAAAACCGTACATTTTCTACACTTCAGCAAGAAATGCTGAAGTTCTGTCCAAACACCAACGAATGTATACGTTTGCCGTTATTACACAGCCAAAAGTGAGACAATTGTGGGACATGCTGGTCTCCGCAGCTGACCCCAACTGTAGCAGCCAAAGGGCGAGCAGCAAAAGTCTCAGCATGCTCAGCTGCAAGAACTGACCTCTCTGGGGAGCAGGGGACTGGCACATGGCAGGTCCCTGTCCCCAGCCTCCTCACCCCACTGCTGATACAACAGCTTCCACCCACGCCAACGGCCTCATCAGAAATGGCAGCTCCTGTAAAGCGAAGTTTCAGAGGTCCTTCGTAGTCCAAAGCTGATCTCCACCTCTTTCAACTTGCTTCTGGACACAATCAAAACCCAGAGCAGGCTCCTTTCCGAAGGAGCCCTCCTATCAACTGTACATGGGCTTTTGATTAGACTTTTTGTAGAGTTGAAAAAAAAAGACTTGCTCGAGGATGATAAAGTCTAGACAGTACAATATATTTTCCAGCTGATCCAGCAAACCTAAAAAGCCCTCCCTTGATCTCGGACTGCCACGATCAAAGCCATTATCCTATTCGGAGCCCTTCTGAAACTTTAGCTTCCAAATGTGCAAGTTATTTTTAAAATCTAAACCAGGCCAAGCCTCTTGTTTGGAGTTTTACGAGGAAAGCGGGGTGTGCTCCTTCCAAACCTTCTCCCCTGCCACGTCTGGAAGTGGCTGGTGGGCACATGGCAGAGGGCGAGAGCAGGGAAGCAGCCCCAGTCCTTGGGGCACCGTGCCTGGGCTGGCATCTCAGTGGCACCCGGTGGACATGGTCTGCTTGCATGGAAGGACACAGCCTGTCCCCCCAAGGGTGGCTATGGTGTGGGGGAATATTCCCTATCCTTAACTGAGATAAAGTTTTTTGGATAGCAAACATTCTTTGCATCCCCATCCCTAGGATTTGTGTCTACCTTTGGCATCCTCCACCACAGGGTTGTGTTATTCTGGGGCCCAGGAAGACGAAACAGCTTGAAATACCTTCATTTTCTACAGGAATTAAATAAAACTAAATTCTACAAGTTTCCTTTACCAGGTAGCAGCATGCTCAAGCGCACAAAGAACCGTCAGTTCTGTGCCAAGGGACAACCAGGGAAATAAGATATTCCAGGAAAAAAATCATCTTCCAATTTCCTGGAGGAATATTTCAGGCAGCTGAAAGGAAAGAAGAAACACACAGCCCTGAAAAAGCATAAGAAAGCCAAAGGGGCATCAGCTCTGCCTTATGTGGGATGCTCAAAGAGAGGCGACAACAGACCAACCAGTCCATCCCAGACCAGCCAGCCCCACGTGGTGAGCACCAAACCCTCTGGCATGCAGTGGCCAGCACAGGAGAGGGGACCTGTGGTCAGTCCTGATGGCCAAGGCTTGCAGCGGCCAGGCTGGGAGAAGTCAATGGATGGGTGATCCAGAGTGATGAAGAGCTTGGGTCAACTGGAAGGGCTTTTTGAAAGCACGTGGCCACCAAGCTGCACCTCCCATTTCCCAAGGTGGACTTCTAATGGGGGACATTCTTCAAAGAGAGATGGGGACAGGAGGTGACTCCCACTACAGAAAGGAGAAGAGAGCATCACAGAGTATGCACATCCTCCAAAGCTATTTAAAAGCCAGATTTGGCTCCCTAGAGAATGCTTCATTTAACCAAGCAGCTTCTAAAGCACCCGGCAAAAAAGTAATGTCATCTCCTTTTCCTCCCAGCATTTGCCTCCACAGCACTGCCCACTTCCATTCCCCTCCGTGCTTTCACCCTCCTCAACTCCCAGCAGCTCTGCTTCACTTCTCCCTCTTCCAAACCAAGCAGATCTGTGAAAGGCTGAGGGAAGCAGGCAGGCACGTACCGGGAGGACAGGGATTAGAGACCTGCCACCCCCTCCAGCACTCCTTGCTGTGGCTGGAGGGGCCATGCCGGCCAAGAGCAATGGCTGCGCCGCACATCGCACATCCCCAGCGCTTCAGGAGGTGTCGTCTGAACCTCCACCAGCTTTCCAGCTGGATGAACATCAAGGAAAGAATCGGGTCGACAGCCTTCCTTAAGAATATCTCCATCAAATCAGACTTTTTTCACCCCATGCACACCAGAGCAGAAAGAGCGAGGGACACTGGCAACCTGGTGCTGGCTGTGACAGCCATGACATCAGTCCCAGAGGCAACAGAGGATTTGCCAGCATCTCGACAAAAAGTTTGGGAGCTGGGTGAGGTGGACGGGATGTGGCAATCCTGTTCAGCTTCAGGTCTGCCGTGGCACAGAGTCCAACACATGCCTCAACGCAGTGGTTCGTCTTTACTCTCCTCAACAAATGCAGAGAGGAGATGGACTTCAACCTTAGCCTCCATGCAAGCACATTTCGCTGGGTCTACTGAAGCCAACAAAGCCCTGCAGATCCTGATGGTCCCACCTTGTCCTCAGCCTGGCTCCTTCTCTCTAACAAGCTTCTCCCAGGGAAGGAGAGCAAAGCCCTGCTGAGCTGTTATCCCGAGAAGGGATAACACAAAGTTACTGACCTCGAAAATTTCTGGACCTCATCACACGGGAGAGCAGAGGAGCTGATGGCAATGGCTGCTTATAGATTTAAAAGGATCTAAACCCATCACAGAAGCACCACGCACCTTGAACCCTTGCCCCCATGGTTTGCACACTGGACACAATAAATGAGGGATCGAGGGCAGCTGATGAGCCAGCATCCCAGCACCCAGCCCCCACCAACCGCTGCTAGTGTGATGCTTTCTAGCCATCCCATCCTCTTCTGCAGTGTTTACTGTGTGTGTCTTTCTCCTCTCCCGTGTTAAAGAGATGGGAAATATGTGTATCATCGGTCCCCCTTCCCAAACCAAACGTGCAAATACAGGCTGAAAAACACCCCATTTCCCATCCTGGCAAACTTACAGCAGTAAGTTATTTCCAGGCAGGGCTGTGATTTTTATAAGGGATTCCACTGGGTTAAGGAGTCAAAGGCATAACTGTACAAGCGAAAGCAAGAGCCCTTTATTTCTGTAAAGTCTTTTTTTTTTTCTGTCCTCCTGAATTGACACAGAGTAATACAGCTCTTGCCAGTTTAGTGGGGTATACATGAAGGCTTGGCTGAAAGCAACCTCATTAAACTGGCTGGGTCGTTAAGCGCCAATCCAAACATGCAGTCCTCTGATCACCGCATGACAGGCTGGGAACCAAAGGCAACTCACAATTAAACCCATGACAATCAGGAAAAATCCTTACAAACCCCCCCAAGCAGAATCCACCATCCCCATCCCCACCCTCCTTTTTTTTTTTTTTTTTTTTTTTAATTTACTTACATAAGCAGCATGACAGATAACTTGGAGGAAATCAGATGCTCAACGATTAAGCGACACTTAGGCAGCACTCTGGAAGATAAATACGCCCTTTGGAAACCCTGTAACAAAACCAGAAGGTATAAACAGACAGTAACTAATTATTCTGATTAAATCTTGGAAGACCTGAAATACCCGACTGCAGCAGAACAAAGCCAGAGTGCACCAGGGCTGCTCGCAAATATAAGTCACACCCTTTTTTAAAAGAATTCACCCAAATAAACCTAAGTGCTTCTGTGTTGTTTTTGTTTGCGTGCGTGTTTCTTAAGGTCTAGGCTGATAGGAAATCTCCGCCATACCCCGGAGGGATCCCGTCGCCTTCAGCTAAAATTAGACTTCAAGGAAAGTGGGCGAAGGCGGGTGTCTCCAACCTGCGCCAGCACAGCGAGGCTCCTACCGCCTGCTTGAGGAGCGGCGTGTCGGGGGTTTCTCCTCCCCTCCCATCGAAACCAAAAAGAGAGGTTGTTTTTGGTTTTGTTTTGGTTTGGTTTTTTTTTTTCTTTCTTGTAAGGAAAGGAAATAAAGAAGGCATGCTCCAAGGCAGAAAGGAGGGGATGCAGGTCTGCCCTACTGCCAGGCTTGGAGGGACCCAAGTGGGGAGGATGCAGGGAGGTGAGGATGCAGCTGAGCCACGGGGATGGGACAGGACACAATGGGATGCTTGACCTAGCAGTAAGAGGAACTGGCAAAGCAGCTCACCCACCATTGTAGACACAGAGTAAGGCACCTGCTTTATCGTAATCCATGAAACCAGCGTTGGGAGCCTCCGTTAGAGCAGACGGTGCACAGAGCAAGACAAGGGGATGTGCTCAGTAGGCATTCCCCTGGTCTCCTTGCCTTGAAGGAAAACCATTGTTTTCCTCCCCCCCCCCTTCTCTCTGCCCTCCCCCTCCACATTAAATGCCAGCAGAGCTCAGGGGAATATTTAATCTCAAACCTCAGTAATCAATCAGTTCACCCTCACGCATGAGAAAGAGTCACAGCAGTAAGCACCAAATCCCATTTCTACCCAGCAATACAGCGTTTTAATTACGTACATAAAATTTCCCTTTTAACATAAATCCTGAACAGATCCAGCCATCCCCCGGGTGGTGGGTGGGGAAAGACACGGTGCTGGGGAAGAACATGGGGACCGAGGTGGAGGAAAAGGGAGGAGAAACCATCCTGGCAATTATTTAAAATGACAACTTTATACAGCTGCTCCAGTTTGCTGTTGGCACGACAACGCTTTGACCTTGCATTCGTCGTCCCAGAGGATGGGCAGCAGCGTGGCACGCAGTAAGCCCACATACAGCTCTGTCACCAGAAGATGCATTGGTTTTATCCCAACATACCAGCAAGCATGTGGGAAAACAGGGACAGAAAACACATGACAGACACACATGGGAAGGTCTGGGCCAGGATGTGATACACATAACAGCAACTGGGTCTCACCAGGTGCTGCGAGACTTACTCTAAAAACTGCTCACATAAAGGGAGCCTTTCTAGCTGGGTTTCAGCAATTTGGGGATAGTTCCCTGTAAATACTTGGTTTTTTCCCCCCAGTGCAAGCACAGCCAGACCAGCAGGACCATCACATGGCTGCCAGTGCAAACAGGTAGGCAGCGGCGAGCAACATCCCTCCTTCGCCCAACCGGACCAGTCTCAAGCAGCATAGCTCACAGCTAGCTATGTTAAAAATATATTAATTTTTTTTTTAAACATAAACACATGCACAGATTTTTCTCATATATAGGAACAAAAGAGGGGACACCCCGCCGAAACCCCGTGTGCAGCTCAGCTGCTCTCTGCAGCGATGAAGGAAATGAGAAGCAGAGACCAGGCACACACCCGCTTGCCGTGGCGTGGTTTGGCTCTACAAACATTTCTGGATTCCCCAGCATGAGCTCTGACCTCCAAGAGCTGCAAAACGGTCCCAGAGCCATTCTGGAGGAGAAGCAGAGGGGTCCCTGGGTGCTCAGCTGAGCAGGTGGAATGGGATGGAGAGGTGGCCTCCAGGTGCCCACAGGGACGACTGACCCCAGTCCATGCCCCATCAGCTTAGAGGTCCCCAAAACACCCATCGTGCCACGAGAACAAGTCAGAAACTAGCCAAAACCCACGATCTGCAGCAGAAAGCAAGGTCCCCTCCAGGGGCTTGGTAACAGGATGAGGTCACCCACAACCAATGCTCCAGTGCTGCCAGACCATGGTGCTTGGACAAAGGAAGGAAAACAAGCTCAGGATCGGGGATCTCACGGTTTTCTTTGACTTCTCTGTGTGTAGAAAGGCTGTGGTTTTGAACCCTCTTTTTTCAGGTGGATCCCAGGGTGGGCTTCTTCAACACACGTGCATTGCTTTCAGAAGATGTGTGTTCCCTGGCTCACAAAAGCAGTGTTTGGAAGGGGAGGTGGCGTGGTACAACAGGAATTTTCCAGTTCCTCTCAACAGGAAACACCATGCAGCTATCCGTAAGGGAAACCTACCTGTAACTGAGATTTCCACACCGTGGCCTCCCTCCAAAGGCCAACGCTCCCTCCCCTTCTTTAATTTTTGGCTTCAGTTTCCCCAAGCCCTCTAACATCAGGAATTCTAAGGCACAAGGGACAGATTCCTCAAGCTCCACACACATTCCTGGAGAAACTATTGCACTCACACCCTCCCTAACCTCTTTAGCCCACGTTGGGAGAGGCACAATTAAGACAGACCCGGCACCATCAGCCGCCTGCAGCATGTCCCTGGGGGATCAAGCTGTATCCCCATCCTCTCCCAAAAAGCAGGACTTTGCAGTGCAACTCAGGACAGAGATACTCGGCGCAGTATCTAGAGCAAATTAAACCTCCCAGGCACAGCAGCAAGCATGGATTTATTGATTCATGGAAAATGTCCTTATAAATTACTCCATTCAGATCAACAGGACAAGACAAAATGAGGGCTATCCTCAGCAACAAGAGGCTGCAGCACTATCATTTCAGTCCCATACTCCAGGAGAAACCACTCTTTTGGAGCAGTCCCTTCTAATGGGGCTTCATGCAGCTAGAGGAGGACAACACAGAAGCCAGCACGGATCGGGGCCATGCCTCACCTGGTTCCCACATCTCTGCCCCACAGCAGGTAGAACCGATGGATGATTTTTACAAGCAAGTACGTAAAAATGCTGTTTGGCATCTGCTTTGTATCTGCAGAGGTTCTATCCACACCTGCTTGTTGGCTGGTGTAGCGCTGCAGCCGCTGGGTCTGGCTGTGGGGTCTGGAGACAGATGCTGCTGATGATGATGGGATTCCACGCACCACTCCTCTGAATGGGTCTGGCTGCTGTGGGGCAGGGAGGTGGCAACCAGGTTAGACATGGCAGAGGTCCACTCTGACCTGCTCTGCATCATCCTCCTCCAGCCCCCTGAAGCCCCATTAGAAGTGTCTGCTCTGGAAGATTTCTGCTGGAGTACGGGACTCCCAAGCATTGCAGCTTGTTAATCTTATCTGCTTCTCTCAATACTCACGGCTGAACGCACTTTCATCAAGCTCAGTCTCCCTCTCAGGGCTAACAGTGGTCTGGACCCAGGATGCTGAGATAAGGATGAGGCCATTGTCTGTGAGTTTTTGTTCCAGTGGTTAAAAGCAGCTCGAAAATAACTAAATATCCAGATGTACCTGTGCCTCGCTCTGGACAGCACGCATCTGGCATCAGCTTCTAGATGTGGGCTGTTTGCTGGACTAAAGCACCACTGGATACCCACCACCGCCCCCCTAATAAAGCAATACATGCTCACATTTCCCAGTATGAAGCATTTCCCCAGCTTTTATGCATGTGCGGCACTTTCCTGCACCCTCATCGGTGAAACCAGCCCAGTCCAACGCTGAGGGCAGGGCCATGAGATGCCCACGCACCGCAGGGTCGGCAGCAGCCCTGCTCCCAAACCACCTTTGGCAGGAACAGTCGCAGCTGATCACGGCTCAAACCGCTTTCCACAGCTTCGAATCACCTCCTGGGATCACTTCCCAACATCCCTATCCTCAAATCGCCTCCTAGTTTTTAAAATCGGCACCAATTTGAGACCTACTTTAGAAAAACATGAGTGAAGACGCTGAGTCACGTTGGATGCCTCCGGGATGGTACCTGCTGAGGTCTTCTAGGAATGCCTCTCTGCCTCATGCGAACTCCCCCGCTGGTAACATTAAAACTACAATTATCTCTGCAGATTAATAAAGGGTACCACATCTCTGGCAGCAATCCGAGGCAGGGACTCCCAGCCACGGTGAGTTCCAGGTATCAGGCACACACAGCTGTGTTTGCAGTCCCCATCACTCGCAGTTACCCACGCCCTGCCACGCCGCCTCACCCACTCCCCAAAACACACCCCATCCCCTTGGCACCGATTAGTATTTTGATAAACAAACATGTCTTGTCTCATCTAATCACTTAACTCGCCATCAAGGAGGGGGGGTTGCCATTCCCACGTGCATCCGCTCTGCAGAATAAAACACTCATGGGTTTCACATCCCTGGCGTGACACCGCCCCTCGCCTCCTCCCAGCCTCAGGGCACAGCTCTGCAGCATCTTTCTGGCTCGGGGACTGGGAGTTGCCACCCTGGATGGACCACCTGCCACCACCCTGCTATTTGGGGAGAAAACGGCTCCTTTTCATGGTGAGGATTAAAAATATCAATGGATTTGTGTCACCGCAGCAGCCTGGATGCCCGCAATCATCCTCTTGCAGCAGATGGGCTGTGCACAGCACTGGGGAGCATCCAACATCCATGCAGGTGATCGAAATGGAGGGCACCGGTTGCTGCTGACAGCTCTTGGGGACACAATAAATAACACCAGAGAGCCCAGAGCTGGGAAAGCTGCAAGCCCTGCCAGCCCTTCCCAACCCGGGCGAGAGGAAGAGCAAGCTGGCACGTGTGCTTCATGCAGGTCCTTACACCCCCGGCTGCTGGGTCCGAGCGCTTTCCGGTTGCGCCGTCTCAGAAATCACCCCCACGGTGAATACCTTTGAGGCCAGGCACAGCAGTGTTTGGGGACCATCGCTCTCCGTTGCAGTCCTAAAACGAGCTCTGTGCTCTTGCTGTGGCAGGGCTGGTACCCAGATGAGCCCGTGAGCATCCTCGAGCACTGCGTGCTTCCCTTCCGCTGCTGCCCGGGCACACCCGGAGCAATACAGAACAGGCACAAATAAACTT
>NW_009648451.1:320413-332604 GCF_000708025.1 Charadrius vociferus
GGCAAACACCCACTTCTTCACTCACTGGAAATCATTTAATACGGCAAAGAGGAAAGGCAGAGTGCAGGGCTGGAGCTGGGCCCAGCAAACACTGTGGGGATGAAGGGGCAAAGGGCTTAGGACATGACACCGGCCACCATGGTTTTCACCCTTGCCAGGACACCTTCTTCTGACTGTACCAGTGCTCCTCTGCTCCTGAGACACCAGGAAAGCACAAACCGCCCTGTGCTGGGAAAGCAGACCTCTGCTTTTCTCAGCTAACTAACAGGCATTGCCACAGAGGCCACGGAGTTGATTTTTCAAGGGTAAAGCTGATTTCCATCTGCTTTTACCTGAAATTTGCCTCCCCTCTCCATCTGTAAGCCGAATCAGGGATAAAGCAAGTCAGTGGCTCATGCTTTTAGGTACCATGATGATACATTTATTTTATTTTTTTTTTTAAATTAAAGGGAAACTCATTCATTTAAACACTTCAATCAGCTTAATTATCTCTCTCCAGGAGGTTGTTGTTTTGTTGTTGTTTTTTTTTTAAATAACAGACACAATCAATCGTCCCACGGAGGACAAACACCCATTTCCCCTGGAAGCCCTCACCTCCAGCCGCTGCCGCAGCCATGCGAGCTCCTCCCGGCATACTGGGGCAGAGGAGTGGGAGAGCGCGGTGGGCTGGCATGGCATACCACGCCACTCTGCCAACACACAGGTGGATAATGGGGTTAAATCCAGCTGCTCAAGGATAACCTGGTCACATACTGCAGATCAGCAAATGGCAAATAGCGGGTTGCCACCCTACAGCAAATCCTGGCACAAGTCACTTGCAAGACTGTCACCAGGTATTTAACTCGGAAGTTGCCAATATTGGACATCCTGAAGCCACATTTCATTAGAGCTCTCCTGATGAACTGCTTTCTTGGCTGTTTTGAAGCCTGCAATAGAGAAGGCTGAAAAGATAAAGCAACTCTTGGCTTTGAGGTTGGCGTGCCAGAGAAGATCACAGAATGGTTTACGTTGGAAGGGACCTGAAGATCATCCAGTTCCAATCCCCCTGCCATAGACAGGTACACCTCCCACAAGACCAAGATGCAGCAGCGCTTTTTACCCATTGTGACTATTTGATCTTTCGAGGACTCTCGTGGGGCCAAACACAGAAGAATCTGAGATGCTGTCACACAAGACAAACCTCAGGACATAAAGCAACCAGAAATCCACCCAGCAGCTCTGGCGGAGCACCAACACAGACCGACTAGGGTGCAAACGGGTAGCCCCCAGCACAAACGCAGCCACAACTTGCTGATGTTAATCCCAGGCACATAAATTCCCAGGTGCCAACTATGGGCTAATACATTACACTTCCCCACTGGCATTTAACTTCCATTTTGCCTTCCAAGACTAAAACTTCTTCCAACTGCTGCTTAAGCTGACCAACAGCTTTTTATTCCTTTTCATCCAGAAGTACTGAACTGCTGCCTCTGGGAATTCTGCAAAGATGGAAAGGGCCCTTTTCCCTGTCCTGAAGCCACCAGCCATGCCCAGGTGGCTGCAGCACATCCACTGAACTTTAAAATCTGCTAGACGATGAAAGCTTATGGCTACACCGCAAGAACTAGTGCTTCCCAAATCTGCATTGCCCAATAACCAGGAGCTAGAGGTCTCCAGGTAGGTTCCTATGAAATGTCCTGCACCTTGGCTGTGGCCCAGATACAGGTTAGCAGGAGAACACAGCGAGGATCTTGGCCACAGGATGCCCCATCCCACTCTCCTCCCGGCTCCGTTCAGAGGCCGCCAGCTGCGTCCCATGTTAGCGCGTTTTGCATAATCAAAATCGGAGTTAGCCTCCGTAACCACAACTCGAAGGGTATATTTAACTCAACTAGAAGACAAAGCAGATTGGGTCCACCGCAGATTAAATTAGCTGAGCCTGCTTACGCCAGGAGCTCCCGTCTGCCATCGACCACGCCTCACATGGATTTATTCCTCCTAGCTCCACAATTTGGCTCATCTGCAGCAGCTATGTCCTTGCACAAGCCCAACATCGTGATCCCACCACCAACGCCCCATAACCCACCGCCGGCCAAGCCCGCACTCCCGGCTTGAAGCTGGGACAGCAGCCATCGGGTGGCAGCCAGGAGGGCTGGGATGGGGAAAAGGGGACCCTTTCCAACAAAGGGAGCACAGTTCGCCCGGTGTTTTCTTTCCCTCCTTCCCTTGAGATCACTCTCCCCACCATTTGGCCACAGCAGAGAAGCCAGGCATTCAGGGAAGATGTTAGCCAGTGCACTGCTTGTCTGCAGTTACTTTACAAATAAAGGTGATCCTAACGAATGTTTGCACCCTAAAAGAAATCCCAGCGCCCTTCCCCCATCTACACCACCCAAAGCAGAGCACAAAGCCAGCTGCTCAGCAATCTTATCTTGACGCAGAAACAGTCTGGGACAGAGATAGAGGGGTTCCCCGAAGGCACAGTTTATTAAAGGCATCTTTTATTTAGTCGGTTCTCTTCAAAAACACTGCACTGAAGCACCGTTCCCAGACCAGTTTTCATCGTAGCAGCGGCAAACACCACCCAGGCAGCGTCCCCCAGCCCAGCGATGCAATGTGCACCCCCCTCCTCCCCGAAAGCCACAGGCTTTTCCCAGTTTAAATAGCAGCCCAGGTCCAGGGGCAAAAGCCCAGGCCAAGGCACTTCGAGGGATCCACAGCTGAGAGTCACCAGGAGCTCCCAAACACACCCTGGTCTCGCTCCAGGGATGTTACAGGGATGGGGACGGGCACATTAATGAAGTCCATGGGATGTTCCCAATTTATCCAGCAGCTCTGCCTCCGACCCCGCGTCGGCACGCTACCACAGAGGTTTGCACACCAGAAGCCAAATATACCTAATCCCAGACTTCAAGAACCAGCTCTATACAACCACTGCACAAAGAGGCAGCGTCTCGCACGCATGCCGGGGAACCTCCCCGCAACCAGCGCCTCTCTATTTATCCAACACGCGATCTTTACATGTTCAGCTATTTTCATCCCACCGCGCTATTAACAGATGCAAAAGGCAGTTGGGTAAGGCGTTCGGCAAAAATCTCATTTAGAGATCAAGACAAGCTTAATTGGTTTCCAGCCAGACCTGCACAAAGATGGGTTACTCTACAAATACAGTTGCTAATCTGCCCATTATACTCCCTAAGCTCCCACCGACAAACAAAAAGAACATAAAGAAAAGATGCACAAAGGAATGTAGTATTTTGAGCATGTTACTTCCAGCGAGTAACACATCAGAAGCAATGAATTCTGCAAGAACAAGGGCTTTGCTTTTCTTTGAAGGAAAAGGATAACCAAGTGGTAAACAAAATAACAACAAAAAAAACCCTAACAGATCAAATCTGCATTTTCCACAGGCAATCCCCATCCATTTCAGGTTCTTGAAGAGCTTTTCCAGCAGCTATTGTTTCTGTGGGCAGGGGAAAAGCTTATGTGGCTGAGGAGACGTCAGGAAGAACCTCATGATTCAAAAGCACAGGACCGAAATCCTGGAGAGCTGAATTCACTTCCTAACTTAGCTGTAAAAAAAAAAAAAAAAAAAAAAAAAAAACCAAAACGCGAGTTTCCTGTGTGATCACATCCTAGATGATTTATTCAAAAACCTGGTGTTGAAAAGTGAGGGAGGGGAAGGAAGCAGGAGGAGGAAGGGGAAGACTCGGTCCTGCAGGCTTTTAATAGGCTTGGGGTTAGACCAGCACTGGCAAGCTGTTAACATCCGTGTGTGTTGGGCACTGCACGACCTGGACCTGGCGCTGGGAAAGCGCCGAGCATCCCACAAGCGCAGGTAAAAGACCACCCTGCTCCTCTGCCCAGATGTGCGGCATGGGCTTACCAACACCACATCCCCAACAGCAGCGTCCTGCCAGCTTTCCTAACGTGGAACTCGGAACACAAACAAACCCATGTGGAAAATGGAAAGGTTAGTGATAATTTCCCCTCTTACAGCTATGCAAGAATTTAGAAACAGGAATATAAAGCTGTCCTCCAAACGCAGCATCCTATAAATGAGACAGCAATGCAATGCCAGGGCTGCAGACCCTGCCGCAGCAGCAGTGCAGGTAGAGAGGTGATGAAAGTGCCGTTTGGTTACAACCTTGTCCCCTTGTGCAACAGCTTGGGACTCCCAGCTCCGGCGTAGCAGGTCTGCTTATTTTCCCAAATCTGAGCCAATTCTGCTCGGTGGGAAGCGCTGCACCCAACGGAGAGAGGAGCTGTGGAACCTCTGGCAGGACAGAGCCAAAAGCAAGGTCAGCACCAGAAAGGACAGTGGTCATCTGTTTTGGACCTTTGCAGGAACTTCCCTCAAGCTCCAGAGCATCTTTGCAAGAGCCTTTTGCAGCAGGTGGGTTTGCTATAGGGCAGAGAGTCAGAGGGGTGTTTTTCCAAGATGTTCCTCAACCACAACGGGTGCACGCAAATCCAAGGCTTGGCACAGGCAAAAGGCAGCCCCGTCCCTGGCCTTGGACAAGGGCTGCCAGGCATGGAGATGTGGGGCTGGTGCCGTCCCAAAAAGTTGCCGTGGGAACCCCAGAGCGAACAGATTCAAACTTTTACTTTCAGCAGCAAGAGAAGCCGCAATTAGCAGCACCGAGTACGGCCCAGAGGCTGGGTACAGACATCCCCATGACGTTATCTGACAAGGCGACTGTTGGGTGTGTTTTGTTTGGCTTTTTTCTGCCCCCTGGAAAAATGAGCACCCATTTTTCATGTGTTTTTCTCCCCGTATTGCCCAAAGAGTCAATTTCCCACAGCAAGAACACGCATCTCAGGACGTACTGTAACAGCGCATTGCTGCAGCTGGAGCCCAGTTCTTGGCGTTCCCCAGGGATGGGTTCCTCTTGAATTGCTCCAACACCCCACAGCATACTGGGGGCGCCAGACCCCAAAGACGCAGTCTTGCCTCTGACTTCCACCAAAATGAAAGATGTAGTCCAAAACATGAGGCAAAGGGAAGAAAATGTGGACATCAGACAACCCAGCTACAGCTGTGAAACACATCACCACCACTGTCTCACACGTCTCTCACCCAGTTCAGCCTCATCCCCCCGTGCAAAGCCAACAGAGCTTCCTCTGATGCAACTACAAGGGATCCTTTGGAAATCCATCTGCTGAGTATTTTGAGGTTAAAGTCCCTTTGTACTTTTTTTTTTTTCCCCTCACGCTATAGGATGGCTTGAGAAGCCAGGGAGACACTGTATTTCATGGATTAAAGCAAAGTCCTGGCGTGCCAACTGAGACAACGGCACAGTTTCATGACCACGTAACCCAAATCACAGACCATCACACGTCACTGCAGTCTGCAGACAACTACGACCACCGCTGCATCACTTAAGAAATGGCAAATGCTGTTGAACTCTGTGAGTGGAAGACCAGCACTTAATACAAAAGTAAACCTGAGAAAACGATGAGCATAAAGACTCATTTCCAGCTCCATACCCAAAAGCAAACTGACTGTAGCGATTACAATATTTAGCATGCTCCAAAAATTTTCCTTGACATGTTTTTGCTCCGTGTAATAGGTAGAGATTTCTCACGGCTCCTGAGCCACCAGCCACTTCACAAGCAATTTGCCAGGCAGCACTCTCCACAGAAGATAAAAGGAGCTGGAGTTTATAAATGGAACCGAGTTGTCCCCAAAAAGCCTCCAGCCTCTGCAGTATGCCTCCAAAACACTGGGGTGAAGAGGCAGCATGTGGGCCAAGGTCTCAAAACCAACCTCTCGTACCCAGAGAGCTTTGGTAAGCAAATAGCTCACGTAAAATATCTGTCAGGATACCCGTTTGAAGCTCCGGCTCTTGTAAACAAGGTTGCTCCAGAGGCACTGGGGATTAGCGGAGTTCAAACAGTCCTTGGCGTGACTTACCGGAGCGCCCAGGAACAGATTTGCAAGTTCAGCTTTTCTCCTGCCTGATGCTTTGCCTGGCACTGCCAAGCAACACCCAGGCTCTCAACGGCCTTAACCCTGCCGACTCCTGCACGTGGGGGCTGAGAAACAGGGATGGGAGATGCCCCGTGCTTGACCACAGCACCCGACAGCGGAAGAAAACCCGAGGCGGCATCACCGCAGGGCTGCTCTTCTGCGTTGCAGCTGGAGGAGCTCCAACACCACGAGCAAGCTGGGCGAGCGTCCCTCAGCAAAGAACGGCAGCTGAAAGTCATGCACGGGATACGCAAGGAGAACGGTGCCAAGCAAAACAGGGCAGCTGAAAATCACCCTGCATCCGAAAGGCTTAACCTGATATTAAGGAAGAGTGCAGCTTCTCTTCCCCGCACCAGGCACACAGCTGCGGCCAAGACACATCTAAGTGCCTTGGGGGCAGAGAGGAGAAGACCTCAGCGAATGAAGTGTCCTTTACATGAGATTTCTACGAAAGCCGGGCACGGCGAGGGTGTCCACCTTCCACGCACATCTCCCCTGTCCTCAGCTCTGGCTCAGGCAAGAAGGTGCTGCCACTTCCAGAGGCAGCAGCATGAAGGAACGGGAGCACGAAGGGTGCCTGGCAGCCGCAGGAGAGCGTGTTTTACACAAACAGATTTACAGCCACTTACATCCACACAAGCGTCCTTGAAGGAAACAGCTGCACCGGACCTCAGTTACCACAGACTCTCCAGAGTGGCACACAAGAGTTCACAGCTCCTTATAAGCACTGTTCACTTAGAAGATGCTGAGGAACAGGCACCCGGAAAAAAAATAAAAATAATCTCATGGCTAGGTGAAAGTCAGACGGACACACAGCTCCAGAGATCTGCCTTGGAAAGGTCCACACAAAAGAAACACTAAGGCGCAGCAGCGGGGCAGACCCACCGCAGCCTAAGCCAAATGTCAGGCAACACATCTGAGCCAGAAGACATCCCGACTGTGCTGCCTCCACCGCCGTGCCATAGCCATAGCCAGCAATTCATCTTGCTTGTTTGGGGTGCGGGAAATGGTCTCCAGACTGCTCCTCCCTGCTGGAGCTGGGAGCAAGATCCGCTGCTAGCAGAGGTTGCCTGTAAGAGGCACCGAGCTGCTGGGACATCACTTGAGCAGCACAAAACACCGTGGGTCCTTCCACCACCCTGACCCGCTGCGCTCTCCCTCTTACACCCCAGACCCGAGCGACTGCAGGTCCCACCCCAGAACGATGCCCCTCTGCCTCCCCCATTCTCATATTCCGGTTTTCTTTGATTTTTAGGACAAGTATGACCCTCTCCTCCCGGCCCAAGGGGTGCAAAGCTGGCTCCTGGGTGCAGAGCCCAGCCCTGGTTCCCCTGCCCTGCAGCCTCAGGATACGGGTGGTTTTGCTCCTGTCCAAAAACGGTGCGTGTACTTTCCTGCGCATTGATAGTCTATCCTCAAACGTTCAACCCTAAAATCTCCAAGGATGTCCCACTTGCTAGAAAGACCTCCATGGGGAAGGCAAGCTGATCCTCACTCCTGCCAAGCATTGAAGGAACCAACACCCCACAGAGCTTTCCCCAAAAGCTGCCAAGCTCCATAGCTAAGTTTTGCATATTGGTACGGAGCCCAGCTGCTGGCGTTTCATGCAAAAACCCCTCAAGTCAGCTTCTGAATGGCACAATTTTGAATTGCCTTCTTCTTGCCATGGTGCCCCGGGGGCAGGATCTGCCAGCAGCCCAGCCCAGCCCATCTCCACCAAGCCATTGGCATGAAAGCCCCACCTGAAAGATGAGCAGCAGGGAGTGACGAACACCTGGAGATCCCCTGAGTTTTCTTCTGCTCTCCTGAAGATGGGCACACGTCAGACGGATTAATTGGGTCCTTCCCCTCTCTATCTCACCTGTGTCTGGCTGCTGCCGGGTTGCTTTGAGCTTTGGTGCAGCTGCTTCCCACGCAGGGCCCATGCAAAAAGGGACGAGGACCCTCCATGCAAAACTCCTGGCAACAGCTCAGATCCATAGGTTGGGAATTGGGTCACTGGGTTCAGCTTCTGCAAACCGTCCCTTCAGGATGGGTGGTAAGAGCAGCAACAGTCACCTTCACCACTGAAGCCCGAGTTGGACCCTTCTGCTGCTCCTTCACTGCACCCTCCACACGTTATTTCATTCACCCTCTTGTGAAAACACTCGCACGGTGATGGAGCAGCCTGGAGAGGGACGGCCCTGACTGCCAGGCAGTGAAGCTGCGTGCACAGGGAAGGCATGATTCAGGTGAGCAGCACGTAGCTGAAAGCACATCGCTATGCAATGCTCACCCGGAGGAATGCAGAAGGCGAAACATGAAGCCACTTGTCTGGCAAGGAGAACAACCCTTCAATCATCCGCCAGGCCCTGCAAGCGCCAGGGAGCTCAGTGCTCTGGGTTGAGAAAGACGAGGATGACTACAACCAGCAACCTTACTGACGGCATGGCGGATGCGCTGCTGTATTTTCTCAGTGCCGAGTCCGGCAGAGCTCAGCGAAAGAGCTCCAAAACGACATAAAAGAAAAATCCAGAGAACAGCGAAGAAACTGGCATGTCTTCCAGGAAGAGAGGAGGCGTAACGAGCAACCCCGCTCTGGTGGTTTGACACATTAGCACCAGTCAGCACTGCTGTGATGACCGGCTGGCACGTGCCGTGGTGGGTGAGAACATGCCTGTCCACCAACACGGCCTCCACAGTAGGCCAAAGCAATGTTTTGAGTACAAAGACTCTCAGTGCAACTCAGTCCACGAGGACTAATATATTGAATAATGTATTGAGTCACGATAATAATGAGTCATCAATGATTGCCACTAGGTTGGGCCGCCCCATGCATTTAGCTAATTTTAGAAGAGGCCAGGGATGCCCTCCTCGCCCAGGTGCTCCAAGCAGCCCAAACCTCTTCCATTTAGCAAATTCAAACTCCCCCAAAGGGCTGAGGGTGAACACAAGAAGGAGCATGAACAGGAGGGGGTGATCAGAGATTCACACAGAGCGTGCAAAGGTTGCTCCAGACCTGGGCGCAGCGTGGGATGTGACATCCTTGGGAATGACCCCACCCAATGTCACCACAAGGAAAACACGGGCCAGATGTTCAGACAACTTCACAGTTAATTCGGTTAATTTGCTATAATTCAGGTGGCTGGTGCTCAGGCCACACCAATCATGAAACAAAGCACTGTCAGCTCAGATCATGAAACTCTCCAGTCAACTAACCACATCTTCATGGTGTGCCAGGCCGCTTCTCTCATCTCCACCTCCTTTGGTTTTCTTCTCAGTGGCCACAAAGATTTGAAAGCTTTATGACTCACCGAGCTGAGATTTTCTACGCTACCCCAGAACTCCTGGTTCTTCAATGTATTTTAAAATGTTACAACATGCTACAAGGACAGGAGATACCGAGTGCAAATGGTTTCTGGAGAGGGCAGGAGAGTAAGAAGGCACCAGCACAGCTTTCCTCCCAACCCAGCTCAGGTTGAAGAAGCAGTTGAGGGGGAAAGAAGAATCAAAGGCAAAGAGCAAATCACAGACAGCATCTTGCAAGGGGCTGAGGACCCCCTATTTTATTTTTTTTTTGCATGAAAGTTGGAAATATGTCGTTAAGCGTTACAGAGCTAATGCAATATGCAGAAAAGCTTCTGCTGGCATATTTAACTTATTTCCAACGTTTTACTAGTTGTTTCTCTCATCCCCTAGTATGGTAAGCACATAGAGTAAGTAAATCTGTATGGCTTAGCACCTAAGATTAGCCAACACAGAAATCAGGATCAGACATTCAGTATTTCTTCCCCAATTTACAGCCCTTTGTTCAGATCACCTCTTTTTTTCAGCACAGCGCTGAGGTCTGTCATGGTGCAGGAGTGAAAAGTACACATATGACTATCTTAAAAGGGGAGGGGGGGGCAATCAATATGGACATGATTTGAATTTTACAGCATTCGGCAAATAAACAGCTGTCCCAGCAGGTCCATGCAAGCTTAACAGAACAGCAGTAAAATGCAAGATTTCTCTTCCCCTTTTTAAGAGCTTTACTTATATAAAAACTGTATTTAAAAAAAAAAATACAGGCTAAAGCACCATAGTTAGGTCGCACACAATTCCAGCAGAACAAGCGCATCCTGGTTCACATGGCCTCACCAGTCACTTCATGGCAGTGACAGCTTTCTGAAGCCAAGTTAAGATATTTAATTACCAGCATCAAGTCAGAAACCAAAGCGTCCAACAAAATCCTCATTTGTGAGCGAAGCCTGCAGAAATCTCGTTGAGCAGGCTTTGGCAATCTCCAAAGCGGACAGCCGGATGCCCTGGCTTATCGACTGCTAGAACATGCACAAAAAAAAAAAAAAAAAAGCTCTGAATACTTGCAGTGCCTAGCAAGCCTTCGAGGCAGCCCGGCCAGCCTCTTAAAAAGGCTCATATAAATAGGCAAGCTTCATTTACTAAGACTTCTGTGATAAAAGTGCCTGTGTAGGAGTGGCTCAGCGCATATCTGCTTGGCAGGAGGATGGGCAGAAGAAGACCACCCGCGCTGGGTGGTGCACCTATCAGCATCCCCAGCCAGTTTTTCACCAGTTCAGGTTATACACGTAGCAGGTAAATTTGCTACCTGTGCATGTGGTGGGCCAAAGACCTTCAGGCATCAATCCAGTGCCGATGGTCAATGCATGGTCTCCTGCAAAGCGGGAGTGTGGAATGAGCGGGGATGCACTCCCCGCCGGCTGGTACACCGTATTTGCAAGGAACCCGGCTGCCCAACAGCTCTGTGCCTCCCCTGAGCCAGGTTCCTCAGCCGTGGCAATGACAGCGCCGAACAGGGGGAAGAAACCAAAACAAAGCACCGCCTGTCCCCAGCTCCTGCCCATCCTCGGCGGGAGGGCTCGGCTGGGACCTGAGGAGCCGGCCTGCCACAGCCATCCCTTTCCTCCTCCCTCCCGCACCCCGGCTGCAAACAAAGGGTCAGATAAGGAGCCAGCTCAGGTCAAGACCGGTTTGACTCCGTTTCAAGCCCAGGGGAGCAGATTCGACGCTGATGTTACACCTCACCCATCCTGTTTGCCTCCCCAGGGCGGAGGCCAGGACGCAGAGCGGCGGCACGCACGCCTGACTGGCTGGACCCAAAAACCCCAGGGCCGTGGCAGGGGCACCACCAGCAGAGCCACACGCCAGCCCAGAGCTGGCCGGAGCCAGGAAGCGTCAGTGCTTCCTGCTGTCCCCATGTCACACGTCGGGAGGTCGGAGATCATGGACTTTGGCTTTTGCTTCCTGCTGCCAACGGAGCAGAGGCAGGTCCCGGCGTACTGCCACAGGGAAAGCAAGGCGAGTCACTCATTAATGGAGGGACAGCAAGGTAGACGCCCAACCTGTCAGGCTCGGGGGGCAATGCATGCCAAAATGAACACCAACACCCACAGAAAGAGGTCCAGACACTGCAGGGCCCATTTACTCCTGGTGTGACCGAAAGAGGGGCAGGCAAGGAACAGTGATGGCTTTGGCATACGTTGTTTTGTGCAAGGGAGGATAACAAGGTTGCATCACAGTTCCTTAATACACACCACCTCTCGATTTTTTATGCAGTATTAGAATCGACCTCTAGAGAGGAGAAAAAAAAAAATATGAAAAAGCCTTGTTCTGCCATCCTTCTCAGTGCAGCCAGGAGAAGCCGGCTGGTTGTACGGTGCTGACTGTCTGCAGTGCTCAAGACTGGCCAAAAACACCAGGGCAGCCCGTGCCCATGGGTTCCCCTTGGCCCCGGCACCTGGCAAAGGGGTCTTGGCCGCGCCCCGTGATCTCCCACCAGCCTTCAACTTCCATGGGGAGCTCCTTGCCCCCAGTTTGGCAACGCATAGCCCCATCAGTTCAACTGGCTTTCATCAGGAGGAGAATTATCATCCATTTTTGCCTTAAATTAACCTTGACCACTTAAAGATGCAGAAAGCGCATTTCGCACAGGTGCCGATGCACGAAGCAGCATGGCCGCCTGCAAGCGGTGCGAACCCCAAGGATAAAACCCCACTGGTTAATACCGATGACTTTGTGCCAAGCAAGTCAAGATCAGGCAGGATCTGACCGCAACCATTGTACACCGATAGCAGCGGGTGCCAACCCCCAAGGCTCACACGCAGCAAGGGCGCCGTCCTTCCTCCATGCAGACCCCCTGAACCCAAATCTCCCTGAATTTCCAGCACAGAGCAGCCAGCGACAGGCCCAACCTCCCAGTCTGGCAGCTCTCCGGCCACAAACCCGCTCGTCCTCCACC
>NW_009648451.1:333820-351914 GCF_000708025.1 Charadrius vociferus
AGAGGACCAAGGGGCAGGGGGGGGCGGCGGGGGGAGAGGGTCCAGCTCCCACCCAGGGGAGCAGTGATGATAAAGTTTCATCCCGCTGGCTGCGTGGGTGATGGCGGACACGCAGGATCAGCGTCCCGGCTGCCTGAGAAAGTTCTTCCAAGCTACGGCGTTCTCCGCTTGTCAGCTTGGAGTTGAGAAATCAGTTTTCCAGGGGTTCCCATTTCACGTAAATCAGTGCAGCAATCTGATATCTGATAAATGGCTGGATTTCCACACGCACTGGAATAACCCCATTGCATGAGATAAGGCTGTGGGCTTCATGCAGAAAGAGCTATTGCTTTTGGTGCAAATCAAAACTCCAGATCAAATTAATGGCGTGTAATGTTTTAGCTTAAGTAAACTCTTTTTTTTTTTTTCTGGATAAGAGGTCAAGCTATTTATATCTCGTATGAATTTTTTTCTCAGCAACAACCGTATGGGAAGGTCTGAGAGGCTGGAAGGGATTTACAGGGATTGTTTTTCATATGGAGCCCGCACAAATTGATGCAGACACAAAGGAAGAGCCAATGATGGGAAAGCAAAGAAAGAACATCTTTAGGGAAGTTGATACTAAAACATGGAACAAAATGTAACGTGAGAACGGGATAGGTTACACACAGCCATCCAGACTCCTAGGTGGCCTTCCGTACGAGGGAGAGAGACAGAGATCTGTGTGTGTATGGAGTCCATGCAAGTGCTAGTGCACCTGCAGGCCTGACACTGGCTTTTTCTGCCCATCTAAGCGCCATCAAAGGATTCCATCTGCAAAATAAAACCAAGGTCAGACCCATAGTGTTTCAACCCATCCTATATGGTTTCAGTCCAAAACCCCACACTTCATACCAAAATCCATGTTCCAAACAAGCAGTCTATACCACCCCTGGAGGAAAATGCAAAGGAGTCTCAGGAAAGGTTATGCCCATTAGAGAAATTTGTTAAGACGTCAGGTGGACTTTTTTGTTTTTAAGGCAAGAAGGTACATTTTGTCTCAACAAAGCCACAATTCCATAAAGTGGATTTTCTCTTTCTTCTGACCATACCCAGTCCTTTTCCTAACCTCTTCTGGTCTCCTGTAGCAATGAGCTCTGTAGGACAAATGGGACTTGCCAGGGAAATAACCTATTTCACTTTAGTGGTTGTGAATTTCAAAGTCATCCCAATTCCCTGTTACTGGGCTGGCTTCACCTCTAAGCTTTTTAAAATCGCTCTTACCGTCTAGCCTTTGGCAAGGAACAACCAGCCATTGAGCTGCCATCCTGAGAATGAATCTTTCAGCAGGGAATCCATCCTGCCCCTTCCTGGAAACTAGTCAATACTCTGTAAACTGAAATAACCCCTTCTGAAACCATTGACAACTTTCTATGGACATGCTTGTCTTACCAAGACCTTAACCAATCCCTAGAAACACAAGAAGATGCAAACTGATGGAGGTTCCCCAGAACCCGTCTCTGTGGCTGTGCCAGCCCACAGCAAGAGATGCATTACTGTAACTCCTGTTCTAGTATGGTGTGAGCCATGAGGTGTCCCATCCGGGTCATGGTGATGGGAGATTCCCAATGCTGGGACCCTTCTTTACAGAGGGACATGTTGGAGGCTTCATCTCAACCTGAAGTACCAGAACAAGGGTTCACAGATCATATTGGCAAAAGGAATAACTACAGGTTGCCATGACCAGCTGTTTTTTCCACAGGGGTACTGCAGGGACCCAAGATGCAAATGGCAACGTACTCCTCGTGTGCAAGTGCTCTCTTAATGTTACCTTGCTGTTGGAGCAATAGGAGGTGGCAATCACAGGGGTGTTTTGGGGGTAAAATGTGTCAAGGGCAGGTTTTTGGGAGCAGTAAGCCCAATGATGGTGCTGTGAAACTTACAGGACACAAGGATAAGCACATCTCTAAGTGTACTGGGGAAGAGCCAACACAGCTTTTGGTGGGAGAAATTATACCTCACAAAATCTACCGCAGTCCTTGGATGGAGCCAAAGTTTTGGTGCACAACAGACATCTAATGGATATAATAGATATGGATTTCTTAAAGGCTCTGACAAAATCCTTCATCTAACACTCTTGAGGAGGGTAAGGAGCCATGAAAAATTAAGTGGTTTAAAGACAGAAACCACAAAGGCCTGACAGGGATGGTCAGTCTCTGCACTGCAGGGATGCCCAGGGGAATTTGGTGGAGATCTGTGCAGGGGTCTGTGCTGCTCAGCGTCTTCATCAGTGATGTGGAAGTGGGGGCAGGTGGGAAGGTGGCAATGGTTGCTAATGACACCGAGCTGCTCAGAAAGGCCGATGGCAGCAAACCGCAGAAGGACCTCAGTACACTCAGTGATAAAATGACAGATGAAATTCAGTGGAGATAAATGTAAGTGATGAGCCTCAGAGGAAGCACTCCTAACGTCATGCACACAGTGATGGGCTCTGAACTGACTGTCACCCCACAGGAACAGGATCTTTGGGTTAGAATGGGAAATTTGACGGAAGCATCAACTCATTGCTGAGCAGCAGTCAAGAAAGCAAATAGACGGGTAGGAGTTAATGAGGAAAGAGGAAAAACAACTACACCAATTCCTGGTTTGCTCTCCTTTTGAATACTGTGAGCAGTTCTGCTCTCTGTTCTCACCAAAGAACTAATGATCAAAGATGTGGAGCATTTTTCACCTAGTTAACTGGCTAGGCAGGGACTATTCAGTACTGGATTTCTATACAAGCTTCGGGCTCAGGAAGTCCTGGAGCTGCAACCTGCTGCAGGCTCGGAAAGTTTACAGGAAAATATCCCTGTTCGCTTCTCATACCCTTGGCTTATCATGCACTGTTGGCTATGAGAGAGAGAGGATGCCGGGCAGGATGATCCCCACCTCTGACCCAGCACAGCTTTTCTTATTATCTTGCATTCATCTTTTTTCCTCCACGAAAAGTCCTCCCAGGACTCCCCTTCCCACTCCTCTCCTCAAGGACATTCATTAACCATGTAGTGATGGATTGATCTGGAGGCTCCCAGCCTGGGCAAGCAGCTGCATAAGGGTTGGCATCTGGAAATGCATCTTCCTCATCGAAACAGCTCAGCCATTTTCTTGTAATTGCCTCCTCGGAGCTTGTTTGGAGGCTGCTTATCAAGTCCATTGTGTTGCTTTCCTGCTTGTTTTTCCAACAGCCGCCTATTAAATTAAGCTCCTATATTCAGACAGGAAAGCCCACTAACCAGCTGCCCTGAGTCTCTCTGGCTAAGTAGGACACACACAATAGTCATCGCGTAAGACAGATGAGCATCCAGCCCTGAGAAAGGGAGAACATGGGTACCAAGCCTGCCTGGAGAATAGTCCCTATAATGCCTTGTAACAGGAGGTTTTTGATAGGGTTTGTTCATCAGATCCAAAACTAAATCAGAATTTTTTTTCTGAGCTGAGGGAATGAAAATGGGTTTCTTGTTCTATATCTGTAAGAATATACTTGGTATTGTTCATCATTAGCTGCTCGCTAGACCCTATAAATGTCCTCTGAGCTCAATCCGTGTGAGATCAATACTGTCTTATCCCCGGGGGAGAGTTTTTATGTGTCTGCTCCAGTGAAACTTGAAAGGACACTCTTGATTCAGCTGAGAGTAATGGAATATGGAACTCATTTTGTTACAAAAATTAAATAAAATTGATTTTGGAAGAAAAAAGCCCTCTTTTCTTGAGGTTATAGTCTTTCATGTTGCACAGATGATCTGCTCAGCAGAAAAATGGGCCATAGCTTTTATTTAATTGTTGTTTTGGTCTAAGTCAAAGACTTGCACCGAAGGAACAAAACCACACTCTGAGCTGCTACCACCATCCTGCTCCACTGGAGCTTACGGGAAGACTTCCATCGACTGCAGTCAGGGCTGGTTTTAGCTCAAAGGTAGGAGACAGCATTATGCTTTTTGCTCGCTCTTTGATATGAGGCTTTTAGAGTATGTAGAGGACCTTTTGCGGCTCTGTATCTGAGCTGGGAGGTTCTGCTTGAAAACAAACCGCACCCTAAGTCGGCATTATCTCTAACAGTGCCGAGCCCGATCTCGCCCCAGGATTCACATCAGCTCCCAGCAGCTGGCAGGGGGAGGCGAAGCTTTGGCGTAATGTTTTGTAGCCTCAAAAGAGAAAATAAATGCATTCCCAAGGCAGGACTCAGCCGTGCCTGCGTTGGCTGGAAGCGTTAGCAGAGACTCAGTGGATTTAGGCCCTGATTCTGCAAAGTCCTTAAGCTTGTAAGGAATTTGTAATTTGCTTGTAAGCAAATTCCCGTTCGCTTCAATGGCATTTAATCACATGCACATAAATGCTTTATGGTGTACAAGGGAGTTGTACCTTGGTGGAGGTGGGGATATTTAGCCCAAGCAACCAACGTCTTCTCCAACGTGTTCAGAGAAGGGAAAAATGTAAGAAATAATTAGACAGCAGATTGTGAGGCTTCTTGCAAACAGCTACTGCCTCTAGTTGAGGTCTTCCTCCAGACCTGCCTTGTCCGAGCCCACTCTCTGCTGGGAGATGCTGGAAGAGCACAGACTCTGCCGGCTGCTCCCCCTGCACAAACCGCTGTGCCCTGCGGGGAATGTTTGACTCGGACGAGTGGCAGCAAGACATAAAGCACTTGGAGGCGTGCTGAGGGTGTAGGAAACCATTAATAATCTCAGTGCCTTGGCCAGGGTCTTTCACCCTGTGCCTTTCTGCAGCTCCTGCGGTTGCCTTCATCCCCTCTCCTCTGCTCTCTGCAGCCGCCAGAAGAGCCTCGTGCTTTCCTCACCATCCATCCTCCCAGCTGTCTCCCTCAAGATGCTGCGCATGTGGCCATGCCCTGGTTTGGATCATCTTGCTTGTGCCTGGCCTGTCTTCGGCAGGCTCCTGCCATGCAGCTCCTGACTGCTCACGAAGCCAAGGGTGAATCCTCCTCCCTGGGTCCTTCTGCCGGTGCCAGGCTTCATTCACAGCCTTGGGCCAGCGTCAGATGCCGGGTCTGGGGGTAAATGTGCTGCTCAGGGTGAGTCGAGTGCACTGTCTCTTCCCCTCTAGATTCCTCAACCCTGCTAGAAAACAAACCATTCCTGAATAGGGATCTGTAACTTTGCCCACGTCTTTTTTCTCCCCTCTCTTCCTAGAGGTGACTTTTCTTGCACCGAATTGCTGTTGAAGGTACCAGACAAAAACCTTCCCCTGTTTCAAGGTAGACAGAGCAAATTCTTAACAGATGAAAGTTCAGTGCCCCGTTATCTTCCTCACATCCAGGGTTTATTTATCTCCCGAGAGCAAGGAAAGGGGTAAGGTGTGGGGTTGCAGCAAGGGAAGAGGTGAAGCAGGAGGAAGAGGAGAGAAGGGGTGGGAGAGGGGTGTAAATCAGTGCCTCTCTCTCAAGCCCAGACACCGCTGCAGATTTACACCAGCTGTTGCTCAGGCTGTCAGAGAAGGGTTTAACAGGGATGCGTGCATACACAGCCTACAGGGATAGCTGCTTTATTTGTTCACATCTAGCAGGGGTTGAATTTATTGCCTTTGCAGAAGGGCCAGCAAAAAGCAGGGCGTCACTTAAATCCCATTTAAAACCTCAGATTAAGGCTTTGCAAGACGTGCAAATCGGGAGGTGCAAGTGGCCTGGCCAGATGCTGGCTCCATTGATTGGGGGAGCGAGCTACAAACCCACCTCATCATGATGGCCAGGGAGCCAAGTGAGGCTGTTGCCTTATCAGTAGAGCATCCTTTGCTCCAGAGCTGTAGCACAGACAAAGTGAGGAAGTGCCAAGTTGCCTTAGGCTCGTGCTGAGCCTCCATCCTCTTAATGGAGCATAAAACAGTTAACCACCAGGTCGCCAGGTGGGTCCCAGCCCGAGCCTGCCATCTGTTAAGGAGAGGAGCTTATCTGACAGGAATTAGGAGCCCTCATCAAGGGCCTAGCTGCATTTGAAATATCTTAATCCTTCTGATTTTTGATACCATTCAGTCTTCTAAGCACCTATCTTTTGCAAGATGCCTAAGCCAATTTTTGGCAGCGTTTGTCCCTAGTGACTCAGCCAAGGTGACACGTGGAGCCTGTGGTCGACCTGGGAACTGCTCCCAGATACCCCGAGTCCTGGCCGAGTGCATTAAGTCACAAGACCAGGACTGTCTTGCTCGCTATTTTGGTCACCCTGATTTGTCCTGCATCATTAAATTTTTACAGTGCCTGACTCCAGATGACTTCAAGTTTGTGCCTCCTGTCTCCAGTAAGTGCAGAGCTAAGAGGTTTTGTTCCTCACAGCACAGGGGCTGGAATGTGAAGACTCAGCGACCAGAACAGGCAAGGAAATTTCTCCCGTCCCTGACAGCTGTGTTACTGGACATACACGCTCCCAGTATTTTTCAAACCATCAGTGTGGCTCTTTCAGGTCCTCATACTGGACTTCTTTCTAATAAACAGATTCAGGGCAGATCTGATACAAGAGTGGAACAATGATGTTACAGTGAGTGGAGCAGCAGTTCCTGTCGCATCCTTGTTGATAGATCGTAAGGCAGGCATCCTGCATGGATAGAGCGAGCACAGGACTGATCCAGCCTCCCTGCTCCATCCCTGGGCACTCCTGGGGTCACATCAGCGCCCTGAGATCATCTCTCTTGGATGGGTGTATTTGCTTATGGGTTTTCTCTGGAGGGCTTGTGGTTGTTTTCTGGTTGCAGTTTCTCTGCTGGGAGGACTTTCACAGGCTCACATGCCCTTTTCCATGGTACACAGATGCTGCTCCACTCCAGGGTCTCTGCGCTGCCCTGACTTCATCAGCTTGTCAGAGCCACTGTGCTTGGAGTGATGTTTGCGATGGGGAAGGAGAAGCATTGCAGCTACCTCTGGCTGCTCTGGGCTGCACCCTCAGGAATAGCCCTACTGGAAAGTTTTCCTGGCTGGGCGTGGGGTTGGACACCACAGGAAAGCTTTTCTCTTTCTTCTGCTCAGCTTTTTCCCCAATTGCCCACACACACAAAACTCTCCTCCTCCTCTTCCATCCACCTTGCAACAATTTAAGGTCCAGGATGATATCCTGGCAAGACTAATGTCTTCAGTATTTAAAAACTGTCCATGGCTGGTGCTGCTCGGAGGTCTCAAACTCAGATTGCAGCCTTGGGACAGCACCACCTCCCCAGCACAGAAGGAGCCCCTGGGAGAGCTCTGCCATGTGGTAGAGGTCTGGGGGCAGTAGGAGACATGGCAGAAACAGCAGCCTCCCTGCACCATCTGCCCTGGTGAGCTGCATGGACCCTGGCCATGCCCTCCCTGCCTTGAATCGCTGGTGACACAAGGGTGTTGCCAAGCTGGCAGAGAGGGAAATCATGGTCACACCAACAGCAAGGGGGACCTCCCCAGTTGCAACCTCCTTAGTCACAGCTGGATTACTAACCCCATTCTTATATTTTCCACGGGGGTGGCATGAGTAAGAGCTGACTCCTAGGGCTGGTTGTTGCCTCTAGAAGCCCTGAAGGAGAGAAATGCTGATGGGACTATCAGGCTGTTTAAGTTACAGGCCAAATTCGGAGAGACAAATGGTTGCGCTAGGAGTGGGATGCTGAGTCAGGCACAGGACAGAGCCAGCCCAGAGGGGCCAGAGTGGAGAGGGCTGCCCCAAGCATCCTCCAAGGCAGTTTCACTAGGAGGGGATGGGCATGCATAGCTTAGCCTCTTCCACCATCTCTGAAACACCTCAGTCCCTCCAGAGATTACATCCAGGACAGGGACTTGTCTTGGAGAAGAGCCCCCAGCTCTGGCAGCAAGCCTGCTCTGTTCATGGCTCTCCCCTTTCTGACCCATGGCAAACTGGGGGTGAGATCAGGTTTTGGGAGCATTTTTACACCTGTCAGATGCCTGGCTTATATGTAAGGAACAATACAAATGATGAGCAGAGGTTACAGGCTTCAGGGCTCAAATACATGCCGAGTCTCGCAGATCTCCCACAGCTCCCAGCTGTGGGTATCGCAGCAGCCCCGGGCTCCTGGCTCCAGCCTCCCCGCAGCTGGCCGGGTGTTTGCAGCACAGGAGGTGGAAGGTGACAGCCCCCTCAGCTCCCTACGGGGCTGCAGTCAGGGTCTGCCCCCAGACCCCGGGGCGATTCCCCTCCCTGTGCAGACCTGGGAAGGGGAGGAATGGGGGAAGAAGAACTTTCCCACTTGGACTGAGACGATGGGAACGAAACCTCGCTCCCCTGGCACCGACTGCCGAGGCGGTGGGAACGTGAGCTCAGCCCCTACGCGACTTAATGGGCTTTTAAAAAAACCCCTTTGTATCGGATCCATTCTTCTTCCCAAAGCTTGCTGGCTCCGCTCCAAGGGGAAACCTTTGATTCTGCAAATACACCACAATTATCATCCCAAGGAGTCTCAGCTATCGGGCTCCCCCTCTCCGAAAGATCAGCAGGATGCCGGAGAGGTGCTTAAATCATTTCATCCTAAGAAAGCCTTGGGCTGTAGCAGCTTCCCTGTTGCTCCGAAAAAGCCACCCCTCTCCCAACAGCTTGGCTCCATTTTTCTTCCAATGACACCGTCGCTAGTGGAGGCAGGGCAGGCAGCGCTGCGGAAACCGGGCCACCGGGGTTCCCGGTGATTTCATCAGTCCCGAGACCGGGGCTTGCAGTGATTTATGAGCTCGCAAGAATCTCACCATGGAGTTATCTCCCCCTCCCTGCTTTTTATCGCTCTGTGGATAGCGATTCAGCAGCAGAGCTCTTCTGGGTACCGTAACAAGCTTGGTCTGTTTGACAGTTGCAAATATTTTTCTCCAACACTGCACAGGTCCATGTGCTCAGGCTGCTCTGGCCAGCGCCACTGCCACCCAGCACCAAGAAGCTCGGCTTGGCCTGGGGGACCCCAAAACCAAAAGCTTGCCAAGCACAGCACCCACTCCCTGACTCTTATTCCTTGCTCCCAACTCCTCTAAGCTCTCCCTGTCTCCTCAAGGTAGGTTTTTAATACTTTTAAATTGCTGGCTTTTTTTTTTTTTCAGAAGTATTTTTATTTTCTTCAGATTATATAAATCCTGCCCTTCTGCAGTGCTCTCCAGTCTAAGGCTGGGATTTTTGAAGGGGATTTAGGGGAGTTAGGTGCTTCGCTTCCAGCAGGAGCCCAGCGCTTCTCTCCTTGTTGAAATCCCCCTTTAAAGCAGGTCATCAGTATTTTTCGGCAGCTGTTTTTCTTAGCAGTCTAAATAAAGCTTTCAAGTTACGACTCATTGATGTGAGGCCAGATTCAGAGGCTGTCAGTTCCTTTGTGTATCCTCAACTTGTCCGGGGGTGTTTTGTTTTATTTTGGGACGGCTGCTTGCTTCTGGGGCTGGCTGCGAAGCTGTGCATTTAGCAGCCCCCTCCTGCCACATCCTCTCGCCTGCCAGTGATGCTCTCAGCTCACAGCACTGCTGAATCCGGTCCCTGCAACTCCCTTGCACTGCGCCTGCCTTTCTGCAAGTGCAAAGGATTTTGCAAGCAGGATTTTGTTCTGGCCACAGGATCGCCCTCCCTTTGCCATCGCAGGAGCCCCAGGGAAAAGTGAGCTTCACCCCAGCCAAGCAGCCAAGGCCAGTGTCCTTCCCAAGCTGCAGTCCCAGCCCTCGCGGCCCCAGGACACAGATGGAGTTTCTTCCTCGTGGAAATTAATTATGTGGGGAAGGCTGATCCCCTTTGGTGACACACAACTGTTGCTGTGTGGGTCCAGCAGAAGCTGAAAAGAGCGCTGAAACGATGTGGCATTCCCTTCTCCTCCCTGTCCCAGTCTTGTCTCCATGTGCTCGCCCCAACCACATGCCGCTCACTTGGTCACACTGGTGTGCCTAAGCCAGGCAGTTCCCCAGGCCAGCCCAAGACAAAGGCGATGGGAGCACAGGAGGCTAAGCCAGCTTTGCCACCAGTAGAAATGTGGACCCACAGCTTAGGGACCAACACAGCTCCCCTAGAAATCTATGGGCAAGCAACAGGCTGAAATCAAAAATCCACTCCTATCCTTTATCAAAACCACTGCCACTTATTAGGATGCTCCAGGCATGATTCAACACTCATTATCTTCATTGTGCAGAAGATTAGGCTGCAATCTTTCCAGATAATAGCTTTATTAGCTCTGTATTATTCTTTCTACATTATTTATTTACACTAAGTCCAGAACACTCAAAGCTTTCACTGGGACAGCAAGATCAGTTCAGCGGACAACATTTTATGCTGTGTTTTTTACACTAGCAAAGATCCTGTGTAGAAGGAGCTATCCCAGGCCAAACGTGCTCTTGCCGATGAGGTCTTTTTGGCTCAAGGAAGCTGTAGGTGTTACAGAGGCCCCACCACATGCTAGTAGTGACGGAAGGTCATTTCCTAGGGCTTCAACACAGGCAATGGGCTGTCATGTCCCTTTACCTGATGTGCTGGGCAGATGGCTTTGCCAGGGCTGCTCCTGGCCAAGGGACATCCAACATCTGTGGCACAGCTCACTGGGGGCTCTTTCTTGGGCTCCCATGACCCATCCGCCTTCAGCCACCCATCCTGCTCCAGCACAGGCTAGCACCAACCAACCCTCTTTTGGCTGGGACAAGCCTGCACTCTCCCCCACCTCTCCTGAAGTAAGGCCTGGAAAAGAAATTAGACTCCACTAATGACTGATTTAATGGTAATTGCATGGGCTTCTGGCTTTGGCCTTGCTCATCAGAAAAGATGGCATGGGCCACTGCAAACTCGTGGCAGCCCTTTGCACCAATCCTGGGTATGAGGACTGGTTTGAGGCGGCCTCGGGAAGGGCTGCCTGGGAGGTCCTGCTGTGTATCACCTGCTGGTGAAATTACCAGATTTTCCTCTGCATCACTGCAGAGGATGACTGTGGGGGATGACAGAAGATGAGTCTCCGTTCACCTTTGCCCTGTCCTTGATGACCTCGGCATGAAAACCAGGAGCTGACAACCTGGCCCACTGGACAACCAGCTCCTCTCTGGGATACAAGTGTCTTTTTCTGGCATAGGGTCCTTGACTCCCTCTGTTCTTTTCTAAGTGATTCTCTTTGAAATCAGAGGTGCCAGCCATGCTATTAGCACACCTCCAAGTCTGGATTAAAGTGACCAATGTGAGATTAATTGGTTTTTTGGCTCACACTTTCCCTATCAGGTCTTGGTACCCATTGCTTCTAGCACTAAGCACTGCCCTGCGTGACACCCAACACGCTCCCTGGCAAGGATGCCCCAGGAATGTCCTACTACCCACCTGAGCGCAGTAACTGCAAAAGCAGAGCTGGAGGCAGGCGCTTCATGCATGTTCTTGATAGCCTCAAATGGCCCCATTTTCCACCATTCAGTCCTGGAAGAGGGATCCCCACTCAGGGAGTGAACTTTTGCGACGTACCCACGACACAGACGCTGCAGCTCCCCCAACAAGCCTGGCAGATGCTGTGGGTTAGCTTTGATGTGTATTTCTTTGCTATTCGAAACAGTCTCTCCTGGAAGGGCTTGGACTGGAGGCCGTATATAAAAGCTGCTGCTGTTTTTATTGGGCTACCGTCCATCTGTTTAAAACACAGATGCCCTGAGCGATTCTGCTGGCGGGAAGCGGAGGTGAAGAGGCTCTTTTGGGTGTGCTCAGAAATCGTCTCTGCGTCCAGGACTCCTTTTAGAGACGTTTAACATCATCCATCTTTTAAGCCTCTCAAAGCACTGCCACGTCTCTGGGGTTTGGTATAAACACTCATCTTCAGAGGCGGTGAGGGAGAGCGGGGCAGGCGGCACAGTTACGAGATGTCCTGCGTCAAGAAGTGGTGCAATTTGTAGCTGGGTGGAAACGCCCCAGCAGAGAAACAGGGGCTCTGGGAGACGCACCTCTCCGTTCCTGGCCCAGCCCGGAGGCAGCCTGCCAGCCCCACCGCTGGTGCAGCCAAGTCGCCCGCTGCTCCGGGAGCACAGGGACGAAGCTCTAATGGAGCTACAGTAGAGGCTGTGCTTGTTTGTCTTTGCTTGCTGTCTGTACTCCGTATCAAGCAGAGCTGTCTGGAAGCAAGCTCTCAATAATATTTCCTGAGCTGTTCCTCTTTAAAAGCCCAGTTCCAGCTTTCTGGAGCTGCCAGCAACATACTGCCCCAGCACTGCCTCTAGCTGAAGCTCTAGTCAGCCAAGAAGAGTAGTCAATTGCCTACAGGAGAGCTGGGGAAGGACTTTTTACTAGGGCATGTAGTGATAGGATGAGGGGGAATGGCTATAAACTGGAAGAGGGCAGGTTTAGATTAAACATTAGGAAGAAGTTTTTCACTTTAAGGGTGGTAAGGCACTGGAACAGGTTGCCCAGAGAGGTTGTTGAGGCCCCATCCCTGGAGGTGTTCAAGGTCAGGCTGGATGGGGCTTTGAGCCACCTGGTCTAGTGGGAGGTATCCCTGCCTATGGCAGGGGGGTTGGAACTCGATGATCTTCAAGGTTCTTTCCAACCTAAACCATTCTATGATTCTAAGAAGGGTCGAGTTGGCTGGTACCTCCTTTTGAACCACAGGAGGGGACTCTCCATTCCTCTCCCCACCTGCGTTCCACCCACCTGTGTCCCACCTTGGACTCTGCTACCCAACAGCCAGCTGCCACCACCACCACCACTCCATCTGCTGCCCTCTCCTGTACCTGTTCCTTTGCCATCAGGACATACCTTCCCTGGGCACAGATGTTCAGGGAGACTGCATGGCAGCATGAAGAGAGTCCCGGTTCCCCTTATGCCCCCTGCAACCACCGCTCCTGGCACTCAAGACTGCCACTAGGTGACCTGCCCAAGACCAAAGAGTGGATCAGTGTCAGAGGAGGGACATGGACATCCCTCCCTGCGCTGTGCCTCTGACCTGGCTTCTTTCTATGTGAAAACCATGGCCTCTTTCTATATGAAAAGAGCACAAACCGGACATTCAACTTACCACATCTTTGCACAAGGCTGTCCACGGCTGGGGCTGCCAGGGAATTATCAGATGCTCTTGTGGCTCTGCAGAGAAGCCAGGAGTCTAAGGGGAAGGTTACTGATTGCATTTTGGCCCTGGGAAGCTGTGTTGGACAAACTGCTGTATAATCACTGCACAATCCAGCCTGCAGAACAGCATTGTAATATTTTTCTCTTATCATCGTGCAGCTTTGGAGGCTCTTATTTGATCTCCTTCATCCATGCGAATGTATCCAAGAACGCAGCAGCCTCTGCCTGCAGAATGGCTCCCATTGTTCCCTTTGTTCGTGCATCTGGGCTGTTCCTCAGCCTCCTCTCTCCCTTCCTGCAAAGAGACAGACTGCATGGTCAAAAAGTATCTTTACAGCTTGATCTTAAATATGAGCTTAGCCACAGAAAAGGCAGAGGGCATATTTTCCTGAATATGACAGCTTTCTGTCATCCAGAGGTAAGTGTGGGGAAAGGTACCCTGAGCTCACACGGTGGATTTGCTGCATTTAACTTCAACCAGGATCTACTCACCCATGCCCACTGCAAGCTGCTCTGAGCTAATGCTGAAAATAGATGGCATTGGATTGGGCATTTTGGCTGATCTATCTGTTCCTCCTGAAGTGCTGACGCTTTTTGTTTGAATAAATCCACAATAACACAGTAAATCAGCTTGGAAGAGAAACAAAGAATCTGAGGGACATGAGAAATATAGCTCTGCATTTCAAATTTTTTCCCTGCTTTTTCTGATACAGAAGTTTTTACATGCCTTCATGCTGAAAACAGGCTGGAATCAACTTAGGTTTTAAAAGTATTTAACTTAGAGCCTTTTTTTTTTTGTGTGTGTGAGCATGGAACTGAATTCTGTGCTTTTCAAAACCAGGCCTCCAGCTTTGCGAAAGTCTCTCCGATTTCCAGATCAGCCCTTTCCACTTCTCGTTTCAGACAGGTGTGCAGCAGCTTATCCTAACGCAATCTGCGCAATCTTTACACCCTGTTGAGTGTGCAGTTTCAAAACAAACCTCAAACAAACCTCAGCTCCCTCTGAAAACCCATCTTCTCTTAATCCTCCTCACAGAGAACCTGTAGGAAGATGTCAAATTATACAAATGAGAACTTTGGCACAGCTGCGTTAGAGTAGGCTGAATTAGTCATCAAAGTTACAGCTGGAGGTTGTTAATCTGTTGGTGACTTCCAAGCAAATTATTTTTATTTTCTGTTTACAAAATAAGAGAACGAGATTATTGGTTGGGCCTTCAGGCTCGGTGCATCACCGGCGGTGGTAAAACAAAGCTGACGCGGCACTTGCTCGCACACAGAGGAAGGTGTGCTCCTTAATTAAGCCTGAGTCATCACTTCCATTAGGAGCTGGTCTGAAGGACAGCACAAGAAAGGCTGCACGTGCACCAGAGCCACTCGTGGCCATGGGGCTGCCGGCAGCGGCCAGTACCTGCAGAAAGCCCTGATCCTGCCCTTTGCGACGCTCTGGCCATGGCACACACAACTGGTGAGACAGGCTTGAAATTGCTGTCTCAAAGCTGGATGCCTGCTTCGGCTTTCCCATCTGCCTCACTGGGAACTGCTCCTTAGACTGAGCTTGTGTGGGCTGGAGGCCGAAGATTATTTTTTGGGGGGGGAGGGGGGGGATGAGGGTGTGTCTTGTTATTTTTTTATACTGAATTAAGCAGGGGAAATCACTTATTGCTGTCCAAGTCTCATAGATATGCGGTGCTGTTAATCTCAGACTTCACAAATTGTAAATTAAACTTCCCCACATCACAAGTTGGTTTTGGTTGTGTTTTTTTTTTTAACTAACAGAAGTTGGCTCTCTTCATTGGGGTTTTGTGCTTTTAGGATGTCTTGGCTTTTTTCTCTGCACATGTAGTGGCAGAAACAACCCCTTCTGCAAAAGTTACACCCTTTAGTACAATTGCCTGACTCCAGAAACAGTGATTTAGAAAAACACCCACTTCCTAAGGACCCAAATTAAACCTTTGGACATGGGCAGGATAGGTAGGAGCCATCATTTCGGTCCCCAAGGGCCAAGCTCTTTCTGACCTGATCTCATTGCTCTTAGCAGAGGACTCTTTGAAACTGCCATTGCTGGGCACCCATTATTTGCTCCGCAGGCTAAGGAGGAAAAAAAACCTTAAGAACAGCTGATTTTCAGTGTGGCTTCTCCTCTGCCTCGTGGCAAAGCCCCTTCCCACAGTGCAGAAAGCAGCGAAACCCTCCTGACCCTGCACTTCTATTTTCAAGCAATGTCAAGGTGAACTGTCCCCTGAGGTAATATGAGTTGCATGTTGGCCACCCAGTTTTTTACACGCTTGCCTGCCGGCAAGGAAAAGCTGGTGCTGCGTTCCCCAAAGTGGTTGCTGGGATGGGAGCACCAAGGTGAGTGAAACACCTCAGCAGAGGGACAAAGGAGCAAATTACCACCAGCTGGCCGAGCCCCGAGTGTCTCTTTCCTCTGCTCAGCTCACAAAGCAAGAGCGAAGAACAAATCTCCTTTCCTGTCCCTCCTACCTCCCCGAATCCCTTCTTATTAAGGAAAGAAAAGGTCAATATTGACTGTGTTGAAATGAAGCACAAGGACCGAAATGCCTCCTGCGCCTGGTGTGGGGCGCTGAAAGAGCCAAGTGTGAACCAACATTTTCCAGAGCCTCTATCGGCTTGGGGTGACTGCTTTGGCTTTCCAGTGTGCAAGGAAGGAGCCTGATTTCAGGAAACAATTTCCAACCAGGCCCTTACGAGGCTAAGGGAAAAAAACAAAGCACCTGTGAGTGGGTCACAGATTGGCCTCCCCAGCCAGAGGTTTGAAAAGTGTCTGGCAATTTGGGAAATTCAAGAGGTGGTGCACAACCCCCACCAGGAGGATATGGAAGAAATCTGAGGCTTGCTACACCAGGGAGCACTTGGTGAGACTTCCCCAGATGGGCTCAAGGCACCCGCTTCCCTCCTCACAGCATCTGTTTGCCAATCCATCTGTGCAGCAAAGCCTCCACCCAGGCCTGTGTTGTCTGCAGCACAAGAGCAACTTCTGAAATGCTGTGTGAAGAGATGATCCTTCCCACCCCACCACTTTACCCACCCTCCTCATCTCTCTGCAGCTGTCTGCTGGCTCAGCTCTCTCCAGCACATCATGGCTTCTTGCTTCATCTCCACGGCCCGGTAAGTGCTCTCCTGGCCAAGCATGGATTTGGTCAACGGTAACCATCTTGCTCCACTTTCATCCCACCCCGTTCATGTTTTCTCTTGTGCTGCCATTTACAATTCCCATTAACATCTCATCACCCTCTTTGAGACCTGCCCATACAGTGACGGCTGCAGAGATCACAGCTGAGTAGCAGCACCCAAGGCTTTGAGGCTGTACCGTCACAGAAAGTAGGCTCTTCTGTGTCCTTGTCCTTTTCTGTCTGACCATCTCCATCACCGTTCATCTCTGCTCTTAAATCCCTAGGCACCCTGGGTGGAAGGATATCCCCCTTTGGTCTGTATGTATCCATCATCAACGGACAACGATGCTGTCCTGTGTCCCAAGCGGAGTCTTTAGGGCTCTGCGCAGTGTAGACCTCCAGGATGACTCAAAACGGTGGCACACCAGGCTCGTGCATTTGTGCTGGGCATTAGCTGGAGCTTGCTTTCTCCTACAGTTGGTCAAGGACTTCCTGCTAAAAAACCTGCTGAAAGGCATCTGTGAGGGAAATGCCTGTTGCTGCAAAAAGATACATCCTATGGGATGGTGCCAGTTTTGCCGACATTTTCCCATTCCTTATCTTAACATGAAAATGAAACATTTTATTCCCCCCATTTGGTCATTCCAGGCTTTGCTGTTTCAGTTTGGCCAGTTGCTTTTAGCTGCTGTGAGCCTGATGTTAGTCTGCATCCATCTGAGTTGCTTTTTACTTGGGTGCATTGTGAGAGATATTGACTAAGCCTGGGCAAAAAACAGGGGCAAAAGCCCCTTGGGACCAGCATTGCAAGGAACAGCCTGTATGCTGCAAACGGAGCAGGGCTAGGTTTAAACGTGACGAGAACTTTGTGACAAATACTGTTCTGTGGAAAAAAAGGAGTTATTTTCCCTTTTCTTGCTCTGATTTAGTATCAAACCAAGTATTTAAAAAACCTGACTTTTCCCTAGAAATGGAAAATATATTTTTTGACCAACCTCCCACTTGCAACCTTCAATCTGTTTTAGAAGGAATCTTTTTTTTTTTTTAATTCAGTGAAAATAGATGTAATTGGTATAGCCCCCAAATGCTCTTTTCTTGTGGACCAACAAAGCAAGACATTTACCTTGGCCTACCAGGTACAATGGTGCCCCGAGGGAAGCTGAATTAAGCCCTGGTGATGAGTTACAGTGCATAACACTTCCCAAATACAATCACTGTGATTTATGACTGCTGACATGATGAAGATTTTGTCTGGTAGTGAGGAGTGATGGCTGATGTCCCTCTAAATGCTTATCATTTCTGGCAGCATAATTGAATCCTGTTAACAGATACAACGAAACTGAGACACGTTTCTCCAGCTAGCAGTCCTCACTGGACCAGCAGAGCCGGCACTGGCCTTATTTCCCTGTTTTCAGGGATTTCCCTTTGAAGTCAGAGGGTGCGGAAATTATCTTCCTAAAAGAAATATGCTACAAAAGGAGCACACAATTCACTTGTCTGATGTTAGGACACCCTGGCAGGAGAGCAACCTCCTGTGATGAGTGGTAAGAGGGGTCCCTCAGAGAGTTGCTGCAGTTTTCCACCGTGGGTCGATGCGTCCCTTATTCAGCATGCAGAGGACTTGGGCTTAAGTCCGACTTGGAGCCTTGCCCTCCTCTTGGGGATTTTGAAGCTCTTCGGACCAGTTGAGGAAAAACCCAGCTAACAGTGACAGCAAGGGCATCCAGCCCTGGCCTGCCAGGCGGTTTGGGAGCAGCTCTGCAACACAAAAGCTCCAGCGGAGGGGACGGAGAGAAGCTGGGCATTTCTGGCAGACTCGCAGGCAGCTGGGAGCTGTGCAGGAGATCCCTCTGCCTTTGGGTGGCCTGAATGCTGCAGGAGGGCAGCTTTTGCTCAGCACCCAAGAGAGCAGCAAACCCAAAGGCTGCTGGAGGCAGGTGGAGGGAGAAAACTCATTACTTCAAAGCTGCTGTGTGCAGGAAGAGGCTAAAACGTGGGAGATGGTTTTTAACA
>NW_009648451.1:351929-366897 GCF_000708025.1 Charadrius vociferus
GGAATGGATGCCTGTGGCCCGGAGTGACTTTTAGGAAAGGTTAAGTTGTGCATGCAGCGGGTCCTCTTGCAGCAGCTGAGCCGGGCTAGTCTCTCATCCAACGTCATGTACCAGGGTGTTATCTTTTTCTCGAGAAAACCATGGAACTGGGTAGAATTTAAATTATACCCCAGTGAAGTTGGCTCGCTTCTCTGACGGAGGTCGTAATGAGGGATTCCAGTTATAGCTCGGCACAGCAGATGTAGCTGGTTTTGCAGATGATAAAAAATACAGCCTTGTCTCAGGAATGCTGCAGAAGTGAGGCACGCGTGTGGTTTGGGTTGTTTTTTTTTTATTTTTTCCAGAGCAGTTCTTTAAGTTCTTTAACTCTGACTGTACTGTACAACAGTTGTTCCCATTGGGAAATCAGTATTTACAGAGTAAACAGAGATGAGACGTGGGCTGGGTGCCATCCAAGCACGTAGCAGGACCTGCTCTGTCGAATGCCTGCACCTCAAACTGTGGAAAATGTTACTCTTCTCTCTTTTGGGATAGGAGTAGTTTTTCATTACCAGTGATGAATGCTGTTTTATTTTTACTCTGCGCTGTATACTTTTCAAGGCCCGCGTGCAGGGAAGGAGGCAGCCACTGAACTATAGGAAGCTACACTATATACTCTCCTATATCACACATAACTCACCTCTTCTGATCAGAATTCAAGGCCTGGTGCACAGAATTAGCCATCCCCTCAAATAAAAGCATTTTTTCGTAGCAAGAAATAAGAACTGACACTTTGAATATAGTAAACTTCCAGCACAACTTGATCTCCTGCTTGATCTCATCTGTACATCAGGGACCTCCTCAGGGCTCCTGCAACTCCACTGCCTGCAGAGAGCTTCACCAAGGGGACAAATGCTGCCCTGCAAGGAGCACGTCACTGCTGGAGTGAGGTTCACCTGGGACTAACACAAACCCAGCTATGTGGGCTTGGTGCCTTGAGGGTCCACAAGGCATTGCCAATGGATGAATGCACTGCAGGCAGAGCAGCACTGCCATTCTCACTTTACCTGGATGCTACAATGAGTCCATGTCCTCCCGTTTTGCAACAACATTCTTGAAGCCAGCAATGTAATACTGCCTAGCACTGTATTCCCTCCTGTTTTGCAAAAGTGGCTTGCAGCTGTAAGAAAAACGTTCTGTCTCTAATCTCTATTTACACAGGATGGTGATAAAGAAATTCCTCAACAATCACTTAATCTCTCTTTGGGCTGACACCACCATCTTTGCTCAGCCCAGCTCCACAGCAGCAACACACGCAAACACGCCACAGTGCTTTGTGGATGAGGGAAGGACCATCGCGTGAAAACAAGCTCTGTACCAAAGTCTTTTGCTGAGCATGATGAGTGAGCAGCCCTGTGCGCTGCAAATGTCCCCTAAAACAGGCAGGGTGATGCTGAGAGGAAGGGCAGCCCCATCCTCTGGAAGCTGACACGCGTTTGAAGCTTTTGCACATTTTTGGCGTGTGATTTGAAGCAAGAAGCCTTCTTTTGGGTGGCTTTCTGCTGTAAATCCTGCTGGTTGTCTGCAGCAGCAAGGTGCTCTAGCAGACGTGCCGTCCCCACCGCGAGCTGGCCTACTCGTGTAAGTAAGCACTGAGCAAGCTCTGCGTGAACTCACTGCCTGGCCCTAAAGGATTGGAAAAACAGGAAACTCTTTCAAAGGTGTCTAAGGATTTAATGTTGACATTTGAATTTCCCTTTCATATCACTGCAACACTTTTTGTCCAGGGGCTTTATCCCTGCACTGCGAAGCTGTCATTTATTTCTAGTCAGAGATTTTGTGCTTTTGAAAATAAAACCAAGGAGGACAGAAAATAAAACTATTTCAAGACACTTTAGTGCATTAGACGAGTGTTTATTATGGGAAGCTGAGCCTTTCCAACCCTCAGGGAAAAACATATCTTGTGTACAAATAATTTAGCAAAAAGACAAATCTGTTCTGCCTACTGAGATTTTCGGTGCTATACGGTTTGAGAAAAAAACAGAACATACTCATCAGTAGAAACAGAGTTACAACACAGTGACAATAACCTAGAAGGAGCTGAAGGAGACCGAGGACAATGCAGACTACATGGCTGCAGAGCTGGGAAGGTGGCATCCTTGCCCAACCGGGCAACCTGAAGCAAGCAGAGGGGCTGAGAAAACATGGCAGGGTTATTGTAGGAGCTCCTCTGGTGACAGTCTCACCTGTGAAATGCGCACCATTTGCTGGCAGCTTGTGATCACGGAGGCTGTGAGCGCAGGAGCAGGCAGAGAGCATCTTCTCCTCTTTCCAGGATCTGCTGGGAGCCAGTTCCCAGAGCAGCAACTGGTGGTGACAGTTATTTAAGAACGCACCTTTGCTGCTGCAGCTGGAGCTGGCAACATTTTCCTGCTGGTAAATTGTACATTGGGAGGAAATGTGGAAAAAAAATTCACCAAGAATCTATGAGTGTAATCCCTTAGGTGAAACTCCATCCCACTTGTAACCCAGCTCAGCAAATGTTAATGCCCTGTTCCTGCATTCACATTCCCATCAGAGCCATTTTCCCCAGACAATGGCCTTCTTTACCCTGGTAAACACAGAAAGTAGGCATTTCCTCAGAGGAAGTTAATTTGGATTATTAGACCAAAAAAATGGGAAGAGTGGGAAAGAAAATCTTTTCAGTAATCTGGGAAAGTATTATCAGACAAGACCTTTTCTGCAAAAGGGAAACACTTTCCTTGGGCCATTGAGATGCTAAGGACCAACACATTACTTTAACATTATCTTTGAATGAAGAAAATTAGATGGCCTTGCATTTAATTTTGCCAGTACATGTACCATAGTTATTGAACTCCTGACTTTATTTTAAAATAGCGATTCATGCATTTAGCTTTTGCTTCATTTCTGTATTAGTGTCAGAGCTACAATAAATTTCACTTTGGAGGTGCAGAATGATTAATTTCTCAACCACATTTTTGCTTTGAAGTGTCTTTTAACCGTTAATAAAATGAGCCCTTTTACATTCTCTTCAAAGTCACAAAACATAAACACACGCAGATGCTTTGGGCCAAAGGAGGGAGCTGAAAATCTGTCTGGCAGTGAGAATTTAGCCGAAATGAGGAGGGGGGCTCCTATCTCTCCACTCTGGGGAAAAGTGCTGCATTTGTTCAGCCAAGCCGCTGCGTGTGGACGCAATGGGAAAGTCAGGACTGGGTCTACAGAGCTCCTGATTTAAAGGGTGGAGTCTAAGGGAATGAACATTACATTTTGTTAGAAAACAACTAGTGTTTTTACAGCACAGATTTAATAAAGCTAATTTATGTCTGACTGAAAATTAAATACCTTACAACCCTGCACTTAGCGTTTGCTTAGTGGCATATACTGTAGGGTCTGTGTCCAACCCACAGCTGTTTTAAGGATATGTCTAGAAAGACTCGTGCCTCTGAGGCATAAAGAAACATGCGGCAATCAGAGGAGCAAATTCACGGCTGGCATAGCTGGGCAGCCACCCTCTGAAGCCACCAGCTCAGGCTGGCTGGGAACGAGCTTCAGGCACTCAGAGGTTCTCTCTGGAAGATGTAGTTCTCAATAGAATAATAAATCCCAGTATCTCAATAGAATAATAAAATCTTCCTTTTGCATTAGGGAAAGCCACTGTTTTGTTTCAGTCACTTAGATCTAAACCAGAACGTGCCACTGAACATGCCACATTTCAGTTTTAATAGCTTAAAATCATCTGACAGTATTTCCCCATGATGCATCTGACCTACAAGAGCCACCTTCCAGAGCTCAAGCCCCTTCTTAGGGGCAGGACACTTTGGAAGGCTACAGGTCCTATAAATATCCCACTGCTAAAATGGTGTGATGAATTATGGGAACTGCCGCACTCTTGGAGTATGGCAGGAGAGGTGGTTTGGGCTGGGAAGCCAGCTCATCACAGAGAAGGGAAAGGTGATGCTCTTGGACTACAGTTCCCATCACCCAGTGTGAAATGGGGAGGGGAGGAGATTCAGGCTGCCATAAAGTGTTTCCATGTGAGAAGAATCTTTCTACTAAGTACATGAAACAAGGGAATCCATCACTATCGAAGCAGAAGGAAATAGTTGACTTTTCCTTGTACAACATTTTAGGGTTTGGAGCGAAAGTAAGTGCTGGAATGTCCCAGAAAGTCAGTATGAATTTTGCTAGCTTGCAAGGCCAGACTTTGCAGATGGGGTCCCTGCACCCAAGAAATCCCCACTTGTCCTATTGCCTCCATGGGGCTGCCAACTGCCAGCACAACTGAGAGCCCTTCCTTGGCCTTTGCATTCAGCAAGGCCCCAGTTTGGGAAAAAACAGAATTCCTTATCAAAGCATGTCAGATTTACACTGGCATGAAGGACGACAGAGAACAGGCAAGCTCAACACTCTGCTAATGCAGTGCAGCTCAGGGTACAGTCTTCTGCCTTTATGTCTGGAGCCTCATAGGGAAAGGTTGGCTCATACGTGGGGTGGGATGACTTCCACCAGCTCTCCTGCTAACAGCATAGGGCACCCTAAGGGTGTTCTGTCTCACCTGGTGTCTCAGACAGGTGTCACAGACAAGAGCCTAAGTAAACCAACAGGAGCTTTCCCATTTGCAGAAGTGGGAGCATGAACCAGAGCAGTGCTGGCAGCGGCAGCCATGAACCACAGCAGATGCTGAGCCCCATTGCCAAAATTAACCAAAGCAGCTGTGAGAAGCGACTGTACAAGATCCTCACACCCACCCTGCTGCATAGATGTACCGTTTACATCCTCTCCCTGCTCTTAACATGTCTATTTTCTCCAGCTGAGCATCACCTGGGGGATAGGTCCTACCCCGGGTGATCCAAGAAGCCCCATGGCTGAAGCTCCATGGTGAGAGACCCTCACCCAAATCTTACACTCAGGCACCCATAAACAGCTCTGAAATCATTCAGCAGCAAACACCCTTTCATATTAGCAGCTGTGAGTATTTAGACACATCAGAGCAATAGCAAAGTGCACCATGTGCTGCAGGACCAGCTCAGACCGATAGCTGGGGAAGCTGGAGAAATGATAGGGACATCATTTAGTGGGTACTGAGCCAAAAAATCCCCATCCTCCAGGCCTGTCGTTAGCAGCGGCTTCTCTTCAGCAGTGGAACAAAGGATGAACAACTTGACAAAATACATACTATATAGCCAAAGGTTCTCATCACAGAGGAACCCAACTCCCCCGTCATGGAGTGAAGCTGGAATGAGCGTTACCTGTGCTGCTGCAGGTCCAGCATCCTTTCCCCGAGTGATCCTGGGCACCGCTTCAGCCTCCTGCCTGCCTGGCAGGGAGGACACAGGTGAATTCCTCCCCTGCCTTCACAGACCCCTGAGCAAAGTGAGGAAGAGGAGTGTGCAGGGAAGAGGCCATTAGCAGTGCGCAGAAGCTTCTCACAGCCATAAACCTCAGAAATTGCAAGCATTTATTAATGTTTGTTCGGGTTTGGGTTTGGGGTTGGGTTGGGTTTTTTTTTGACAATAAGACCACTGTTGGAGACCTGGATTTGACTTTTCCACTCTCGGTCCCACCTGGATCAGTCTCAAAACTGTGCCTCCGCCCCTCTCTTTCCTCTGTTATGGTGTGTGGTTTTAAGGGTTTTCATGGGTAACACCCTTGCTCTCTCCAGCTTGTGCTCAGGAACTAGGAGAGCAGCTGACCCCCCCAGCTTTAACCTGAAAGCAGGCAGGGTTGTGCAATAGGGTAACGGAGCTGTGGTGTATTACCAGCGGATTAGCTGACAGCACTGTTCCCAAAGCCATGTCCTAGCCTATCTGGAAGACCCATCTGCATGGCTGGAGTCAACTCACAGCTGCCAGCATCTGGGCTATATCCTGCCCCACATTCATCCTGCCAACAACTGGGAGGGCTGCAGCAGGATGGCAGGGTGGAAATCAAAAGCGACTTCAGCAAATCAAGTCTTCTTCATGCCTGGGCTGTCTCTGTCTTCCTCTGCTCCCATGGCCAGCTTGTCAAATCCTTACCCTCTGTAAGAAATATTGAAATAATATTGTGATAATTTTAATACTACATAATAATACACAATAATAATATCGCAATAACTGTATTGTATGACAAACAATATTGAAACAATACAGGGTCATAACATTTGCACAGCAGTTTCCATTAATTGTTACATGAAACATGCATGATTCCAGGAAGCATGTTTGGAAATAGCAACTTTTCCACCATTCCCTACCAGCATTTTGTGTATATGTCATTTTAATCTGCGTGACAAACACAAGCTGTGACTGATGTGGCTAAGAAACTTTATCCGTTCCATCACTCACCCTGTTTTTAGATCTGTGCTTTCTGTGATCTGCCTTCAGCTTGCCAAACATCTCTTACAGTTTGGAACTCAACTTGGAGCGGTCAAAGCACGTGAATAGAGACTACAGGATCACTTTTCTGGAGGAGGTCTAGCTCTGGCAGAAATAAACCAACCCGCTGCCCCCTGGCATGAGACTTTCCCACTCTCTCTCACCCCACCAAAGCGTATTCTCCTGTTCCAAGGGTGAGGGTAGTAATCAAGACAAGGAGAGTGTGTGGAAAAGGAGCTGCATAAGCTCTAGCACCAGTGTAAAGTGGCTACTAATGACTTTATGAAATGACTCTACAAAACACTGTTTCCGTCAAAACCTGCTCCTGATCATGCTCCTAGCTCTCACCCACAGCTTGCCAAACTCACTGGGAAAGCTTCAGCAGTGTCATCAGCCCCTGGTTTCAATAGTCTCCTGCAGAAACACAAAAACATGTTCTCCTCTGAGGTGATGCTTTGGCCACAACTTAACCCTGAGGAGATGCCAGTGCCCATAGGCAACAGGTGCTGTGGACAACTCAGTGCAGCACCATGAGGGGTATTGCTTTCACAGAGAGGAATTCAAGCCATGGTGGTTGCACTCAGGCCAGGATTCAGCTTTGCCACCCTGCCAAAGTCTAGAGACCTCATTCTGGTTCAAGTTTGTCCTTGGGAGCTGCCAATTGCACCTCCAGCAGGAGGGGCTCAGAGGTGACCAAAAGCCCCTGGCAGCACATGTGTATGCTTTACTCCTTCCTTGTGCTGGGGCGGTCAGGTCTTTCATGTCACTGATGCCATGGCCTGTTACAGTGCTCCATGCTCGACACAGGCATGTTTCATTCTCCCCTGTTCTTTGCAATGCATTAATGGATTAACCCCTGATGACCAAGCTTGTAGTTTGGTTGGTGCCTCTACTTGTTTTCTTGCATTTTGCATCACCAACACAAGAGAAGAGATCACCATACAAAAGAAACAGCTGCTGGAGAGGAGGAACGAAACTCAGCAAATATTTTATAGGCAATTCCCATCCTTTGTTCCACAGTTCAGGACCATAGTGGAATACATAGATCTCTGGCTCCAGCTAGAGGCCATTCCCGGCTAGGTTTCTAACCTGAAAGGAGCTCTCATTATAAAGTATTTCTGTGCTGTATTAAGGTGCATGGTGCAATATACCAAACACACCAAAGGGAATGAGAAGAGCAGAGACCACAGAGACTTTCACGTCTGTCCATCCCAGAGAGCAGGACTTTCCTCCTTGTCTATCAAGCAGCGAGACGGGATGTTGTTCCCTTCCCTCCATCTATGTTATCAAGTCAATGAGCCTTGTAATGTATTAACCCTACTTGACATTGTGAAACAAGACCTCTGTTTGACTGAACTATTGCCCTGGTAGTTAAGCACAGAGTCTAGCGGCTTCGTTAAAGGTGAAGACACCTTTCAGTGCAGTGCCTGCCTTCCCCAGCTGGGCAGGAATCAGGTAGGACTTGTTCCTCAGCAAGACTTGTGGTGTTGCTCAAGCCTCACTGCACATAGCGATCAGGGTGCCCCAGCCCTGCCAAAGACCAGCATCATCAAGGAGGGCTGGTGGCCAGTCAGTTCAGCCCCCTTTCTGTTCTCTGGTGAGCAAAGCAAGTGCCTGGCCAAGAGGATGTTCTGAGGGATGCTGATACGCAAGGTCACACTGTGGGGAGTGGTAGCAATACAAGGGGATGTGCCAGTGAGCTATTGGGCAGAAACTCACCCTCATGCAGTGTTACCACAGCTAGAAACCAGCCCAGCTGCAATACACACAGTACGCTCAGACAACAAAGAAGGGGGGCTGCTTTTCCTCAGGAGCTCACATGGAGAGACCAGAGAGAACAGAGGAAGAAGTTGTCCATGTCAGTGCTGAGAGCTGAGTCAACTCCTTGAGTGCAAGGGAGGTGATTCAACATATTTGGAGGACTAGGACCTCAGGGCAGTAACTATGAACCTCAGCCCAGACAGTGTGATGCACTCACCCAGTGACAGGGCATGGAGCTCCAGTTCCTCCTGTTCCCCAGGCTGTGTGCATTGGCAGACATACACTTGAGGTGGTTGGTCTTCTGGTTCACATCTTGGAAGGCAGCTAAGGAACGTGTGTTCTGGTTGGCCTGGCTTATTCCCCAGCTGATTGCAACAGCATAAGCATTGCCGCTTTGGACCCTGCCCTTCCAGGTCCTTCAGTTTAAAGCCCGCCTCACCAAGATGTCCAGCCTGCTGCCAAATATTCCCTTGCCTCTTCTAGACAAGTGGATCCCATCCCTCCCTAGCAGGCTGTAGTCATTGAAGAATGCCCCATTGTCATAAAAGCCAAACCCCTCCTGATGGCACCAGCCATGAGGCCAGAAGTTGATTTGCATTATGTGTCTGCTCCTGGCTGCACACTTTCCTCTGTTTGGTAACACGGAGGAAAAGATAACTGGGGCATCAATACTTTTTGCTTGCACCCCCAGGGGTTCGTAGCCTTCCTTGATTCTGCCCAGGTTCTGGCTTGCGATGTCATTCATGCCCACATGAAAACAGTAGCAATGGGTAGCAGTCTGTGCTCTTGGCAAGTGGTAGGACCCTCTCGGCAACATCTCGGACCTTAGCTCCGGAAAGGCAGTATACCTCTTGTGACTCCCTGTCAGCCTGGCAGACGGGTGTCTTGGTGCCCCTTAACAGACAGTCACCCGCTACAAGCACTCATCATTTCTTTTTGTGGTATCCACTGTGTGCTGCTGGTACAGTTTATGTTTGCAAACCTTGTTTGTGGGTGTCTACAGCTGTTAAAGCTTCCTATCAGTTTTCGGATGTAATGCTGGAGGATGGGGACTGAAGCAACGCCCTGCTTTTGTGGGTCACCAGGGTCCAATGTGCCTCATTCTCAGTGGTGTTTGCCACAGGAGCATGGTTCTGAAACCTCTTATCTATCTCCGTCTCAGTCCATCTAATACTGCTCAGCCTTTTAACTGTTTCCTGCATCTCAGCTACCTGACGCAACAGATCATCAACCTCTGCACATCTTTTGCAGGTATTTACCTTCTCCAGGAGAAGGGTCTGGGCACTCATTGCAATCTACCTTCTGTACTGAAGTCTCCTTCCTTACCAGTTCCATCTGTGTGGAAGCAGCAGACATCTCAGGGGCTTTCTCTGTAGAAACTGTTTTTAACTCTGAGGCAAGTGCCCAGCATCATGGAAGACACCTCTTGAGCTGTTAGGGTGACTACACACTTCCTGCGCACCCTTCCACATGAAATGCCATGCAAACTGACATGCCTTGCTCTGTGGCATGGAGCATGGTTCTGAAACACGCAAGGTGTTCAGCCGTCTCCAGAAAAGCGGGGCTCCATCACACGTCGCAGTTACTTGGGAAGACAAATGCCATAAACTCCAAACGTCCCCCCCTTCCTTCTTCTTCCCCCAGCTTTATATGCTGAGCATAACATCATATGGTATAGAACATCCCTTTGGACAACTGGGGTCAGCTGGCCCTGCTGTGTCTCCTCCCAGATTTTGCCTACTTGCTGGCAAGGCAGAATGAGGAGCAGAAAAGGCTTTGACTGCTTAGTGACAACTAAAACCATTATCAATGTAATTCTCATCCCAAATCTAAAACATAGCACTATACCAGCTGCTACTTAGAAAGCTAACTCTATCCCAGCTGAAACCATGAGACTCACTGTCCCTCAAACATTGTCATGCCATCTCATAACTTATCACTAGTAAGCCTGATTTTATCCCTTCCCCTCGCCAAACCTACTTTAAAGCTCTTTTAATCAGCCCCGCTAACTCGTGAGCAAAAATACTTTTCCCCCATTGAGAATGGTTAATTTTGTCAGGCCCCCGCAGGCCTGGTGTCAGGTAGGCCATTCCATGATTCAAAACCCCCAAATTCGACCAGTGACGCTAGCCCCTGAGCCAGGTATTGATAAGTTGCGTATGCCTATTTCTTTCCACGTCATTCTGTACAACTGGGAGGACAGAGGACAATACTACACTGCCCTCCTGATCCCTTTACCTGATCCCTTTACCAATCCCCCTGAGGCCCTGAAGCCTCTTTTGACCGCCCCTGGGCTAACCATCACAACTTCATTGGTACCCTCTTGAAAAAGCAAGAGCAGCTAATGCTCTGAGGGCCGCACAAGGCTAGGAAGATTCTTGGTGTTACCTTCAAGCCAAGCCCCAGGGAGGCAGAAAGCTTCCCCAAAAAGCAGGTCTGCTCAGCAGACCAGGGGAGCAGTGAATTCTGTATTTTGCTTTGCCTGGCCTGTAGCTTTTTTTTTACCCACTAAAGTGTCCACTCTCAACCCAAGAGTTTTCCAACTTGAACCCTTCAGATTCTCTCCATCATCCCACTGGGGGCTGTGTGATGCCAAGCTGCCTACAGGGATTAACCCACAACACCTGGGAAGCCAAAGCCCAGTGAATCATGAAGCCAGAGCCCCCTGCACCAGCGCTTCTGCAAAACGCTCCCTGACTCCGGGGCAGCCGAGCAGCCGCCACCCTGTGCCCGCCTTCCCCAAGAAAGCGATGCACGGCCACTCTCGGACACAGCCTTTGTTCAAACAAGTGATGTATTGACATCTTTGTACAGGGGAAAAGCTCCCAGAGGGAAGGGACTTTCTCCAAGAGGGAGGGCAGTGGCTGTCCAGGTGGTAACGGGAGGCTCTGTTGCAAGGCGCCTTGCAGCGGTCTCTTCAGCTGCATCGAGTCCCGCTCTGCAGAGTGTGCTTTTGCTGTGGAGGAAAGGTGCGGCAACAGTTCCCACTGCCTACTGAGCAGCGTGTTCTCCGTGTCCAGCGGGCTCAGTTCCGTGGCACCAGCTTCCTGAGGAGTGTCCAGGACGGGCATTTCTCCACTTGGACCCCAGTGAACACACAGAGGGGAGGTTGCGGACTCCCCTTCTCTGGAGATTTTCCAGACCCGCCAGACCCTCATAAAGATGCCTGAGTCCCCTCGGACATTGGTGTGCTCTTGGTGCCTTCATTAAATTGACGGGTGGGTGGTGGCGTATACCCTGGTGGTAGGATGGGGCCAGTCCACGGCAGGGATCTCTTCTCCTGCTGTGCCAATGCAAGAGGACGTTGCTTCCAAAGGTATGTGATGAGGGAGTGCAGGAGATGTGCCCAGTGCTTGCAGGACACTCATTCCTCCCACTTATCCTTAGCTACGCCTCCGTCTCTTGGACCCACTGCTCTGCATTGTCTCTGGCCAAGTCCTGTGAGCTGATCCACGCCTGCCTTTGTTCTGTCTTCTCTAGATCTCCAGACTGGGTCTTCAAGGGGACAGCTCCTTGGTTAATGGTGCCTGGCTAGACGAACCTGCTGGGATTCCTGGCAAGAGCTGAGGCACTGGCATACCAGCTGTGACTCTGGCTACAAGCTGAAGAAATAAGTTTCCATGCTAGTGGCCACTTTGCTGTGCAGGGGTTGGCGGGGGGGACCTGCCTGCACACATGGCCCTCCTCAATTGCCCCTTGTCTGGGGAGGTTCCAGGTCCTGGTCAGGCCCCCAGTGGGTAGGGAAGTGGTGTCACTTGCAGCACCTGCAGCAACCCTGTGGAGCACCTGCGGCTGCCCCGCCACTGCCAGGGGCGGTGCGGGCCGGGGGGCACAGCATGGGCACGATGGGCAGCATCCGGGGCAGTGGCGGGGAGGGGGCGGCAGGATGGTGCAGGATAGGCTGTGGTAGCGGGGCATTTCTCAGCACTGGGCTGTGCCAGGGACACTTCAAAAAAGTCCGGCTGGGATTTGGTGCAGCCTTCTGAGCTGCCATGAAGGAAAGTCATCCCTTTGCAAATGTATTTGCCTTCCAGCAGTAGAACAGGAACTCTTCCTGTGGGTTTTCTGTTTCTTTTTGCACCATTCAGTCTGGTCTCTTGTTCTTTTTCTTCTCTTGTCCTGGTCAGACTGTTGTATGGCACCCTTCTCCCTTTTTCTTTCAAGGGCTTGGGAGGCCTTTCCCTCTGGGGTCATGACATGGCGGTCTTTCTTTTAACTATTTTTCTTTGACTATAAGCAAGTCCCGAGCCCTCCTGACTTGCCAGCATTTCCAATTTGTCCACGACAACATTGGCAACATGTACAAACATACATTTTTGCAAGAACTTGAGTGGTGCTTTTAATGTGGGGTGTAACAACTTCTAACACCCTTTTCAAATGTGAGAGAGCCTTTCTAAGAAGCTGCCAAATATACCTCCAACACCCGTGTCAGACATGGCAGCAAAGCCTTGAAAACCAGGTTGGGCTCAGTCAGTTCATGTACAAGGACAGGTCTCCATAATTTTTTACTGCTACCATTTTGGCATCATTTCTTAAACTAGCAGAGGCTTCTGGAGGCTGAAGATGCAGCTTTACAATCACCTTCCCTACCTATGGCAAAATGAGACATGGTCCTTCTGGTCAGTCTTTATTTCATTGCTGATCGTTTCAGTGTGTGAGTTGTTCACTAGCATGTAGTGAGGCTTAGCATATGTCACTGTAACGGTCTCATTTTTGTTCCCAGTGGCTGGAATGCAGTGCAGTAATGGAACTGTGAAGTCTCCAACAAGGTGGTGCTCTACAAGGTCCATGTAGAGGTAAAGCAAGTTAAACCCTCTGGTCATGTCCACCATAAAGGGAAATTTCTTAGCAGCAACCCCTGGAGAAACCCCCAAATGTGTTCAGGCGCATCCACCTTCTCCAGTGTCGGATGCTTCATGGGCTGCAGGTGGATATCTGCTCCACTGTTAACCTCCATGGGCTGCAGGGGGACAGCCTGCCTCACCATGGTCTTCACCACAGGCTGCAAGGGAATCTCCTGGAGCAGCTCCTCCCCCTCCATCTTCACTGACGTTGGTGTCTGCAGAGTTGTTTTTCTCACATATTCTCACTCCTCTGTCCCAGCTGCTGTTGGGCACCAGTTTTTTCCCCCTTCTTAAATATATTATCACAGGCATTACTGTTGTTGCTGCGACAGGGCTGTCTTCAAGCTATCTGGCACTGGCTTTATCAGACATGGGGGAAGCTTCTGGCAGCTTCTTACAGAAGCCACCTCTGTAGCCCCCCAGGTACCACAAACCTTGTGAAACAAACCAAATACACTACTCAGCTGCCACAGAGTTAGTGCCAATTCAGAGTAAGTAAGGCTCCCCTGCCTGACCATGCTCCTGTTTTGGGGGAGTTGGACTAACTCATGACCCTCCATGTTTTTTCATGTTTCTTAGGTGCCTGTGTGAACTGATTCAGGCGGGACGCAGGAACAACCACAAGACCACGGATGAAAGACAAAGAACAAATTTCATCTCAATACCTCGTGAATATGGGAGTCTCCGCAGCCATGCCCGGGCAGAGGGACACAAGCAGGGGATGCAGGCACCGCAGAGCGGGAGAAAGTCACAGAATCACAGAATCACAGAATGGTCAGGGTTGGAAGGGACCTCTGGAGATCATCTAGTCCAATCACCCCGCCAGATCAGGGTCACCTCCAACAGGTTGCAAAAGTCCTTCTTAGCAGGAGCGTGTGAGCTCTGCCTTGCTGTTCTCACCTGCTTTTCAAGGGTTCAAGCAGGCATAGTTTTCCACTGTGCTTTGATCTTCTTCAACAACAAGTCAGTAATCTCATGTATGCTGGATAAGCTGTCCCTGAGTCCATCCCAGGCTTACGTTATCTAAATGCAGATATTCTACTTGCGAGCACACAAGGCTGAACAACTATTAGTGTGATATATGTGTTGTCCAGCACCCCAGGTGCAAGTCACTTGAGCGTGTTTACAATCCTCCTCACCAATCTTCCGTTATTTTCCCACAGTGCCATAGGGAGGCTGAAGCAGATGCCAATAGAGCTCGAGGCAAACCAAGCCCTGGGAGCCTGACAGCATTTTCCTTGGCAACCCCAGTGAGATGGATACAAGGCTCTTGGAGGAGGGAGGCCTTTGCGCAGAGGACAAGGACCATGAGGACAGAGTTGGGTCTGTCTGCTCTTGCTGAAGTCGCACCAGGAGGCTCAGGCCAAGCTAATGGAGAGCAGTGGCTCTGAGAGCTGGAGACGCAGCTAAGATTGTTGCAGGAGGAATGAGGGCCCAGCAAGTGCCCTCCCTCATGACCCTTGGAAAACTTCTCTTTGGAAGCAACGTCCTCTCGCAGTGGCACAGCAGGAACAGAGATCCTGCCACGGACAGGCCCCATCCCACCACCAGGATATACACTACCACCCACCCTGTGGTGTCATGGAGGCACCAAGAGTGCACCCACGACCACAAGCTCAGAGGCAGCACCAAGGGATCCCACTCCACCTCTCAGGATGGGATCTCAAGGAGCAAAGCGTCCACAGGTCACGTCATCCCTTTCTATGCATGGTAAGAGTTTGAGGGGGCTTCTGTCTGCGTTGTAAAGGGAGCCCCTGGGAGCCCAGTCCTGCCCAGAAGGTCTATGGTTTGTGGCGATGAGGTCTGGCTGCCCTGGGCAGCTGTGAGTGGCTGAGCTGGAGTGGGGCCGAAGGGTGGGGCTGGTTGGTGGGCTTGCCTGTGATGCGCTCTGGCGCCTGTGACATCACAGGGGACGCGTCACAATGGGGGCAGCTATAAAAGGCACCATCAGGCAGTGCTGGCCTAGTACAGGCTGGGACAGAGGTGAGTGCTCAGGTGGGGGGAGGC
>NW_009648451.1:367144-370510 GCF_000708025.1 Charadrius vociferus
ATGAGGCGGATGGGGCCGCGTGTGAGCGGCTGAGGCAGCGTGAGCAGCAGCTGATGAGCTGGGAGATGACTCAGCTGCAGCAGGTGATGGAGCAGAAGACCCAGGAGCAGAGCGTCTTTGCCCGGGGAGCCCTGCTCTTCTCTGCCTTGCAGCAGTGGCAGTTCTGGGCCATTGCTGGAGTCGTGGTCGTGCTCTTTGGGCTCTGCTGGTGGCTGAGGAAAAGGAGCCAGCAGCCAGACAGCAGCAGTGAAGAGGAGAGCTCCAGCAGCAATACAGAGCAGGAGGAGGAAGAAGAGCTGGAGGAGGAAGAAAGAGAAGCAGAAGATTCAGATGCTGGGAGGCGTCTGGCCAGGATTTTTGCAAAGCGCATCCAGTGGTCAGTGCAGAACCACGCCTATAGGAGCCAGCTGGTGGAGGAGCTGCTGCGCGAACTCATCTGCGTCTTTCAAGAACTCTTGTCAAATAGTTTATACCCGGTGCTGCAGCCAGCCATTGGGGTGGGCAGTGCATTTGAAGGTTGGAGTCCACATGGGGATGATGCTGTGTACTGCCTGCTCGTGCCTCTGAAACCTCCCCGTGGACACACCTTCCACCTGGAGCTGGGCACTGCAGCAGAGATGCCAGAAAAGGGCTCCTGCGTCCGCGTAGAGCTGGAGTGCACCTGCACGAGCAAGCAGCTGGGGGAGAACACGCTGTGCTTCCTCCACGACCCCAAGGAGGATATGAGAAATCAGAACGCCAGCCTCCTACACACCCTCTGCACTGGCCCCTACCTAGATGTGCAGAAAACTGCACACTGGTTCCGGAACTTGGTGAGATCAGCCTGGGTGTTTGTGCCTCAGTCGTTTCGCTACAACTTGAAGGTGCTGCCCTGCAGCCGCTCCTGCAAGCTCCAGCTGACAAATGCTTTCGGGAGAACCTTCTTTGTTGAGATGATCTTTGGGGTGCAGCAAGGCGACTCAGACATCTTCCTGACCAGCCAGAGTACAGAGGCCATCTTCACCCCAAGCACCATGTGGCTAGAGAGCTACGCTGTGGCAGAGGTGAAGTTCTTCAGGCATGTGGCCAGGGAGGCCCCACATGACACCTTCCACCTCAAATGCCTGCAGATCTGTACCCGCATCCTGGTAGGCACAAGCTTTTCTGACTACATCCTCAAGACAGTTGTGATGCACCTCCTGAACACCCTACCCCTGTCAAGCTGGAGAATGAGTGAATTCCTGATGCGCCTGCAGGATATCATGGAGTACCTGTGTACCTGCCTGGAGAAGAAACGCCTCAACCACTTCTTCTTTGGCAATAAGAACATACCTGAGGAGATAATCTTGCCCCCAGCCTTACAAACGGCCAAGCCTTGCAACCTCTTCCATCGGCTGGCACAGGATCCACGCGCCTACATCAAGGCACTGTATGAGTTCAGTGAGCTGCAAGATCAGCTGACAAGACCACTGTTCTACGGACACTGAAAGAGGTCTTCGTGCACAGAGCTGTGTTTGTGGAGCTCACAGCTGATGGCAGATGATCACCTTGTACAGGAGGTAAAGAGAGGGGAAAAAGTGGGATGCAGAAAGGGAAGGGAAAACCCTGTGCAGCAGCAAGAGCGGCAGTGTTCTGCTCTCATTGGTCTCCTCAGCGCAGCAGCCAGTGATGACTACAGTGGCAAGAAAGATGACTTTCACCTTGCTTTCCCCTCACACTGCCTGCAGCCAGGATGGAATTTCACGCAGGCCCAGAAATTCTTGCCGGCAGCTCTGGCTGGGCAGAGACCAAGCGCGAGGCACCACTGATGCCTCTGCATGTTCACTGGGGTCCAAGTGGAGAATCTGCCCGTCCCAGACAATCCCCAGGGAGCTGGTGCATGGAGGACATGGAGAAGATGCTGCTCAATTGGCAGCGGGCATTACTGCTGCACCCTTCCTCCACAGCAAAAGCACACTCTGGGGAGCCAGAGCCGATGCAGCTGAAGAGACCACTGCAAGGAGCTTGTGACAGAGCTCACCTAGACAGTGACTGCCTTCCCTCTTTGAGACAATCCCTTCCTTCTGGGAGTCCACTCCTTTTATTCGGTGCAAAGATTTCAATAAATGCTGTGTTTTAACAAAAGCTGCATCTGCACATCACTTTTTGGGGGAACATGGGCATAGAGTGTGGCTGCTCAGCTGCCACAGAGTCAGGGAGCATTTTGTTGAAGAGCTGATAGTGGGCCCTGGCTTCAGTGATTCTGTAACTAAGGCTCTCCCACCTGTCCATGCTCCTGCGTTGGAGCAATGGGAAAAATTTGTCACCCTCCACAGCTGTGCACATTACCTGTGTGCCGGAGGGGGCCTGCAGTGTCTTCCTTGGGAGCCATATGCAAACCAAGCCCTGGGAGCCCCACAGCATTGCCCTTGGGCGACCCCAGTGAGGTGGCTGTTCAAGTGGCGAGCCCTTTGCACAGGTGACAAGTGCCACGACTGCGGAGTGGGGCTCTGGCTGCTCTGGCTCCGGTACGAGCAAGAGACTCATTCACCATACTGTCTCCTGACCTGGAAGCTCAGGTTCCCACCACCTTAACTCGGCAGACATAACGCGTGCAGCAAGGTTAAAGAAAGCTTTTGAGATGTCTCCAATTCAAGGCACGTACTTGTGCAGTCCGTGTCATGTTTATGAGGAGCAGTGGCCTGACAGCAGCTGTGTGGCAGAAGAGGTGCACTCATACCTGTATTTGGGACACCTCCAGTGGAAATCCACAGATGGTATATATGGGTGAAGATCTTTGACAAACAAACTCCCTAGCAGCTCTGGCTGGGCAGGGACTAAGCGAGAGGCACCGCTGATATGCCTCTGTGCGTTCATTGGGGCCCGGGTGGAGAATCCCCAGACATTCACCAGGGAATTGGTACAACAGAACTGAACATGCCGGACATGGAGAAGCCAGAGCTCTACCTGCAGTGGGAGGTGCCCCCTGGGAAATCTCCAGCTGTGCCTCCAGCATCACCCTTGGGAAACGTCTCTTTGGAAGCAACGTCCTCTCGCAGTGGCACAGCAGGAACAGAGATCCTGCCACGGACAGGCCCCATCCCACCACCAGGATATACACTACCACCCACCCTGTGGTGTCATGGAGGCACCAAGAGTGCGCACCCGCGACCACAAGCTCAGAGGCAGCACCAAGGGATCCCACTCCACCTCTCAGGATGGGATCTCAAGGAGCAAAGCGTCCACAGGTCACGTCATCCCTTTCTATGCATGGTAAGAGTTTGAGGGGGCTTCTGTCTGCGTTGTAAAGGGAGCCCCTGGGAGCCCAGTCCTGCCCAGAAGGTCTATGGTTTGTGGCGATGGGTTTTGGCTGCCCTGGGGAGCTGGGAGTGGGCGGGGTGGAGGGGG
>NW_009648451.1:374614-388881 GCF_000708025.1 Charadrius vociferus
AGCTGAGCCGACAGATGACTCGGCTGCTGCGGGAGATGGAGCGGAAGACCCAGCAGCAGAGAAGCTTTGCCCGGGGAGCCCTGCTCTTCTCTGCCTTGCAGCAGTGGCAGTTCTGGGCCATTGCTGGAGTTGTGGTCGTGCTCTTTGGACTCTGCTGGTGGCTGAGGAAAAGGAGCCAGCAGCCAGACAGCAGCAGTGAAGAGGAGAGCTCCAGCAGCGACAGTGAGCAGGTGCAGGACGAGGGCGGAGAATTTGAAGACCACCTATTGTTTTCTGAGATGTACATCCATTGGCCAGTTCAGAACCGGGTCAGTGAGTGCGTGACTGTGAAGGACCTGGTGGACAACTTCATGCTTGTCTTCAGATCGCTCTTGTTAAATAGTTTATTCCCAGAGCTGCAATCAGCCATTGGGTTGGGCAGTGCATTTGAAGGCTGGAGTCCCTGTGAAGAAGATGTCATCTACCATGTGCTCGTGCCCATGAAGCCTCCCCGTTCGCACACCTTCCACCTGGAGCTGTGGGATGCTGGGGAGACAATGGCAAGGAACTTCCGCATCCGCGTGGAGCAGAAGTGCACCTGCATGAGGGAGCGTCTGGTGGGGGACGTGCCGTGCTTCCTCCACCACCCTGAGGAAGAGCAGAGGAGGAATGAGAAACACAGTCTCCTAGACACCCTCTGCACAGGCTTCTACCTAGATGCACAGAAAACTGCCCGCTGGTTCCATCTATTGGTGAGATCAGCCTGGGTGCTTTTGCCTCAGGCATCCAGTTTCCGTCTAAAGATGCTGCCTTGCAGCCGCTCCTGCAAATTCCAGCTGACAAGACCCGACCAGAAAAGAATCATCATTGAGATTTTGTCTGGGGTGCAGCAAGGCGACTCGGACATCTTTGTGACCAGCCAGAGTACAGAGGCCATCTTCACCCCAAGCACCATGTGGCCAGAGAGCTATGCTGTGGCAGAGGTGAAGTTCTTCCAGCATGTGGCCCAGCAGGCCCCACGTGACACCTTCCACCTCAAATGCCTGCAGGTCTGTGCCCACATCTTGGTGGGCATAGACATTTCCACCTATACCCTGAAGACAGTTGTGATGCACCTCCTGAACACCCTACCCCTGGGGGGCTGGAACAGAAGGGAAGTCATGATGCGGCTGCAGGATATCATGGAGTACCTGTGTGCCTGCCTGGAGGAGAAACGCCTCAACCACTTCTTCTTTGGCAATGAGAACATGCCTGAGGAGATAATCTTGCCCCCAGCCTTACAAATGGCTGAACCTCACAACATCTTCCAGCACCTGGTACATGATCCGGAGGCCCACGCCAAGGCACTGCATGAGTTCAATGAGTTGAAAAGTCGGCTTGTAAGACTGCTGTTGTGTGGACACTGAAAGAGGTCTTCATGCACAGAGCTGTTCCCATCCCCCTGGCACCCTCCCTTTAAGTATTTTTAAGCACTAATAAGATGCCCCCTCAGTCTTCTTTTCTCTTGACTAAAAAGACTCAAGTTCCTCAGTCTTTCCTCATAGGAAAGATGTTCTAATCCCCTAATCATCTTTGTAGCCCTTTGCTGGACCCTCTCCAGTAGTTCTTTGTCCTTCGTGAATTGGGGAGCCCAGAACTGGACACAATACTCCAGATGTGGCCTCACAAGGGCAGAACAGAGGGGAAGGATGACCTCCCTCGACCTGCTGGCTACACTCTTCTTGATGCAGCCCAGGATGCCATTCGCCTTCTTGGCCAACAGGGAGGGAAGGGAAGAGGAAGGGAATACCCTGCACAGCAGCCCTCTACCAAAAGCGGCGGCGTTGTCCTCTCAATTGTCTCCCCAGCGCAGCAGCCGTTGATGACGATGGTGGTGACAAAGATGAGTTTCACCCTGCTTTCTCCTCACACTGTCACGGCCATGATGACAACTACACGTGGGCCCAGAAATTCTTGCCAGCAGCTCTGGCTGGGCAGGGACCAAGTGAGAGGCACCACACTGGGGTCCAAGTGGAGAATCTGCCCGTCCTAGACACTCCCTGGGGAGCTGGTGCCATGGAACTGAGCCCGCTGGACACGGAGAACACGCTGCTCAATTGGCAGCGGGCATTACTGCTGCACCCTTCCTCCACAGCAAAAGCACACTCTGGGGAGCCAGAGCCGATGCAGCTGAAGAGGCCATTGCGAGAAGCTTGTGACAGAGCTCACCTGGACAGTGACTGCCTTCCCTCTTTGAGACAATCCCTTCCTTCTGGGAGTCCACTCCTTTTATTCGGTGCAAAGATTTCAATAAATGCTGTGTTTTAACAAAAGCTGCATCTGCACATCACTTTTTGGGGGAACATGGGCATAGAGTGTGGCTGCTCAGCTGCCACAGAGTCAGGGAGCATTTTGTTGAAGAGCTGATAGTGGGCCCTGGCTTCAGTGATTCTGTAACTAAGGCTCTCCCACCTGTCCATGCTCCTGCGTTGGAGCAATGGGAAAAATTTGTCACCCTCCACAGCTGTGCACATTACCTGTGTGCCGGAGGGGGCCTGCAGTGTCTTCCTTGGGAGCCATATGCAAACCAAGCCCTGGGAGCCCCACAGCATTGCCCTTGGGCGACCCCAGTGAGGTGGCTGTTCAAGTGGCGAGCCCTTTGCACAGGTGACAAGTGCCACGACTGCGGAGTGGGGCTCTGGCTGCTCTGGCTCCGGTACGAGCAAGAGACTCATTCACCATACTGTCTCCTGACCTGGAAGCTCAGGTTCCCACCACCTTAACTCGGCAGACATAACGCGTGCAGCAAGGTTAAAGAAAGCTTTTGAGATGTCTCCAATTCAAGGCACGTACTTGTGCAGTCCGTGTCATGTTTATGAGGAGCAGTGGCCTGACAGCAGCTGTGTGGCAGAAGAGGTGCACTCATACCTGTATTTGGGACACCTCCAATGGAAATCCAATGACAGTATATGGGTGAAAATTTGCAAGATAGACAATAATCAAAAGAACTGAGTCTAGAGTCTGAGTGCTAGAGAAGCCCAGGCTTCTCATTTTCGGTTAGACAGTGCAGATCATGACCAGTTCTTCCATGATGCACAAAGCTACCAGAACCTTCCTCGCCTAGTGATGGATCTTTGGAAAATGAAGTTAAAATTGAGATGGGATTTTGTCCCTTCAGCTTTCACACCAGTGGTTTTCACTCTGTGGCCTAACCTTCCCCCCAAAAATGGCCATAATAACACTATGTTTGCAATGCATCTTTGCTGGTTTAGAGAGGTAAAGCACATTTTAGTTTCGATACTTGAACGCAAGAAGAGAAACATGTTATTTGAGTATGATCTCCCATGTGATTTTTTTCAATTGAATACATCCATGATATTCTTATTTAGTGCTTTGCACCCATCCAGCTTCAAAGAGCAAGCTCTGAGCTACAGTTAATGACAATTTGCTGATCTGTTGAACCTGTTGCTTCTTTCTTGAGGCTTTGTTTCCCTCTTGTGTACCTTTGAGCTTTTGAGCCAATGAAAATGCTTACCTAGCAGGTTCATCTCACCAAGTTCTTTTGATCAAGGACAAGGCTGAGAATCTGGGGGACAAAGAAGAATGACAAGCACTGATTTAGACCAAGAAGACAATGCAATTTGCTTAGCCCTCTGCATCCCAACAGATTGTTACCACAGAGTCAGGCTTGCCAGTGCCCCAGGCCAAAGCACTTTCATCACATTAACTGGTTCCTTCCAAGATGTTCCAGGTTTTCTAGGCTCTTTGACAATTTCCTGTCACTTCCTCAGAGCTGCTTACCCTTCTGCAGTTTCTTCTTGGATAGGGGTATCCTGGATTGTATTTTCTCTTTTTTGTATTCTGTAAAAATCCTGAGCCACTGGCAATTCTGGTCACAGCAGCATTATTTAAAGCTTTCCTTGACCAGTCTTTTTTCTACTCCCAGAGGATAACTGGCACAGCTAGCCAGATGCTGTAGGATCTCCATCCCAGTTGTGTTCAGGCACAACTGAACAGCCACTGTACAGCCCCTGGGTCCCAGCAGTGCCCCAGGCAGCAGCTGTCTCTTACCTAAGAGCATGCTGCAGGGTCTGCCTGGCAGCACTTCCAGCTTGCTACCAATTGTTACCTTTCCTCAAGTCCCTTAGCTGTCATGCTACAGAGACATGAATACTCTCAAGAAGGGAATTAGTACAGTCTGGGCCTAGTTCCTGGGAGTCCCATGATGCCAAAGAAGGAGGGCTGTCAGGAGCAGGCTGCATAAGAAGGAAGGTGATTGTCTGGTTTTCTGTGCAACTGTGAGGGTGTTTAAATGCCAGGAATCTGTAGGAACTAGGGCTGCTCGTATTGCAAGCTTCCAACTTTAAGAAATGCTTTCAATGAAAGAAGGGCTTTAGACAGTACATAGATTCATCCATGCCTGACACTATTCACTGAGTAATAGCAAGGTCACAGTTGCATGTGGGCCTGCAGGCCATGCCAGTGGCCCTGAGTAAGCATGCCAAGAGGCGTGCTGAGGTGCAGGGATAGTTAAGGACAGCACAATGTCTAGAGAGGATCCCATAGGTTATATTGTCCCTGTCTGTGTGCAGAAGCTTCTCTAGGAGCAGTTGGTTTCAAGAGGTGGGTGATCAGGCTTGGTGACAGGCTGATGCTGCAGCTCTCTTGACAGATAGCAGGATGACACACTTATACACTGCACCACACCACATGTCTCCAGAACCATGTCCCTCCAAGAAGAAAGGCTGAGGGAGATCTAACAAGGCCAAGTGCCATGTCCTGCACTTGGGTCACAACAACTCCATGCAGCACTACAGGCTTGAGGAAGAATGGCTGGAAAGTTGTGTGATGAAAAAGGATCTGGGGGCGCTGGTCGACAGCCAGCTGAATATGAGACATCAGTGTGCCCAGGTGGCCATGAATGCCAAAAGCATCCTAGCTTGTATCTGAAATAGTGTGGCCAGCAGGACTAGGGAAGTGATTGTACCTCTGTACTCAGCACTGGTGGGTCCTCACCTCAAATAATGTGTTTGGTTTGGGGCCCCTGACTACAAGACAAGCCCTGAAGTGCTGAAGCGTGTCCACAGAAGGACAATGACGCTGATGAGGGGTCTAGAGCACAAGTCTTATGAGGAGAAGCTGAGGGAACTGGGGTTGTTTAGCCTGGAGAAGAGGAGGCTGAAGGGAGACCTTATCGCTCTCTACAGCCCCCTAAATGGAGGTTTGGCGAGGTGGGGGTTGGTTTCTTCTCCCAAGCAACAAGTGACAGGAAGAGAGAAAATGGCCTCACGTTGCGCAAGGGGAGGTTTAGATTGGATATTAGGAAAAATTTCTTCTCCTAAAGGATTGTCAGACATTGGAACAAGCTGCCCAGGGAAGTGGTAGAGTCACCATGCCTGGAGCTATTTAAAAGATGTGTAGACGTGGTGGTTAGGGACATGGTTTAGTGGTAACTTGGCAGTGTTAGGTTAACAGCTGGGCTTGAAGGTCTTTTCCAACAAAATGATTCTATGATTCTAATTGCTGTCTTCCACTACACAGAGCCTGTCTTTTCTCAGAGGTGCACAGTGAGAGAATGTAAGGCAACGGTCACACACTGCACCAAGCGAAGTATGGCATGAGAGCAGATAGGCCCTGGAACAGGCAGTCAGAGCAGGTGGGGAATCTCCCTCTTTGGCAACATTAAAATTTCAGCTGGACAAGACCCTGAGTGACATGTCCTAACCTTGGTGTTAGCCATGCTTTGAGTAGGGGGCTGGCCTAAAAACCTCCAGAGGTCTCTCCCAACCCAGGTTCTCTATGTTACTCTGCTTGTGACAATAAGGATCAAATGGCCCTCATGACCTTGTTGTGAGTGGGAAAGACTTCATAGCACAGGTGTTTCCATTGCTCTGGAGGCATTCAGGTGGAGCTACCAGTAACAAAAGCATTGTCCACAGACTGTAGGTGAGGGTCACTGCTGATGGTGAAGGGAGTCTTTTGTTTGATGATGACAACAGCATAGATGAGCTTATACAAAACTGCGCTTCTTGAATCCCTAATGTATGTGAGGAACAAAGAAAGAGCCAGCACAGATCCCCACATAAGCTGCTAATGATGGCAGAGATATCACTGAGCAAAAGGAGTTGCTGTTTATAGTTGCCAACACTGTGGCCAGGAGTCACACAGCACTTGGGCAGTTTTCCATGCTTGGCTGCCTGTCACAGCAGCCCTTACCTCCTGCATACTGGAGCTCTTATCTCAGTATCAGCCAGCTAGCAAAGGCAAGTAACCAGCTCCGTTTTCTTCGCTCATCGAAATCAGCCCATTTCCTTGACAGTTGATAGTTATCCACAGGAATTTGGCTTTGCAGATCTTAAATAACAAACCAGGAAGTCTGAGGATCTTTGTTGAAGAAAGCTTTAGCATAAGTGTTTGATAGCCTGGCATGAGATCACAGCATAAAACGCAAAATGACCCATGTTAGAAGACTGAATGTTCTGACCACAGTTATGAGTAACAGATATTTATAGGAGAACTGTAAGAAAGTGTAAAATGAGGGTCATGTAATGATTTTAGCCGTAAGAACAACAGGAAGTACAACCACAAACACATGGTGAGGCATTTCCATGGCAACTGATAACACTTTCCATTAAGCTGGAGTTAATTTCAGGCTATAATCTGCCTAAGGACACAGAACGCATAAGGATACAGCAAGATAGCTAATGCCACATGTAGAAAAGGGAAATCGCTGAACTGTGGTTATGATGAGAGTGAGGAGGAGCAAGAGCGGGACTTGGCATAAGAAAACCCTGTCCCAGCACGTCATGTCACGGGCAGGAAATGCTCCCTGCCCTCCATTACCACCGGATCTCACTACGTGGGTTTCCCTGCAATGGACTGGGTAAATAATGCAGGTGCGAGAAATCTGCATCGCTTCTCTTTCCTTGGTCCCATAACTGCGTCATGGGTCTCTCCTAGCTTAGGAACAAAAAGTATTAATTGCTTTACCAGACACACCGCCTCCATGATTGCCAGCCCCCTGACCAGTCCCCCAGGGCTTCCTTCCACCCTGTTGAGAGCCCAAGATCCCCCTTCAGCCCAAACCAGGCCTGTCAGTCCCTGTTCCAGCGACACTGCAGGTTGTCAGTTTCCAGATTCCCCCAGCTTTCCCCGGCCTGGGCCATGGCGTCTGTCAAGCCAGGCCCACCAGTACGTCAACAGCCCAGGAGGCTTGAGCTCCTCCTGTCTTGTCACCATGAACCTGCTTGATAATCTGCAGATGTGATTGAACCTGCTGAGGGTCTCCAGGCCTGCCCTGCTCCCTGAATGGGGGCAGTGGGACAGGCCTTGGAGTTAGCACACTCAGCTCCCTATTCCCCAGCCCTGAGGGAGCTGCTGGCCCTCGCTGCACCCTGGCACAAGTGTCTGCCATGCCATGATACCTAGGTTCTGCTGCAAGTCCTGGCCAGGAAACTACACCCCAACCCATCCAAAGCCTCCTGCACTCTAATAGATCCTGTTGTTGATATAACTGCAAGCTACAGATTAGATGGCAGCAGGGAAGTCCCAAGCGAAGGTTGAACTGGGCCAACAGAAGTCCGTCTGTCAACATATGAGTTGTGGAGAAGTGTTACTGCTTGATAGCTGGATCTGTTGGTTTCCCACAAATGAAAATTACAGTGATGAGGCCTTACGTCTGCTTCTTCAGCTTCTTCTTGAGTGGCATTGAATAGGTCTGTCAATCCAGCTGGCCCAAGGTCTTGAGGAACATGAGAGAAGAGCTGCCCTCACCAACAATTTGTTCTGATTAACTAGCATCTGGGACTGTTGTACTAACTTGCATCTAGGCGGGATGCATTTGTGATCTCCCAGTGCACAGGATAGTGGTAGCTGGTTCATCAGATAGACTGTCCCATTTACCTTCCCAGCTATCTAGACAGGTTATCACTCTGGTTATGAAGCAGGTGTGAGGTGCCAGCATCCACCCTTGGATGAAGATCTTGTACCTACAGCAGCTACCACCAGTTAGGAAGTGCTCAGTTTTCACAACTGAGGTGAGTGGTGTTAGGCTTGCCCAGTGTCCAGACCTCTGGGGTGGGAAGGAGTCAATGATGGTGCTTTGGCTTAGCCCAGATCTCCCTTCTCTCAGTGACTGTCATCAGTAGGTACAACAGGTGGCACAGCTCCACCAGCCTCCACCAAGAGCATGTTTTGCAGCTTTTAATCTAGGGAAAATATGGAGAGGAGCACAGTCACAGCTAACGGAAATTATGAGGACCCTTATGAGGAATGGCTTTAAGCAGAGCATTCCACTGAGAGAATATGGGTTCCACCTTCCTTTCTTCCCCAAAGCAACTTATTTGTGAAGATAGCAGTAGTGAACAGATACCGTGCTTTCTCTCTTTCCCTATGCAAGTGTCAACCCAAGTATGAACAAGATACTGTGTGATGGACACTCCTTTCATGTTAGAACAATCTGTAGTGGTTATTAAAGATTCACAGGCAGGTATGAAGAAACAGACTGAGAAAAGATGATGTGTATTCCCTGTTCCAGAGCTAGACGAAAACAAAGGTCACCAATATTCTGAATGCTTCCTTGCAGTCAAGGGCTTCTGGAGATGCATGCACAAATAGCAAACCTGCTATCTTGGACATGGGGCTGGAGGGAAACCCAGCTTAGTATATATACACTTCAGACAGCACGAGAAAGATGAGGTTTCCTGGCACCGTACCCATCTTAATCAAACCACTGTAACTGAAGTCAGTATCAAAGTTCTCACCATCTTCCACGAGTTTCATGTTTTTTTCCATCAATTTTCCCCTCAGATGTACTGAGGAAAGAATCCACCTGTATTATGTTCATGTCTGCTGTGCAGACAAGGAAATACTGCATTTGAATAGGTAAAGGGATATCTCTTGTCTCACAGGGCTGGGAGTCTGAGAGACACAAAAGGGTGAAGATATAGGTGCCATTATTTGTATAGAAATACTTTAAATCTGAGGAAGAAACACACCTTTGACACCCTGTAGCTTCAAAAGAAGTGAAAGGAAACATGGCACATCCTGTTTCTACGACCTTTTTCCAGTAACTCTCAAGAAAATCTTTAAATTTTTAAGGGTTTGCAAAGCTAGTTACCTTCATTCATAGTTTTCCTGTTTCCTCTGAGGTTAAACAGATTTATGTGTGAAAGGACAACCTGCACTTGACAGAGTAAATCCATCTGCTGCTGCTTGTTTACACCACTTTTACGCCTTTTTCTTGCATTTTAAAACTCAATAAAAACACAAAGCCTTGAAGATCAAAATAAGTGGTGCATTTTAAATGCTTCTGCAAAGGCTGATTTCTTTCAGTGTTTTCTAAAGATTAAAGCAAGGCATCTACTGAAATAACAAAGAAACTGCACACAAAGCAAATGAAACTGCTGGAAAATCTAAGGTCAAGCAAGTTAATCTGAGTGTTAAGAATGTCCATGGTACAGCCAAGCTCATATCTGTATAGTATCGGCTCCAAATTCAATATCTTAATTCAAGGACTTTGCTCTCCCACCCTACAAATTCTTCTCAATGGCAGCCAAATTCTCATTGAAGCTTATGGCAACAAGCTCTGACACTTGGGAACCATCCTTCTGAAATCAGTAGAGGTTCAATTACTGTAGGTAAATCATAGAATCATAGAGTCACTTAGGTTGGAAAAGATCTTTAAGATCATTGAGTCCAGCCGTTAACCTAATACTGACAACTCCATCACTAAACCATCTCCCTAAGCACCACGTCTACATGTCTTTTAAATACCTCCAAGCATGATGACTCTACCACTTCCCTGGGCATCTTGTTCCAATGTCTGACAATCCTTTTGGTGAAGAAATTTATCCTAATATCCAATTTAAACCTCCCCTTGTGCAACTTGGGGCCATTTCCTGTCACTTGTTGCTTCGGAGAAGAGATCAACCCCCACCTCGCCACAACCTCCTTTTAGGGGGCTGTAGAGAGCGATAAGATCTCCCTTCAGCCTCCTCTTCTCCAGGCTAAACAACCCCAGTTCCCTCAGCTTCTCCTCATAAGACTTGTTCTCTAGATCCCTCATCAGCTTCATTGCCCTTCTCTGGACACGCTTCAGCACCTCAGGGCCTGTCTTGTAGTCAGGGGCCCCAAACCGAACACATTATTTGAGGTGAGGCCCCACCAGTGCTGAGTACAGAGGTACAATCACTTCCCTAGTCCTGCTGGCCACACTATTTCAGATACAAGCTAGGATGCTTTTGGCATTCATGGCTAACTGGGCAAGCTGGCTGCTCCCCAGCTGGCTGTCAACAAACACCCCCAGGTCCTTTTCATCAGGCAGCAATCCAGCCACTATTCCCCAAGCCTGTAGCATTGCATGGGGTTGTTGTGACCTAAGTGCAGGCGCCGGCACTTGGCCTTGTTGAATCTCATACCATTGGCCTCGGCCCATCAATCCAGCCCATCCAGATCCATCTGCAGAGCCTTTCTACCCTCAAGCGGATCAACACTCCCACTCATCTTGGTGTTGTCTGCAAACTTCCTACTGTGCCCCCAATCCCCTTGTCCAGATCATTGACAAAAATATTAAACAGAACCGGCCCCAATACTGAGCCCTGGGGAACATCACTTGTGACTACCTGCCAACTGGATTTAATGCTATTCACCACCACTCTTTGGGCCCAGCCATCCAGCCAGTTTTTTACCGACCAAAGAGTGCACCTGTCCAAGCCATGAGCAGCCGGTTTCTCCAGGAGAAAGCTGTGGGAAATGGTGCCAAAGGCAGACAACATCCACAGTTTTTCCCTCATACACTAAGCAGGTCACCTTGACACAGAATCGGTTCAGGTTAGTCAAAGAGGTTAGTAACATACAGTGATAAGGCCAAGTATTTCTTCATTAAAAGCTAAGTCCATCTTACATGATATTCTCTGAAATAGAGTAAGCCATGGGCTTCTCATTGTTCTTAAACCAGGGACCCCAGGCTGCCTGAAGGACCCTGATATGAGGATCCCCATATAAGGAGGCTTGAGGCCAGCGAACAGCACACAGAGGGACTATTAGAATTTCTTAGAGCTTTCATAGGTTAGTGGGGAGATGAAGGCACAGCTGTGTGCTCACCACATAGGAGATATATCAATACCTCGTAGAAGCCATGACTTAACTAAGAAGTCCTGACAAATATGATGACGAAGGAGGGCATAGTCATACTCCAAACCAGGACCCGTGTGTATGTGCTTTTGAGTGGGTCTGTTGATATATTCATCCTTGGGGAGAATGAGTCATCAAACTCTTGGAAAGGCACAGAGATTTTCAGCCACCGAGTGGAGTCCTCTCCTAAGGGAGCCAAGAATTTCATGGGAAACGCTCCAGGGAATGATTAGGGAACCAATCCAGGCAGACTCAGAATCAGAAGCATTAGTGACTGTCTGCAGGCGTTCTTCTATATCCATCATCTGGTCATGTCAGAAAAAAAATAGACCCTAGGAATTCATTAAGACATGAAGACCCTTGGGGTCATCCACTATTCCTGCCACAGAGAAACAAACAGGCAGGGCATGTGTTGTGGGTTAACCTCAGTGAGCACCACACAGTCACTCACTTCTCCCCCCACCCCCAGTGGGACAGGAGAAGAGGAAAGGAAGAATAAAAACAAGAATAAAAACTTGTGGGTCAAGATAAAACAGACAAACAAACAAACAAACAAGGAAATTGTTTAGTAAGTGGAGGATAAGTGGAAGGAGAGGGAAGAAAACAAAACGAAACAAGTGATGCAAAAGCAATCACTCACCAATCACTCACCACTTCCCATGGGTAGACCAATGCCCAGCCAGTTCCCAGGAAAAAGATGGCTAATCCCCCTAAAGCCCCCTCTTTCACTTTTTATTGCTGAGCATGATGTTATATGATATGGAATATGTCTTTGGTTAGTTCAGATAATCTGCCTGCTTGTGTCCCCTCCCAACATATTGTGCACCTCCCGATCTATTCACTAGGGGGCAGAGTGGGGAACAGAGAAACCCTTCATGCTGTGCAAACGCTGTTCAGAAAAAGCTAGAACATTAATGTGTCATCAGTACTGTTTTGGTCAAAAACCTAAAACACAGCAGTATATGAGCTGCTGTGAAGAAAATTAACTCTATCCTAGCCAGGCCCAGTACATCATGTAAGATTACAACTCTGTGCCAACCTCTTGGTAAGCCCTAAAAATGTGAAAAGATCCTCAAAAACCTATAGGTTTGATCCTAAACGATGCACAGGCTGACATGTTTCTAACATTCATGGGGGTTTTGCATGGATCGGATCTCTGGGCCCCAGCAAACAAAGCGTCTCTGTACTGATTCCAATGGGACTTCTCTATAATGAAGTTTTTCATGACATCACAGGATCCCAGGATAACTCAGGTGGGAAGAGACCTCAGGAGGTTTCTAGTCCAAATTCCTGCTCAAAGCAACATCAACTCTAAAGTCAGACCAGGTTGCTCACGGTTTTATCCAGCTGGGTGTTAGAAAATCTCCAAGGATGGGAATTGTGCAGCCTCTCAGACCCTCAGGTTCTTTTCCCCAGAGCTGATCCCCAGTTAGTCAGTCCTCAGCCTGTACCCTTGGCAAGCCGCTTGGCCAGGGGCATGACTCTGCATTGGTCCTTGTTGATTTTCATGAAGTTCCTGTTGCCCGTTCCTTTAGCCTTAGAAGGTGACAGCCCTGCCCACAAGTGCATCACCTGGTCCTCTCAATTTGCCATTACCTGCAAACTTGATGGGAGTGCATTCCATCACCTCTTCTAGGTCACTGATAAAGGTGTTTAATAGTATAGACCTCAGGACAGACCCCTGTGGTACTCCACTGCACTAGGCGAAGTACAACCCATTAACCGTTAACCTCAGAATATCTTTAATATTTTTATCAATGATCTGGACGAGGGGATTGAGTGCACAGTAGGAAGTTTGCAGACAACACCAAGATGAGTGGGAGTGTTGATCTGCTTGAGGGTAGAAAGGCTCTACAGAGGGATCTGGATGGGCTGGATTGATGGGCCGAGGCCAATGGTATGAGATTCAACAAGGCCAAGTGCTGGCTCCTGCACTTGGGTCACAACAATCCCATGCAATGCTACAGGCCTGGGGAATAGTGGCTGGATTGCTGCCTGATGAAAAGGACCTGGGGGTGTTTGTTGACAGCCAGCTGAATATGAGCCAGCAGCATGTCCAGGTAGCCATGAATGCCAAAAGCATCCTAGCTTGTATCTGAAATAGTGTGGTGAGCAGCAGTAGGAAAGTGATTGTACCTCTCACTGCAAGACAGACATTGAAGTGCTGGAGTGTCTCCAGAGAAGAGCAACAAATCTGGTGAAGGACCTAGAGAACAAGTCTTATGAAGAGCGTTTTTTTAGCCTGGAGAAGAGGAGGCTGAGGGGAGACCTTATCGTTCTCTACAGCTACAGGAAAGAAGGTTGTGGCGAGGTGAGGATCAGTCTCTTCTCTCAGGTATCAAGAGATAGGACAAGAGGAAATGGCCTCAAGTTGCTCCAGGGGATGTTTAGATTGGATCTTAGGAAAACATTCACAGACTGCCCGGGGAAGTGGTTGAGTCACCATGCCTGGAGCTATTTAAAAGACGTGTAGACATGGTGCTTATGGATATGGTTTAGTGGTGGACTTGGCAGTGTTAGGTTAACGGTTGGACTTGATGATCTTAAAGGTCTTTTCCAACCTAAACAATTCTATGATTCTATGACTCTATGAATCTGATGGCATAACCATCTTTTTATCCACCTAATTGTTCAGCCAGCGACACTGTAATGTCCTCCCTTGTATACACTGCATAGGAAATGTTGGCAGAAGCACCTGTCCAGGCCTGGCACTTACACAATCTGCAACCGTTTACCTCTATGTCCAAGGTTTTGCTGTGAGCTGTTGTGGTGGTGCAAGGCTGCGCGGCCCTGCCCTGCACCGCAAGTGGACAAATGAAGCCCAGGAGAGCAGCCCAGCTGCATTTACCTGAAGCTGCCCCAGAACACCAGGCAAGAAGGGGCTCCTGGGGCTATCGGGCCTTGCCCTGGAGTCCAGTTCTTGGAGTTAGCAGGAGGCAGAGGAAGGAAATAATGTTTTCCAAGCAAGCTCCCCTGTGGGCTCTTTGCAGGCTATCCTCACCTGTCCCCAGAGCCTCTTGATCAGGAGATGGCTACCTGCCAGCTCCTCACATCCTGACCCACTTTTCCTGAGAACTCAGCAAGGCAGAGTTTCACAGACAAGAGGAAATCCCTAAACAGCATGCAGCCCAGAGAATGGAAAGTTTTGGTTGGTTTTTTTTTTGTTTTTTTTTTTG
>NW_009648451.1:388893-393822 GCF_000708025.1 Charadrius vociferus
GGGGGGGGGGGCTGGATTTGTTGTTTTGTGGTTTTTTTTCCCAACTTCACCATTAATGTATTTGACAGCTCACTGTCCCTTTCAGCACAGGATCCCAGAGGAAAACGGAGCTGGGAGGGCTCTTCCTGCCTGCCGGAGGCTTCCCAGGAGCGTGAGGGATTTACCAATCGCCACCTTTCACTCCCTGTCCCTTGCCGTGTCCCACCAAAGGCCATGTGCAGTGGCAAGCTGCAGACGGGCTTGCTGGTGGCCGGCTACTTTGTCTACCTGCTCGTGGGTGCTGCTGTGTTCCAGGTGCTGGAAAGGACCGCTGAGAAGCAGGAGAAAATGGCAGCAGCACAGATGAAGGAGGCTTTTCTGCAGAATTTCACCCACCTCACGGTGGCAGAGATGGAGCAGTTTATGAAGGTAAGTGCCAGCCCTGCAGAAGCTCTTTCTACCTCCTTTTTCCCCATCAGGTGTTGTTTCCTACCCAGCCTTGCTACACAGATAACTTCCACTGCATTCCTACTGATGTGGTCATTTGGATGATTTTAGCAAACCCCTAGCCTATTCTCTGGTCTGAGCACATGGGTCACATTGCTGGCAAATACAGCTTGTGTACAGAACTTTGTTCTTGTGACAGAACTTTGTGTGTTAGCTATTAACATTCCCCATCCCGCGATGTCCCGAATCTTCAGGGGTTTGCCTCCTGTTTGCTTCCTGTTGATTCGGCTTTCGGTGGGGCTGTGCTCATCTACAATGGGTGGCATGGCAGGAAAAACGAGTCTATCTGAAACGAACGGGTGTGGTTGCCACTTACAGCAGTGTCATAGCACAAAGGAACAATACAGCAAGGTCTGAAATAACCTGTTGGGTGAAAAAAACAAAGAAGCCCAAATCACTACAAGGAGGGTGGCATAGTCAGGGTTTACTTTTTGAAGATGCTGCAGAAGCGAAACAGGTAGCCTGGCCAAGGGAAAGGGGTTTCTGGTCACGGCACAGGAAGCTGAGAATGAATACGGTTGTCTCTTCATCTTTGGTATTTCCTAGCTCTATCTGATATATATATATATATGCAGAAAAGAAAATGGGGAGTGCAAATAGCCTTGCTGTAAGCATTTCTGCATGGGAAACTAATGGAGCTCTTAATGGGCCAGCTCGCAGGATAAGGAAAGGAGAGGAAAGACAGTATTTCTAATAACACAACTCGCGATCCAGCCCCCAGTTCTCATACGCATGCACTCTCTTCGCTTCGGATTTGGATTATTTTTTATTTTTTTTTTGCAAGTAAGGGAGGACAAAATTAGGGGAACTTTTCAAGACAATGAAATCTTCGTGCAAGGGCTGTGAAATTATTTCTGGTAGCCTTGATTTTCTGGGACACCAGCAAAAAAGATAGTGAGGGAGGAAGCCCTCGGGGGGGGGGAAGACTTTTCTGGTGCAGTTTATTCCAGCTTGTGTCTTGCCTCTGGCAGGGCTCAGCCCTGGTTTTTATCTAGGCTGTTTCTGTACAAGCGAGCCTGCCTTCCAGATTTCCCATCCAATGTTCTCTGTTTGCTAAAGGGAGGGACAGCTGGATACTGTTTGGGTTTTTTTAATTATTATTATTTTAACTTTTAAAAAAAAATTAACAGCCCTTCAAATTAAAACCAAGAAAGAAGGGAAGAGTCTGAAAATGCATAACATGATAGATGATAGGGCTGGAGGGGTTTGGGAGAAACATCTAATCAAACCCCCAGTGGCAGGACAGTCTCAACTCAAACCAAACTATCTCTGGTAGATATTCATCTAAACTCATCTCTAAGGTCACATTGTAAATATGTGCATGTGTGTTCGTGCATGCCGTTTGGAGAAGAGTGTATATACATGTCGGGCTGAATTCTGATTGTGGTTGCACCAAGAGTAATGCTTTGCAAATCAATGGACTTTCTCTGAATTTAAATCTGTGACACTAATCAGAATACAGCCTTAAAATGAAATTCTCTGTTCATGTCATGTGTACCCTGCTATAACCACTGATGCCCTTCTGGGAGGGATCGGAGTCACTGCTCAGTACACTTGCATACAGTTGGGTGCTTAGATCCTGGATCCACCATTGCCATCTGAAGGGCAAACTCAAACCAGCAACCAGCCACCCCATCACTTAAGCCAATAGCTGTCTTTCTCTGCAATGTCCTGTCATTTATAGGATCATTATTTTCAAAGTACTTAGACTAAAAGGATTGAGGTTCTTCATCATGCTAAAAGATACAAGTTCTCCTGACGTCCACTAGAGTAGTCAGTATAAACAAGGCAAAAGACTAACACTTAAAACCACCGTCTGACTGCTACCCAGCCTTGGAGGTAAAGGTACGAATAGTGTTAGAGTATTGCTGAGGACAAGTGAATATTATTGACAGGAAAGGAGCAGTAGTTCTCTAAATCTGTAGTAGCCTTGCAGTAAGCACTTGAGAAAAGCAGCCATGTTGATACCAAACTGTTTTCTCTCCCAGAACCTGACTGAAGCCATTCAGAATGGAGTATACCCTGTTGGAAATGAATCACAGATTGAAGACAGCAACTGGGATTTCAGTAACTCCTTCTTCTTTGCAGGCACGGTTGTCTCCACAATAGGTAGGTCTAATGCTTTCTTGTATGTGTGTTTGTATGTGTGCAATGCTTATTATGTCTGTTATTAGAACCTGAATGGATAATACTTTCAAGTACAAAAACTCCAGTCCTTCATTGTCATGGATGGTAAGCAGCAACAGACTTGGTCCTGAGGCCTCACCACTGCACAGCTCTTTGTGCGTTATTTTGGCTTGTGAAATACCACTGGACTTTCATATTATTTCCCACTTGTTTCATCTTCTTCAGCTATCTGTTAAGATGTTCTCTCTGCTGCCAGTTGTGGGTGGGAGACAAACTTCACGGTTTTGGCTTTATTCTAGCGTCAAATAGAGAGTGCTGTCAAGCATAAAGGAATGTTAGGAAAGAACTGAACTCTGCTGGGGCATGGACACTGTCTCAATAACCTGTGTTAAGCTGTTAGTGCACATATTGAATCAGTAATATGCCAGGAAGAAAAAATGGGAAGGGGGCAATGTAAACGCTGAGACTTTTACACTCTTGATTCAAGCTGTTCTGACCTTTTCAGGGGCTGCCTGCCACTGCCTGCCTCTCCCTGTCTCTCAAAGGTGCATCCCAAAAAGTGCAAGCCTGCCAAATTTAAGCATAAAATCCACACTGTTAGCTCCTGCTTCACACTCTTATGCAGTGAAAGTCAAATCTGTGTTTTTGCAGAGTGAAGCTGAGGCCTCACTCCCACTACACCCTCAGCACAGCTGCTCCACTTGTCTGTGAATGTGACATGTTACAAGGGCCCCAAGTGGTGTCCCAGCATCAGGTCAGGTGTGCAGGTGTGCATGAACCCATGTGGAGACCATGGCAGAAGAAAAGCTTCTGACCCATCACATCAATGACAAATGTTCCATGGTTACAACATTTGCATATCAATAAAGCTTCCCAAGTTTGTCAGCACCCTGCTACTAGCCCATCCACTCCTTGCCACCACCTGTATTATTGTACTTTTTCATTACAGCACTTCTCTGCCAAACAAATCAGTTGCCTCCCATCAAATTTGTTTCCCTAGTGAGGCAGACAGGCTGTCCCAGGAAAAGTGCAACTTCACCTGTTTCCCTGCACCTTTGCCACAGAGGTCTGTTGTGAAGGTACTTCAGGTACTTCCACTCATCTTCATCAGGTTTTGTGATGAAAATGGAATATTTCTGCATCAAGGAGCACAAGACAGTTCAAGCATTTGGGGGCCTAGTAGCCAAAAAATCACTCAGTTGTTTTGTTTGTCTTTTCCCCCAAAGAAAACATTGCATTTTCCAAGTAATGGATGCCTTGACATGAACTGTGCTTGGGAAAGTGCCTTTTCTCAGGGTCATTGATAGAGTAAGGACATACACAAAATACAGGACTCTTGCACTTAGGGATGTACCTCGTGGGGTCTAAGAGGAGCAAAGTCTCCAGTCCATTAAAGGACATGTTTGGAGTTCTGCAGCCGTTGTTCCACTACTTAGATAAATCCTCTTTTAGTAGGACTTTAAGACAAATATCTCTCTGGCATAAATAAATCAGCCACCAGTAAGGTCTGGACTAATTAGCATCATCTATTCTACTGCATACTGCACTGCCTCCAGGACTGGAGCCAGTATCTGGACATACCAACTTACTGGCATTTAGCCAGGGAGGTCACTAACACACAGGCAGATCAACAAGGAGCTAGAGATGGCTATATGTGATTCTGACATGGCAAACAGCCTGGGACCCCAGCCTTGATGTCTTCCAGGTCCCCAGACTTCTGGTTTCTGTCTTTCCATGTATTTGTCACAGGACAGAGGATGTTTTCCATAACTGCTTTTAGATTGTGCTTTCATTTGCATTAAGGCTGGGCTGAGAGCACACAGTGCTCTCTGCATCCCTCAAAACATGCAGGGTGAATCACTTAATCTGCTTACTGCCTTTTTCAGGGAAAAAAAGAGTGCATGTGGACTGAGAAGTGCTAGCCACGTCTTTGGGGGTCTAAGGCAGGCCAGGTTGGTGTAGGTGTGAATGTGACTGTGGACTGCTCCAGTTCTACAGAAAATCTCCTCTGAACCATCTTTTTCCATAGGCTATGGCACGCTACGTCCTAAAACTGCTGGGGGCCAGATCTTCTGTGTCTTTTTTGCTCTGTTTGGGATCCCTCTGAATATTGTTTTTCTGCACCGTGTCGGTAAGATGCTCTCACTGCTGTGTAAAAAGCTGGGGAAATTCCTGCACGAGAAAGGAATGAGAAAGGTACTTGGTTTTACCTACTCAGGCACATTTATATGCTCGTTTCTAGCTTTTTTCTCAAGATATATGCTGGCATTATGCTCTCTTATATTTGTTCTAATGCTGTGTTAGGAGAGGGAAAGA
>NW_009648451.1:393990-492527 GCF_000708025.1 Charadrius vociferus
AAAGAGACATTCTTCACTTGCAGAGCTAAACAGACAAGGCAACCATAGAAGAGATATTCAGAGAAAGAGGTGCATTTTGTCTACCGCTCTAAATGGCAGACATCCAGTCCCCTTCAGCAATCAATGGAGAGAGGGGGCGCATCATCCCACTTCTCTAGAAACTTATCTCAGGAGCTAACACTCTAGGGAAGTACCTGTCTCCCTTTATAGCCAGTAAAGAGAGAGATCATTAAGCATCTCATCTTGAGGCAGCAAAAAGCAGGTGAGCTGCAAAAGCTTTAAAAAGTAGGTGAGCTGTAGGAGTTTCAATGGTATTGACTAAATGACTAGTGTGTCACCCCTCCTTGTTCATTATGTAGTCCTTTAATCCCTCTCCTCCCTTGACTGACAGAAAGGAAATTCAGGCTGAAGTTGTCCATTTGAGCCCAGTTGCTGAAAGATGAGGAGGCACCTATAAAGGGCTAGATACAGGATGTGTCTTGCCTGGTAATGTCCCAAGTTATTTGCAGCTCCTCCCCTTCTCTTACCACTACTGTGGAAATCAGAATAGCTTTTCTGTGTCTTCTACTGTAATTCTTTTTCAGGACAAGGTATGAATGCTACAGAGAACCCTGTTCAAATTGCTAAATTTCTCCCCATGTCTGCCTAACTCAGATAGAGCATAAGGCTTGATCAGATATAGGCTCAAGCACATGCATAATGCATGAAGGCATGAAAAATTATCCAACAGTTACCATTAATTTCCAGACAATCTGGACTTATAAAATTCTATACATAAACTATACATGCATCTGGCTGATAAATCTTAGTTTACAATGAGTCTTTTTCTCCAGTCAAGGCTTCTTCATGACTGCTGGGAAGTAGGATGGTTCAAGAGTCACTGTCCAGGCACTTCTTCATCAGATCATTTGTTAAAGGTCGTCTTCTAGTGAGGTATCCACTGGAGCCAAGTTATGGCACCAATGCAATGAGAAATAAAGTCAACAATCCAGACTCTAGAAGATAGTGCTGTCAGAAACGGTGTAAATATTTTCATCAAAAGTCTATTTTCCCAGGCAAATTTGAATGGTTTTTTAGGTGCCATACCTGAATACCTAAAAATTAAAAGTGGTCTGGTGAAAAGTGGAAATAGTCTGACTCCAGTAAAAGTCATTGCATAGGAATTCCTCCTATACTTATGGTCATTTGAGGTTGATAGAATCAGATAAAAGACTAAATCTCCCAGGGCTACTGTGGACATGGAACACCCATAATACCTAGCTTCCCCCTGCTTCAGAGCAAGGCTAGGGCAATTTCAGAGGAAGAGCACTTAATACAAATCCTTCAGTTCCTGTGGTCCGAGTAGGTATTTCTAGATAGCCACCCATTTTGAATTGCCATCATTATGTATGGCCTGTTAGTGTGTCAAATCATGATTATAATTGAATTTGTTTCTTTTTCAGAAGAAGATCAAATTTCTGACCCTTTTGTTCTTCCTGGCAACGGGGATCCTAGTTTTTCTGTGCTTGCCATCAGTTTTCTTCCAGATAACAGAGGGCTGGTCCTACAGTGAAGGAATTTACTTTGCATTTATCACCCTCAGCACCATTGGCTTTGGAGACTATGTAGTAGGTAAGGTTGGTTTCAGAGAGGAGACGTGGCAAAATGCCAGGTTTATGACTGTAATTACCATGGGTTGACTGCACAGGCCACCAGTGTACTGTAGAGAAAAAAATCTTCTGTCTGAGTCTTTGACTAGTCTTTGCCTTGTACAGTTCTGGGGGAAATATTCATTTATCTGGGATTGCATGTGCTCACAAAAGCACAAGAATGTCTAAATGTAATGAAATGTGGTGCTTTGGGTTGCAAAGAAGCCAAGTATTTTGGGGAGGGAAGGGGAAATGTAGGGTGAGAATTCAAGGAGCCTAGGAATTTGCATATACCAAAAGGGAACAGTTTACGACAGTCACACAATATAATTTATGCCTGCTTTAGCCATCTAAGACTTATGTTTCAAAGTGTGGAGTAAAGAAATAAGTGGTCGTGTTTCGGAAGACATGATTTTACGCAACAGACTGAGAGATGGAAATCCCAGTCATGGTAAAGTGGGGAAATCTACTCAATCTATGAGAAACAGAGCTTAAACATATAGATCACTGGGAAAGTGGCCTTCTTTAGTCTCCTATGCATCACTCGAGGCTCTTTGTCTTCACAAGCCAGAGCTTAGGATTTTCCCTGAAGACAAACCGTTGAAGCTACACTCCAGCATGCTGGAGTGCATCTTGAAACACTTCCTGGGATCTGCTGACCAGAATACACTCTCTGTGGAAAAAGCTTCCAGATGAACTCCAAAATGATTACCATGAGCCAAATCAGTATCCACAGAAGAAGCAAACACCTGGACTCCATGGAGAATCAAAGATTTCTCCACAACAACCCACCCTGCCAGCATCTTGCCAGCCTGAACTTCTCTTCAGTGGGGATATGAGAAGGAAGCTCTGAAGATAATAGTTGAGCAGCAGTGTTGTCCCTACAGAGAATCTGGAAGCCTCACATCCCTTTCCAATGGACAGACATCCACCACACAACAAACCCTAGGCTCTCAAGCCCTGCAGAAATGCAAGAGGGGCCTTGGAGACTGGCTGGCAGCCCTGCTGTGTGTTTGAAAGATTTCTTACATCAGGCTGAGGTCTTTGGCAGAGGGAGCCAACAAGGTTTTCCAGAAACTGTCTGATGTTCCCTGATGACCTTAATTTCTCTGAGTCTGCTAAAGAGGGTGGGAGGTGCTTTGAGGATCCAGTTGTTATCTTGCTTGTTTTCATGTGTTTAGTGATCTTGTTGCCTGGCTGATGGTTAATTCATGCAATGGCAATGAGTTGATTAGGCCACGTTTCCCCAAGTGACCCCAGTCAGCTTACTGCTCCCTCTTGTTGCAAAGCACAGGAAACCAGTGTCCCCTGAAATTCCCCTTTTCACATAATCCAGAGGAAGATTCTTTGTCTCCAACAGTAGTTAAGCCATATTGCCATGAACATGACAAAGAACTCGGGCATCAGTAAGGAATCTGTATCACACAACAGTGGCCTCTTTGCTCGCTGTGTTTTCCAAGGGCCAAGCTTTGTCACTGCAGTGGAGGACAATAGGGCACAGGCGTTTCTTTCCTAACCATATGTAGGAGTGATAACCCCGGCCTGTGTGGTACTGCGCACCTCGAACTTCAGTGATGTGGAATATAGGAAGGTGGAGAGTTGCTGGTGCCATGCAGGAGAAAAAGTGGACATCAAACTGGTGCATTGTCTTCCTTTGTGCAAATTACAAGTGTGTTTTGAAATAATGACAGCAAGTCACAGCCTGCAAACCACTGCCTCCACTACCAGCACTTTCCTCCTCTGCAGCCATGTTATCTTACAAATACAGTTAAAAAATAACAATTAGATAGACCTCCTGGCTCTGTGATTTCATCTTTATTAGGATGACTTAACTGGAGCTGAAATATTTTTCCCTCCAGTACTTATCTCAATTTGCCTTAAACAACAGTGATAAAAGGATGATGAGTTTAATTCCTCACACCTTCACAATGAAACAAGGAGAATCAATGACTGCTCTGAGTATATGCATTTAGAATTTATTGCAGATGACAAATGGATTTGCATTGGCCAGGTGGAACAGAACAGGTTTGAGTTTATTTGCATTTTAGTAATTCAGAACTGATTTGTAGCCATTACACTTCAAGCATGAAATAAAGCCTGTTTTGGATAGGGAGACATCCTAGGAAGGGGACAGTCTGGATTTAACTGTTTGTAATATGTGTATATATAGGTGATACTTCTAGGGTGAAACTCCCCTTCAGCTGTAAACTGAATTTATGCCCTGCTGAAGTCCAGTTTTGAGTTACTATTACAGAGATATTACTGGTTGCTTTGCTAACGCCAGGTCACGAACTTCAGATAAGAGCACAAAAGGAGATGCTTTGTAGTAAGGCTGGCATCCCCTCTGCCTAGTCAACCCCAGTAGAAGAAAAAGAAACAGCTGTTGGATATCTATCCATGAGGACAAACCAGCCAACTCCTGCCTCATTTCCGAAGCTCTCGCATGATGAAGTACAGAAATCCTGCACATTGATCTATATGTAATACAGGGCACTGCAGGACTTGGAAAGAGTTTCCAGCATTCTGGCTCCTTCTGGGCAGCTTCCCAATGGAAAATGATCCACCAGGTTTGTGGTGATCTCCCTGTCCATGCACGTTGCTGTGTTATCTACTATGTGGAGTTACCCTTGACAGTGACTCAATAAACAATATCACCAAGTTTTCCTGCCAATGCCAGAGCCATATCAGCTGTATCCTCATGATAACTTCATGTGGGACTAAGTGCAGTAGGGGCAAATACTCTCTGTGTGTTGCTGGTGGGTTGCTGATGTTTGAAGAAAGAAAAGAAATGACCCATACAGAAAAGCGGGTGTGCGATACTGGCCGATGCTAAGAGGTTTGGACTGCATGAAATAAGCTTTGGTCCACTGGTTTCTAACACAGGAAGTTGTGTTCTTGGCACGTATCAGTGAGTTCTCATTAGTCACCTAGTTTTTTTAATGGAGAAAGTTCCTGAAGCCATTCAAAAGTAAAGTAGGAAATGCAACTATTCTCTTTTAATGATCAAGGCCACCTATAATTTAAAGCAAGTATTTATGTAGGTTATAATCACACTTTATAGAAATACACAGAATTACAATAACCTAGGTGGTAATAGTTGTGTGGTTATAGTGGCCCACTGTGCTCTGCTTTTTGTGCTTTGGGAGTTTGGGAATATTTTCAAGATAATACATTACAATTTTGCACTACTTCCCACATCATTGCATTTACCTGTAGATGCAGAGGTTGAATTGGGATTGGTATCCTATAAAGGGAAAAAAATTATCCTGCTCTGCTGCTAATTCACCTCAATTCCAGTGTATCTTTTTGAGAGGCCAGCACGTTTGTGCCGGCATATATCAGTTTATTGCAAGAGCAAGAGACGTGCCCAGCTTTAACCTAATGCTGGGGAGATGAGAGACTACTATAATAAAAAAGTCACCTTAAAGTACACAACACAAAATACATTGATGCATCCATTACCCTCGCCCACTTTAAACAGGGAAAGCAATTTTAACTTGTTAATTTTCTTCTTCTTTCTCTCCCCATATCTGCAGGTAAACAGCCTGGCAGGAATTACTTTTCCTACTACCGAACGCTGGTGGCCATTTGGATTCTTTTCGGTCTTGCCTGGATTGCTCTCCTATTTAATTTATTGACAACATTACTAGAAGATACTGAGAAAATAATTGTCAAGGATCTCTATCAAATTGCAAAGGTGAGTAAGGACAATGAAGCAAGCCAACAAAGAAGATGCTGGCCTGCTCAGTTTATTCCAGAAGAAGAATTGCAACCACCACATGCTGGAAGGGATGCACAGAAAATGGAGTCATTAGAAGCAGATTCTGAACACATTAAAAATGAAAAAAATGTTTTTTCTTATAGCAAAACTATTGCCATAACATGTGAGGATTGAATTCTTCATTAGAGAGTCACTAGTGAATTCTTCTAAAGAAATTCCCGTGGAAATAAAATTTCTCCTACCTTTTTTCTGGTATACAACCTTTCAGAACTCAAGACTTACAGTTACACAAAGCCCAAATATTAGTGGTAAGAAATTTGTTCCTCAATTTGTGCTAACAACCTGAGAAGTGCACTTGTTTTGCTTCCACAAAAATGCAGAGGAGGGGCATGGTAGAACTTGCTGGTTGTATTGGGATTTTGCTGCTTGCGAGAAATCATGTCTCTTCCAGGAACGGACATGCACAAGCTTTTCTGAGGCATTGTGTAGCACCTTTGGAAGAAGAAATAAGGGTATATAACTTAATAGATGCCTGATTTGAGCCATCAGATTAGATAAGCTATTATGATCTGAAAGACATGTTTAACAGACAAAACCTGGGCTCAGAGACACTGGAAGCATCTAATGGACAGGATTTGAAAAAGCTTAGCGTGTTAGAAATGAGTAATTCTACCTCTTCCTGTTTTATACTAAGATGAATAAAAGCAATTTCACCTCTTATCCCTGTGCTAAAAAAACCCCTTTCTGGTGCTGTTTATAAAGAACATATAAACCCATGTCCCCAGTTCAAATTTTATAATTTTATTCTATAAGCATTTTATAGGAACAGAGACTGGTTTGAATGGAGGAGCCCTCACTGCACCGGAACCTTGCTGCTACGTTTGTATTCCATAGGAGCTATAAAGTAATTTAAAATTATTCTATTGTGCTATGCTAAGGTAGCTTTCCAAGTGTGAGTGTTGTCTAAACAGTGCAGCCTTACCTTCAACCGGGTTAAAAAACAATGTCAAATCTGAGCATGGTGTTTCAAACGTACCACCTGGCATACAGGCTATCCCTGCGTGAAGACCCTGGCCTTTAAAGGCTCGATCTACGTGTCAGGTGCCTCGTGTGTGAGAAGAGTGCATGAAAACCCTAGCCTGAAGTGCTGGCAAAGCAGCTGTGATACACAGTCATAGAGGTGAATAGTCCCATGCATGTATATGATTACACTAAAAGTCAGTCTCGTCCAATAGTCTGTCTCTGACCATGCCTACTAGCATGCGCCTCCAAATAGCCTAAGAATGAGTGAGCTCTGCCATTGCTCCCACTGGGGTCCAATCCCTCTTCCAGTAGATGGTGGCTCAAAGACTGCCCAGACAAGAGGTGGGGTCTCTGTACTTCAAAGTCCATGAACTTGCCCAAATGCTGAACTCACATCAGCACAGGACCCACCCACGGCAGTCCGTAGTCCGGCAGTATCAAGTGAACGTGTCACTTGATAGGTTTTCATGATATCCTCAAGTTCCTATTTTGTCAGATAGTGAATAATTGTTCTCGGCTCACCCTCCGGGTATTAGTTACAGCAAGACCAGCCCTTGCCAGAGCTATTCCTGTATGAAAGGGAGAATAAATTACAGCTATAAAGCAATTTTAGGCCATAAAGATGCAATCAGCCTTGAAGTTGAATTCGTAACTATTTCAGTCAAACAAAACCACGCTTCTTGCCAAAACATTTCTGCTAGTTCAAGACCTGGCATGTAGATCTGACCAAATATGTACTTTCTTTCCCTCCCCAAATTGTTTTCCAGTGTTGTCCTCAAGGCTGACTTCTCACCTAATATGTCTCACTCTCAGTAAAAGTTTGTGAGGCAGCAGGAACAAGAACTGACCGAAATCAGGGCAAGGTGGCAGAGGCATCATCAGACACAGTGGTCCTTGTGCAAGCCATGATCCTATTGCTATCACAAGGTGACACACTAACTGGGCAGAGAAAGCAGCTGGATGCTCCCGGGAGGGAATCTCTTCACCTCTCCGTGTTCCCCTCTCACCAAACATTGACTCACAGGCATCATTTTTTCTCTTCTGTCTTTTCCCAGCCCTTCCTACAAGGACCATTAACCTCATCCCCAACCTAACAGAGGTACTGTCAGGGCTGGTTTAGGGAGATGTGGTCCTGCCTTGGGATGCAGTGGCCATTTTGCACAGCCTTTCACAGTTCCTTCCAAGTCAGTTCCTGGTGTTTGATGCTCCCCAGCCCCAGGGTGGCAGGAAGGGGCTCTGGGCCAGCACAACACACGTCTATTTGTTGTCTTTATTGCTGGGGAGAAAGAAGAGCCTCCAAGGAACATCTTGAAGTCAACACACCCTTGAAGGGGTTTCTTCAACTTGTTCCCACTGTCCTGCTTGCTCCCTGTCATGACAAATAACACAGCCCAGCCCTGATACAAGCTGATGATGTCCCATTGCAACACAGAGCAATCCAGGATGCTTGTTTAGACATTCCAGGAAGGGCAAGAGAGATGACCCATGGACTCTGACCATAAACAGCAAGCACAGAGACAGGCAGTGGCTTTTTGAGCAGAATAGGACAAATTCTCCTTCCCTCACACTGGTGGGTGTTTAACAACGAACCATGAAAACCAAACACTTGCCATTTCCAAAAGTCACTCTGCCCTGTGCAGCTATTGTCATAGGATACAGGCAATCTACCTTTTAAGTCATCCCTTCTTGCCACACTCCCTGGGTAAGGATGTACCCCTCCAGACAAGGCACAGAGGGTCTGAACAACTCACCCAGGCCCAGGGGATACAGGAAACATGAGCCAGGAACGGCCATCATGGGGATGTCCTCCTTCAGGCACCAAGAATTGAGGTGTCTCTTCAGCTGTAGATGCCAGCCTGGGAACACAGAAGACACAGCCACAAGCATAAAAAAACATAAAAATTCTCAGGAGAAATTCAGATAACTGCCCTAAGAAAGAAGACTAGACATTAGTGAATCCTGATACCCGCAGGCAGGCCTTCTGAAGAAGGGTCTCAGCTTTGCTTCTTATGCTGTCTCGTGGCTGTGTGTGCAGCAGACCCCCTCCCTTTGCACTTCTGCCATGTTTGGGCAGTTTTACTCTACCTCCTACTGTGTTGTTCAGCTGATATAGCTGGTACAGCCCTGGCCAGTGCAAGTCCCAGGGAAACAGCTTTGTCAGTGTGAACCAGAGGAAGCAGTTCATATGAGCTCGCTAAGGGCTAAAACATGGCTCATTCTCAAGAAAGACATGGGGATGGGCACTCCAAACTGGTCCAGCCAGGGACCCTGCCTGGTACCCACACCGAAGCAGTTTTGTGGAAGTCAGCTGAGGATGCGACTGCTTTCTGTCAGCAAACTGTCATGTGAAGGATCCTCAGTAGCAGCATACATGGTGCTGACGATGGGGTTTGCTCCTACCACGTGCCCTGTGCACCAGTTTCCCCTGCATAATGTCTGCCGCAGGACCAAGGCACACATTCACACCCTCTGTCCCACAGGGAGAGGGACTGGTCCAGAAAATACCTGCAAAACGGCAGGTTTGGGTGCAGGCTTTGGGGCCAGGGTGATCTGGCCTGCTCTGCAGGAGCCTCGAGGATAGGCAGTGCCTCATGCAGCAGAAGGGGTGGAGATAGAAGCTGCAAATACGTGGAAGAAAGAACCAGCACCAAAGGGTGTGTGGTCCTCTCTGCTGGGAAAGGCAAGGGAAAAGCCCAGGAAAGCTGCAAGCCAGGGTGCGAAAGGAACTTTTTTGGATGCGATATTGTTTCTCATGCTTACGCTGAACAATAAAGCTGTCTCCAGAAGGGCTTAGGCACAGCAACAAATCTCTCCAGGGCTGGAGCAAGCAGCCTCTTCCAGCATTATCATCCTCTGAGCACCACACAACCGCAGCAGGTTTTGTCCTCGCATCACCCCTAACAGGGGGAGCTGTTGCTTTCTGTACAGATAGTAGGGGCCTCACAGAGAAAATTAAGTGTATCACCTGAGCTCACACGAGACCTTTCACAAATACCTGGTCTGGTGCTTTCTCAACCAGGACCAGGTGTCCTAGTATTGGTTATAAATAAATTAGACCCAGCTAGTTGTTCTGTATTTGCTGATCTTAAGAAAAATAATCTTGAATTGAGAGCAAAGTTAGAACAGAGCTTCTCCTCTGCAGCTGGAGACTTAAAATGGTCCCAAGACTTTTAATTTATGAATGTAAGCCAAGCTCCAACTCTTCTTCTGCACGTTCCCTTTGCCCAAGGGACAGAAAACAGGAATAAAATCCATTCTGAAATCCCTGTTCTGCCAAGCGGCGAGGCGGCAGCAATCCTCTGGAGACCAGGCAGAGGGGTTCTCCATCGGCAGATCCACACAGCCTGGAGCTTTTCCCAGGAGCTGTTCAACAGCCTTTGCTATGACCCAGCCCCACCATGCCGCTCAGGGAAATCCAATTTTCACAGAGCAGCCTCCTGTGAAGCTGCCAGCTCTCCCACTGTAGCTTGTTTTCAAATGGGAAACGTTTCCAAGGCAAGCCAAATACTTTCCCATACATTAAACCAGTTGCTGAAAAACTCCAGCAGTAAGATCATGAAATATATTATCTTGGATTAAATGGCAGCAGCATGTTCCTGCATTCAGTCTGGGATGCTCCTCATACATCACCCACGTCTTTGCTGCCAGCTAGCAAACAGTGTGCATTTCTGCACTTGAAACCAAGGAAATGCCATGAGGAGTTATCTTTCCCTCAGAAAGAAGCCCCTCAGAAATTCAACTGCCTCCAGAGAGAACAGGAGAAACTGCACTTTGATCTGTCTTTAATTAGTATACGGGATTGTTTAGGGATCTTTTGAAGTCTCCTTCAATTAATAGCCAGTTCATTTGGAGAGATGAGGTTTTTTTTCTGGAAGCTGAGACACTACGCAAAGCAGTGGAACAGCTTGGCTAATGTAACATCTTATAGCCAGTGGGATAATTTTTTTTAAAGAAATTACTAAACATGGGCCACACACGCTATTTTCCACTCTGTCACACTTTGACATGTGCTTTCTCGCCTGACTCGTGACCAAAAGGCACTGGATCCAGCTCAGAACTGGTTTAACAAACATAACTAATCACTCTCCAAAGGCCTGTTCTCCAGCCCTCATGATCTAACCTGAAGAAACAAAAAAAATTAGAGCCAAGTCCCCTTGTACCATTCCAGCAGGATTCAAAGTGGTCTTGAAAATTTCCTGCGAGGTTTTATACCAGCTCTCACGCTGTGAGGAAAGGGGATCCCAGGGATCCCTAGCATGTGTGGCTGAGGACCGGCCTAGGGCACCATTGCTGGTTCCATGCCAGCAAAGTCAATATTTAGCTATTCTGGGGCTAAAAAGTTGGGGGGAAGCAAAAATGCTGCTCTCCAGAGAACGTTGTCCATGCTCGTGCATCCTGGCAGCCAGCCTCACTTCCACCTCAGGATATGAACTCAAATAGCTCCAAATCTGCTTAGAAAATTCAGCATTTTCTATCACAAGGGGTTCTGGACTTGATTAGGGTAATTCTCTACCAGAGGTTTGGAAAGGCTCATTTTGCTAAGTTAAAGTAAGGGCAATTATTGAATCCATTTAATCACCAGTTCAACATGATTTAGGAGACGTGTCTGCTGAATAAAGACTTCCAAAATTTCTCTTTCAATTATTCTCACATATGTGTTTGGAAACCATAGCTGTATTTTTGTGGTGAGATGCCGAAGCATGAAATAATACATCCCCAGGAAGACAGATACACTGATAAGCAAACGATAATAATAACAAGCATGCGTCATTAAAAAATGGAGGTACAACTTACAATTTAAGTTAATGGCTTCCTTGACAGGGATTAGCCAGAAATATGCTGATATTCTCAAAGAACAAATGTGGCTTGAGGTGAATCCAGCTTCTCTAGGTAAAGTATGATTGTACATCATAGCAAGGCATGGAGAAAATCATGCATCAAGACCAGAAAAGAATATAAATCAGAAATTTTGCTCAAAATCCCCCAGAATTCACAGTTCCGATCATTTAAATGACTCATTGAGTGCTCTAAAAACAAGATTAAGGTCTTAAATTTAAAATGCCTTTAGACGTTTACTAGAAACCAAGGATGAAACCCAAGCAGAGATATGTCTATTTTCAAATAAAAAAAAATCCAGGCATTCATCTCAAAATATAATGCACACTGGCTCAGAGCAGGAAAAACACAAGAAGCCCAGTATGGGCACCTTCCAATTGTTAGACAACGATTCTCCCTATTGAAGCAGTCTGCCTCTTCACAAAACATGCAGGAGCTATTCAGCACCTCTATTGTGCAAGTCTGTTGCAACAGAAATTATGGAGTCAGGGCATGTATATTGCCCAAAAGGAGATAGAAATCAATTAGAGATTAAATGCCCATCTCTGCAGAACTTTGGCCAGTTTCTCAATTGCCAGCATAAAATTCCAATACATAATATTTGTTTTTAATAGATTTTTTTCCTTTCTTCCTTTCCTTCCTTATTTCTTTCTCCCTTACAGCCCTCAAGTTGGTGATGAGATGAAGAATGGATGCAGCAGAGTTCACTACAGTCCCAGAAACACTTGGGCAGCTCCTAGAGAAACATGGCCCAGCAGCAGGATCTACAAAGTGCTTAAAAGTTCAGTGTAATAGCAGCAGTGGTAGCACAATTTGGTGATGCCAAATAGCCAAAAATTGCCAGGAGGAAATCAAAAAGAGTAATTCTCAGCAGTGGTTGCAAAAATCTATTCCTTGCTTGCAGTAGGTCTCTGAGCAAAAACCTGAATACAAGCTGCGCAGGCTCTTTGCTCAAATGTGGCTTACTTGTAGGGCTAGTCTTAGGTCATGACTCTTCCCAGTCATCATCCCACAGCCCTCTGTGGGGGCTCAGTCTGCCTTGGCAAACTGACCAGTGGAAAACATCCTGTTAGGATGCAAATGTTAAGGGAGAAGCACAATTTCTGGTGCATGACAATTTGCATACTGGTATTTGTAGTAATAAACAGTAATAAATCATACCAAAGTGGGTAGGTCTTTGGTGTAGCGGCCAGAGTGCCTTACAGCTACACTTCTGGGAAGTTAAAAGAATGACTGGAAATTTCCATATAAAAAGCCTTGCTTTGGCACAGTTTTCTCAGTTAATATGGCTCGTGGGCAAAAGCAGAGAATGGCAACTTCATGCTAAAAGCCCCAAATCCCTTCCTAACCTCATAGATGCCCAAAAGCAGAGAAGTAAGGTACAGAAATGTCACTCCATCTTCAGGGCCATCCATCATACGTTGATGTATGACGTCATCCGTCATACAGCAAGGCAAGGATAGGTGGTATAGAGAAAGAGGACAGGCAGAGCACTCTTCCCTGTGGGATTATGGATAGTGGCTCATTTTGAGGGTCAGCAGTGTAAGACAGCCTTCATTGTAGGTGAATCCCCCTTCTTCATATCAACGATGCTCCAGATGTCCATCAGCTGAGACTCTAAATCCATTTTCCATCATCTGAAAACCTAATTCAGACTTTAAAACTTGGTCAGATCACAGCTTGTCTTGTGTTCAGACCTGCCTTATTCAAGTTTGGGCTCACGTCTGCTCATCACGTCATGAGCAGTTGTCACTAACAGAAGGAACCAGAGCAAACGTGCTAAATGCCACCCAAATCAGCAACAGGATTTCAGCAAATATATCCAGGCAATTAGGCATGCCCCAGGGTCAAACCACCCTGGCATAGCACGACGGCCAAAAGGTGCTTCTTAAAAAATGCAAGCTTGAAGATGAGCAAAAAGCCATGTAGCAATAACTGCGCTCACACACTGTCCGGCGCAGCCGCCAGATGTCAGCATCAACCCAAGCAAGAGAGAGGCACAGCTCGACCGGTGCAGAAGAACCCCCCCTTGCAGGCCATGCCGTCCAGAAACACTCTCCTGCGGTCCCTGCTCTCTCGCCTGGGACAGACAGACAGACAGACAGACAAACAAACAGGAGGGTTTCCAATTCAGCTGGAAGAAGTGCTCGGTTCACAGACAAAACCAAGGGATGTAGTTTGTAGCCATGCACGCAAGCGTTTTACATGCACATTATACTGATGTAGACTACATGGTGCTTCTGTGTGTGTAGGTGCTCATCACCTACATATATATGTGTATGTGATAGGTAGGTAGATAGATAGATAGACAGACAGAACTTTTGGTGTTAAGAATAAAACGCTCTTTGCCAACAGCTTTACGTGAAGGCAAAAGCAAGGCATGTCCTCCAGTACCTTTTCTAACCATATGTATATTCATATCTTCCAGTACACATTCCTGTGCTTCATGCAGCTGATGAGCTGAGAAACACAGCAATCAGCCCTGGATAAAGGATCTGAGAACATAAGCATGGGTTGGATCCCCCAGTGGCGTAAGGCAGCATGCCTTCAAGTCTGTGTATTAGAGTTGACGTTAACTGATCAAGAAATTGGCTGTCTTCTCTGTTCCCCTTGGCCTGTTAAGTTCATTTTATGCCACTCTTTTAGAAATGTAATTTTGCCTCCTAGGAAAGAAAAAAAAGCTTTAAAAAATCCCATCTCTGCCTCTTCTCTCCCTTAAATCTGCCTTCTCCTTACAGCCCATGAGATTTAAATGCATTCAAATGCATTGGGACAGAAAAAGGCCCCAAATTCTGCTCAAAGCAGGCATTTACATTATCCCTGTCACAGTGTGGAGCTGTGACACAGAATAAAGTCACAAGTACAGCAGCACGGCCCCTGACACCAAGCGTTGAGGCAGCGAAGGTATGAGGCCCAAGGGAGACGGCTGATCACCCTTCCACAGGCTGCGGAGGAGTGCTCAGGGTGGCAGAGAGCATCCTCCAGCCTAACCTTGCACCTGCAGATAACTGGGGGGAGATTCAGGGGCTGTTTATTTAAACACATACTCCCCCTTAACACCAGATTTAAAAAAAAAAAAATTATGAAGGAGATGCCAGATTCCCCAACTCTTGTAGGGCACAGAGGTGTCATTTTTACATGAAAAGACCCTCAAGATCCTCCTGCACCAAAATGTTCATCCTAAGCACAGAGCTGCGCATAGCAAAGTTTGAGCAGGACCGGGAGTGCCTGGAGGGATCGTGACACAGAAGATTAATGGATCTTTTCCAGCCATAGGTTGTCAGTTAAGTCAAGCACTGCTAATGCGGGATGTTGTCCCGAGACCTCTGTTAGCACAATGACGAAGCTTTTTTTAAGTCCTCTGTGTAAAAGGCATAATCCTCGTATGCCAATGGATCATATCCTTGAGATCCCTAGAGAGCAGGGCAAATGTGGAAAGAAAGGGAAAGGAAATCCCTTATTTCATAATGGTGCAAACAGACATGTCAGGAGAATTACATCAACATGCAGCACATGTGAAATTTAATACTCCTCCTAATGCATTTAGATGAGGCAAAATGCAAAGTCTATACTGCCTCTGGGAATAATTCTGGTAGGAAGCTTTCACCACTAGGAACCAAGGACTTTCTACTTACTCTGGAATTTGAGCTTTTGTTTTCAAAGCCTTCCTGAGAGACTTCAAAATCAAGTTTGTTAAGTGTACATTACTCTTTGAAGATCCATCTTCCAGAATGAAACACCAGTGCTCTCCCAGCAATGCTGGTGTAAATCAAAAGTAGCATGCCTGAAAATCAGCAAACATTCCTGGGGTCGCAGACAACCTGCAAAAGAGGAGAGCCTGATCCTTTGCATTGCAGAAAGCCAAGATACACAAACACACGCAGCCCTTATCCTTTGCCTAGTGTCAGCTGGCATTGCTGCAAGGGTGCACCAGACTTGCATGGATTTGTCTGTGGCCCTCAAAGGCTTATAAATGCAAGCAATAGTTGCTTTGGAGTCCTTGCAGATAGGAGGAGCCTGAGATCTTCTTGCTGGTTTCCCTCCCCCCTTTTATCAGACTATAGATATAGGATTCAGCAAAGGATACAGCTCAGATGTGGCTTGAATTCAGACAAGTGACTTGAAGTGATGATTTCCCCCCCACCAGGCTGCAGATGATCGATGTATTATGCATGAAAATAGCGCCAGGCACAGATGGGGTGGGAGTAGAAGGTGTGAGCTGATAATGACAGCAGCCAAGCTCTGCTAGAAAAGACTCTACAACACACTTGCATATTGGGCAGAAAAAGGATGCAACATGCATGAGAGACTAGCCATGGTTTAAAGGGCCAAACAGTTTCATTACTGCCAAACCTGGGGTTTATGCAAGGATCTGAGTGGCATGGTTGCCAGAGGGAGCAGGGGATTAGCCTTGATGATTTAAGGAAGTGTCTTCCCGTCTTGTGTTCCTGAATAACCATAGGGAGATGAGTGAAATACTTGCTCTGGGTTTTAAAAGCTGAAGACAGGAAATCCAAAGTGGTGACATGGTGCTGCATCAGATATTGCCTCCAGCAGGATCCTGGCTCATACTCAGCACAGTGCTTAGAAATTGGCACCAGGTCCAAAGCTGAAACAAACAGGAATTTCTTCATGGACACTTCTAGGCTTTGGATCCCAGCCCTTGAAGACCAGCACACATGGCCTGATCCTGAAGAAACAGTGGTTGTTTGGATGGGCAACATGTCACTGACTTGGAGCCAGGTGGGTACAGACTTCAGTGGCACAATGAGTCAAGAGAACTCCAGTACCATCTGCAAAAGGACCTGGCACTGTAAGAAAGAGCTTAGCAAGTGTGCTATCCATAAAGACCCACGAGAAAGCAGTGATGGTCCAAAGAAAAGCCTACAACTTCCCTGATCAGTCTTGGAGCACTCTGGAGGTCGTTGCAAGACCAAATGCTTAAAATAAGCTGCTTCCCTTCTACAATCAAACCATGAGAAGGGAATACTCTGTTCCTTACACAGCTTCTTTGAAGATGCTCCAGCCTTGGAGTGCACATCTGACAGCTGGAAAGACATCATTGGCTTTGCCAAATCTGACCACAGCTGATCCCTGATGCAATTAAATGTTGGCCTTGAATCACCAGAGGCTGAGAATATGCTTGTCTGGAGGATCATCATGCAAAGGCAGCAAAGACTTGCTGGCAACTTGCAAGGCATTTGCCAGTTCCAGACTCTGCGGAAGCCTGACCCTACACAAAAACATCTTTGCATGAGTCCACTCTTTGCTACCAGTCCTGCTCATGGTGCCAGTCATGTAACAGCTATAGGAAATCTGTCTGAGGGATCTAAGTTGTGTATTCAGAGACATGCAATAATCCTTGCAATGCTGAGACATAACAATGTTTTGGGAAGTCGGGCCAGCAAGCATTGCACAGAAGAGATGAATGTTTTAACACCACTTAGGGGCCAGGGCCCTATGAAATGTAGCTGTTCCACTGCTCAGAAAGGAATCTGGTCAAATTTCCTCCAAACAGGGCTCAGATGCTCAAATTTGTCCATGGGAATAAGCATTTCTGATAACACTGCTCAACTTAAGCTTGCAAAGAAACCTCCCATAAAGGTTTCTTCACCATCTCAAGGGATAAGGTTTCAACTCACATTATGTCCCATAGCCCAAGGGGTCGCAACCCATTTGTGGATGTGGCAACTCACCTAAAACCAAGAGCAAATGTGTGATAGAAAGGGTGCATTAGGAGAACCGAGGAGTCCAGCATTCATGATGGTTCATTATGGGACATGTTGCATCATGCTCTGCTAGCCACTGGTCTGGGTTGTCTCAGCTTTCTTTCCATCTCCCAGCTTGGCAAGCCATCTCCACAGGCTTATTTCACACACATCCTGAGAAACCTTCAAACAGGTTTCCCTGTCCCTGTCACCCAACACAGTCTCCCTAAACTGTAGGAGGACCTATCATTAGCTTTATAACCAGCCAAGACTCACCACAGACTAGTAAAAGCCCCTTCATTCCCACTCAAGTTGGCTTTAAGGTCACATTTTGTGGTGCTAGCACCACTCAGACCTGTGTATCAGTACAGATCTGGCCCCAGTCTATCCTGAGTGGCTGTCCTTATCTCATGCATTTTCAAGGAACTCAGCAGCAATTTATGGATCAAAGCTAATCGATAATACCAGAGCCCTTTCACCATATTGCTTTCACTAAATTACTGCATCCTTTAAAAAAAGAAAACTTCGCAGACTGCAGTACAATGCCAGACAGACTGTCACTACCAAATTATGTTTATTTATTCTCTCTCTGGCTCTTGGCTGGCCCCATTACCAGCATATCTTAATGTCTCTCAGTCATCAGCATATTTGCTTTCCCTCCCTTCCCCCTACCCCGAGGTACATGTCTCCTCTCAAGTACAAAGCGGACTGACACGGCAAGTTTTTGAGCCTATTTAACACCGGCTTTATCTGAGGAGAACTAGATGCAGTGACAGAGCCTCAGAATTAATTACACAAAGGTGAACTCCCATCACAGAGCCTGGCACAGTGTCACCGCAAACGTTTTAACAGCCAGTCTCTAGCCCTCGGCTGCCTTTGTGCAGCGTAAAGCAATTATTTGTACCTGCTTGGTGAAACGTGTCAGCCCCCTCAGAGGTGCTGCAATACAGCAAACAGGGTTCACCCTTGAGTTCCGCGAGCAGGGCAAAGAAAAGGGTGTGTGGTGAACCTCAGCTGTGCGCACTGTCCCTGGTGATGCTGTGCTCAAACCCTTCAGGGCTGTGAGTGTGGTTATTTGTGTGCAATCCATGCAGCAAACACTCTTTTGCAGATGAGATGCAGCCAGGGTCAGTGATTTAGCCAAAAGCCGAAATGGGACTTGAGGCCAAGGAAGCAAAGTTTTAAGTGCCACTCTCAAAGTCCAGCCCATCCTTGCTGAGCCCCAGCAGCAGGCAGCAAATCGGAGACGGAACCCCCTCTCCCACCTCCCTTTTGTCAAGTGTCCTCAGCCCTTTCCTTTCCCTTTTCATCTTCCCTGCATCCCAGGGTATCCCTGGTGGAAACTCTTCATCCTTCACAGCCCAGCTCCAACTGTTTGCCCTTCCCCTGCAGCTGTTGCAGCTGACACATTCCTACTAGTTTGTTTTGTTGGGTTTTTTTTTTTCAAAAAGGGATATGTTTTGAAGTTTTCTTTACACACGTGTATTACAAATTTGCACAGAGCTGAGCTGACACTGGGGGTAGCCTGTAAAGTTCATCAGAGATGATCACAGGAGAGCAGAGGGGTGCAGCAAAGTTGCATTACAGCGTGGAGCAAGGAAGGGAAACTGTGTTTGCTCTGAGAACAATACCTTCCACTGCAACATGCTCCAGGGCAAGGAAAGAAGGATGAAGGGATAAGGGGAGGTTGGGTACAGTGGCGAGCAAAGGGAATTGACTATATAAAGGGGGGGATTGGGGCACAGGGCAGGGAACAAGCCATGGAGGAGACATTGCTGCCTTTCCTGCAGGAAAAGGGCTCTCTGCACATCCCAAACTCTCCCTCCACTGGGACTAGCTGGGGCTGTGAGGTTCTTTTAATAAATACTAGAGGCAGAACAGATTTACCCAGGGGTTTCAGGGTTTAGTCAGAGCTTCTGGACCTCCTCAAATTGACTGCCAGCTGCGGAGGACCTTGGGGTCACCAGAGGAGGAAGTGCTGGAGAGACACAGCCTCTCCTGGGCAGAAAGTCCCGTAGGCTGGCATGCGGTGGCTCCCCGCACATGGGGGGATGGGATGAGCTGTTGGCCAGAGGACCCCATGCAAGCCCTGAGAGAGGAAGTTTTCCAGCTGATTGGCAGGAAAACGGGGCTATTCTTGGTGAACTCGGCCGCAGAGCAAAAACAAACTTCCTCATTAGGGAGGAATTTGACGGGCCTCGCTGGGAGCTGGTGCCACGGCACACAAAAGGTCAGGTCTCATTCTGAAAGCCTTTGCTCCCCTTCTGCCAGCAGGAAAAATAATTTAAAGTATCCCCTAAAGAACTCCCGCTCCCCTCCTCCCCCCAACCCCGCTGCCAAATACGAAAAGGAGGAAATCGCCTCAGTCTGGGGAACGGCACTACAGTGGGGATGGACAATCTCCCTGCCTAGCCCACGGGACCCAGATCCTTTTTCCTGTGCCAGCCTCGTTATTAGAAGGCCATGTTTAATTAAGAGGGGAAGGAACAATGGGTACATCGTCTTCCCGCAACACCACACATTGCAGAGATCATCACGTCTGTGGAGACCCACACCAACATTAACTGTTGCGGTGTGGCCAGTTGCGTATGAGACTTCCTTAGGGGAAACTACGCTGTTTAAGTGTCTCAGTTACACCTTTGGTGCTGTGGATGGCCTGGATCTGCCTGAACCAGCCAGTCTAAAGTCTCCATAAAGTGTTCCATTTGCCTACAAAAACGTGCCTCACAGTGTCACCTTGGGGTGAAGACAAAAGGAGTCAACTCTGGCAATCACAGCCATGTCAACATGAAGGTTTCTCACCTTCATGGCCAGCCACCATCACCTGATTCTGCTTCCTGTAGCTTCAAAAGAATCAGATTATGCAGATTCATGGAGGAACCATCTTCATATCCCATAGCACAGTGCGTCCAAACCTTTGTTTAAACCATTTAGTGTCCGTGTTACATGGGGAAATCGACAACTAACTGTTGTCTGCTGTAATCCTTCTGTACCAGCTCCATTTACTTCTCAAATCGTTCATGAATGTGAAATTCCACCTGTGCAATTGAGGCTAATTATTTGGTTAAGATAATTTATTGTTGCTCTGAACTCAGCATCTTGACTTGCTAGTTATATGGATTTTCAAATGGACTTGTAGACAGTAGCAGTCACACATTGTCCAAAACCCAGGACCTGAACTGAAGAAGTTTTGTTTCAGCTCTCACCAGCTGCAGAGGTCACAGTTAAGTAAAATCGGCTTAAACTGGGATTGGAAAACTGTGTCTGCTACATTAGCAGAGAGATCAAATGACAGATTTGGTCTGGCCTCATTATCTAGCCATAAAAATGTAAGGGCCTGAAGTATTTGGGGAACGGGAATGCAGAGAGCAGGAGGGATTTCTGGAGGATCTCTATGCAGTATTTGCTGTCTGAGAAAATGAGACTAAAGGACCCCCCACCCAAACTGTCTGATGTGAGTTCTTATCTCCAATGTCAAACTGAAACCAGGAGAATCAGTCTCTTCCTTTTGCAAACAGTTGGGGGAACAGGGGCTCCTGTGTGTCTACAACATCTCACATTTATTTTTAGCTTCATCTATTTGGTTAGTGAGGTGACTGGAGCCCAGGCTTAAACATGTTTTAAGCAAATGTTACCCTGACCTGGCAAAGCTCTGAATTGCCTGTAGCTATACATACCCCAAAAAAACAGAGCTAATGGTGCAAGAGAATGTTATGTTAGCATTTTATGCTAGAGTTCAAATAACCATGTATCCTCATTTATTGCAACACTTTTTTTTTTTTGATATGAAAAGTGTAAAATACACTTTGAGCAGTTCTGATCCAAAAAACATTTGATGAAGCTATTTCCTGGCTGAAGTAGCCCCTGTGCCTTTTCCAGTAATTCTGCATTTAGGATTTTATTTACACAGTTCAAGGATTAAATCACAATTTCCAGTCCTCAGTATAAAAACCAAAAAAAACCCAGCACTCCTTCCCCCAGAGTTGGGAAGTGTTATCTGAATCACCGCAAGGAAAAAAAATGTCAGGGTACCCAGAGCCACCAGTTCCCATCATTTCCAGCCTCATCCAAACTAAGAGAACAACTTTGTGGGGGAAAACCTTCTCATGGAGCTGCAGAAATAATGGCCAACAGTGCTTCTTGTAATGATAGCTTGTTCTGCGAGTGCCATAAGCTCCTGATGGGATCACAGAATCACACAGTCCTCCAGCTCAGCACTGGAGGCACACCGGGACAGAGGTGCAGGGAAGCAGGCAATACTCATCACTGTTCCAGACGTGAGGTGGAGCTGAGGTGCCTGCAGAAAGCTCAGCCGGTGATAGGTAAGGTAGCGTGGCCCTGGATCTTGCAGGCTGAACGCTTGTCCTAACAGGCTTTTTGACTGCTCTGCTGGGAATCATGAGCACGCTGGTGTAAACCTGGGCCCTGCACACGCTACAGCTCCTGCTCAAAGAAAAGATGTCCCCCAAGGAGAAAAAAACACCTTCAGAAGTGTGCATCTATCCTTATTTTTACTCTTTAAGGTGAGTCATTCTGGAAAAAGCCCTTTTCTAAACACTGATATAACCATCTTTTCCCCAGGGATATATTCATGTAGCTGCAGGTGACCAAATTAGGGAAGCTCAGCAAAAGTTACTGCTAACAAAGTAAGCTAGGGCAACTACCCACGTGCAGACTTTCAGCCTCCTGCAAATGCAAACCAAAATGTCCCTGCAGGGTGACTGGAGCTAATACACTTCCCATTTGCATTTGGCTCAGAGTTGCACAAGGCTTCTTGCTGGGGCAAAAGTGATGAAGTTCCCGTAACTCAATTGCTTGCAAGGACTTGCTGTATTGCTGGTGGAAAAATGTTGCAGAAAAAGCGTACCTCTTGCTCATACAGAACCAGAAAATGTTAAATATTTGGCTCAGCTCTCCTCCTGGCTGGTCAGCATGTTTGAAGTTCACACACCAAGACCACATTCCCACTTTTCTATTACCCAGATGCTGAACGTGTCTGCAAGCAGTGTTACTCATCTAGAGAAGCCACGGTCACTGCGATAGAAGACTATATAAATCGAGATACTTAATTCCAGAAAGCCAGCACTTACGGACTTCCTTTCAGACCTTCTCTTGTTCTTTCAATATTTGTATTTCTCCTTTCCTAAATAGGTAAGAAAGATCCTCTCCTTCCCAGAATGCCAAGAAAATGGCTGCTTATGCCTTACTTGGGGTGCAGGTATGGATATCCCCATGGATCTGATACCTATTTGCTAGGTATCACTGACCAACTACAAATAATTTGTTATTTATTTAATTATTGAAAGGTTTTGATAATCAGATTAGCACTGGGTGACACCATAAATGGCACATACATGATGAGCAGTCATTCAGGAAAACTTACTGTAAACTGTTTAGAGACCTCTGCTATGGAAAAAAGTCATTTAAGCTATACAGACACACACAGCTACGTTCCCGGGCTCATTCTGTGTAGTTTGAGAATGGGCAGAAAAAAATAGCAGAAAATCCCCTGATAATTCATCTGTGGAGGGTAATTTACTGGGTCTAATCAGAGCAAATATCTCTATGGCTGGAATGTTGAAACAAATTAAATAGAAAGCCTTCAAGGTCATAGCTTCCCAAGCTAATAATGCAGCACCGCTGAAGTCAGGTGGATACACTCTGTGCGGACGCACTGTGCTCCACTGTGAAAAATCTTCATCAGTTGGAGGTAATGGGAATATTTCAAGCAGCCATCAGGCCTGCCTGAAAGAAAATGGAGTAAACAGAGGATAGAGAGGATTCAATCTTCAACCAGGATATTCAAAGTTTAGAGTTTAGATGTGTGGATTGGAAGCAAAATACATATAAAGAGACATTTATATTGGGCGGGGGGGATGGTGAGGAGAGTTTGGAGAGTGTTGCTAGCAAGACGTAAGCTGTGAGAAGTAAATCTTGCTATTCCACCTCCGAAGACCAATCTAGAAGCAATGAGATATTGCAGGAGCAGCCACATCACACAACCAGACTCCTGCAGTGACCATTCCCCACAATCAAAGATTTATAACCCTCTCTGAGCCCCAGCTGCCCCAGCCGCCAGCCAGAGGTTACCACCCCACCAGTTGCACAGCACAGCCATTTCTCTGCCTTTCACATCCCAGCCCTGAAGAGACCTGGGTGCAGGAACAACTACCACCTTAACATTGAGCAGGTCCTGGCTAAAGGGCAGCCGGGTGGCCAGTGATCAAGCAGGGGCAGACGCCAGCAGGAAGCGGTGGAGACCCCAGACACAGGCAGACAGCAGTGCACAGCCGGCGCAGGAGGGTCTCCTGGACCAGACAAATGGGTGGACACCCTGGAAGGATCTTGGTGCCTGGTAAAGTCCTGAGCCTTTGAGGTCTACCTTAGTAGCCCTGGCTATTGTCATCCTGAAATGCCTGGGAGTCTGCCCTGCGCCACATTGCGATGTCCTAAGATTTTGTTGCTACCATGGTTATTTTTTTGCTGTTCTGATGGCTTTCAGGGCAGCAAAGGATCTTTCTGTAGCAGGATTAGAAAACTATTTTATTTTATTTTAATTTATTTTTTAAATTTCTTTTTTGATAAATATACAATTCACAGTCACCCTCAACTTCACACTCATTCCTGTGAATCTCACCGTTAAAAATGACTGCCTCACGCTAGCTGTTAATTTAAGATTAGATCCTGTACGTGTATATGCATGTGTGCACGCACACACACACATATGCATACACATAGTGCCCTACACTTCGATTTAGTCCCCTCTGCATATGTTATACTGTGGTCTAGAAAGACACGATCACAGACCTGTTCCTCTGCCCTCCATCAGGCCCTGCTTTGCTCCATGCATAAAGATCCACATCCCCAGATGAGGCAGTTGTGTGTTTCTCTCCCTGTTCATCCCACAGCCTCTTGTCCTCATTCACGTGCATATCTTTCAAACCCCGAGCTGAGCTTTCCTATGAAGTGCTCTCTCTTTGAGACTGAAAAACTCACCAGCACTAATGGATGTATCTTCAGCAGAGCCCTGTGCCACAAAATGATACTATTATTATTATCCCCATTCTCAGAGACGGGGAATGGAATTGCAGAGATAGGAAGGTCAACATTGTTAAAAGCATGTGCTAATTTGAGAAAGCACAAGGCTTGATTTTTCAGAGTACTTATTTCCATAGCACTTTACTTGGTCACAGTACGTGTCCCCTTTGACTGCGTCTGCAATCATGAGAGCTTCACTCTCGTGTCTGGAAGAAGGAGGCTGCAAGCTGTAGGCTGAAGCGACCAGCAGCATGTAATTAGTGCCCATCTCTGAGGAGTCTGACCTGACCAGAGACACACAGCAAAATTCCCATCTGAAGCAAGCTGGGCTGGAAAAGCTCTAAAAAAACCTAATGTTGTGTCTTCTGATGGAAAATATCACATCTAGCTATCAGCTGCGGTCTAACAGTTTTCAACCTGTGGCCTGTTTCTCTATGAATTCAAGCCTACTAGGAAGGTGCTTAGATTGCTGTAAAGGCGTTCATGCCTCCACCAGAAAAAATAGAGTGTGAAAATCAAAGCTGTGACAAACACCAAATTTTGCAGAGATGCTGTGATAATAATAAATAGCAGGCAAGAGGCTTTTCGATGAGCTGATAGACTCATCAGCTGAGTCGTCAGCTGGAAAGGAGATAGTTAGCTTCCCTCTTTTACCAAAACAGGAGTTTCTTTTGCCAATACCTATCTGGGTTGAGGTCCTACGTGTCGAGGACACTATTTCTTCCTCTTCTCTGTTCTTTATCTCAGCATTCAGCCAGAAAATCCATTAGTTTAAGCACAGTTGTGGTTATCTTCAGTATCTAAACACCCTGTCAGAAAAGCGTGAGCTGTCCTATATGTTCAGAGAAAGAATTAAGAACAAATTGATTGAAAATCCAGAGGATGGGAGGGGGACCGCCCCCCTCTGCTTCCTCTGGTCCTGAAAATCCAACAATTTTTTAAAAGTACATAATTCTACATTTTCTGCCAAACTTCCCCTTGTGTCTTTACGCTTAAGTAAGATTCCAGCTTTTTTTGGTGTGCTTTTCTTTTTGGCTTATATGCAGCAGTAATTCTACCAGTACAGGCTTCAATTGGTGCTAGCACAAACTGCCACCTGATCAAATTTATGATCCAGGCTTGTTAAAATAATACTAGTCTCATCAGGCTCAGTACTAGATAAGAGCACGTGCTTGCACAAATCAGAAATGCTATTGAAGAATTTGCTTTTCAGGCTTTCCAGCCTGTTGCCATCCTGCCTGAATTTGGTGAGGAAGGAACAAAAATAATAGAAATCAAACTAGTTTTAGTATCTCCTAAGATTCACATTTTTCACTTAGAAAAGGTGGGTTTTTTCCCCAAAATCATAACAAGAAGAATAAATTACAATGAATCATGGAATGTCTGTTTCTGGACCTCACGTTTCACCCACAGGTTTCCCTTTTGGGCAGCAGTTTGTCCCCATGTGATGCTGAGCCTTTGGCGACACGTTCCTGCACCTCATGCGTTTTTGCAAGGTGTGAGCCTTGCTTCTCACCTTTATTTGGCTGCTCGTCCATTCGGTTGGAGCCCCTGAGGCCTTTTTCAAAGCCCAGCAGAACCAGCAGGGGAATCCAGGGAGCCTTAGATGCCGATGCCAGTTTATAAACTGTGGTGGAGGAGAGAGGCAGAAAGGGAGATGGGGGAGAGACCTGGTCCAGCTCTCAAGGGTGGCTCTCTGGTACAAAGCAAAGTGCAGGGAATTAGGACAAGTGGCAGATCAGCTCCAGAAGCACCTGCTTAGGTTAAAACAGACTGCTGATGTAGCTGCACCCACGGAGAACCCCCTCACTGCTGCCAACCTTGGAAAAGCAGGCCCCTGGACACAAAATCAAGCTGGTTTCAAAGGGAAACCTCTCCTTCAGGGAGATGTGGTCCCTGCCTGTGTTTCATCAATGCCACCCATCCCATTCCCCCCCCAAGAAAACCTAGCAAATGCAGCAGAATGACCAGGTTTTGCCCAATCTGGTCATTCCAGCCACCAGCACTAGCCTGGTCCCAGTGATGGTGTTCTGGTGAGGCTGTGAGCCTGAACCGACAAAGACAAACCTGTATTTAAGCAACCAATGAGAAAACCACCTCTTTGGCTTTGGCACACATATTGCTCAAGCCACCAGAAAAGAGTAAGAGCTTTGTTCCACCCTCGTCGTCATTCGTATCTAGTAAATTGGCAAGGAGTTAGGACATTGCCAGTATTTCCACACACACAAAAAAAAAGAAAAACCACACACCCCAAAAACAACACCATAGCCCATTACTCACATCCCCAGAGAATTCATAATAAGAGACACAGAGTTTACCACCTTCGAGCAGGAAATAGCTGCCTTTCTAATGCTTGCTAATTGCTTCACTTAAAACTAGTTTGATTACCTGGCACTGAGACAATATTTTAAACCTGAATTATTGCTTGGAACTTTCCTTTCACCTACCAAGAACCCAGGCCATTAAAAATGTGTAGCAAAGGTCTCCCTGTGAGGTGCAGGATTGCCTGTTAACTCTTTTATGAATCATAAGAGATGTTTGGCTTCTGGGACAACATCTTGCCATCTTGGTGTACGCACCATGAAAACGAAGGTGTCATTTATTAATATCGCATCAGGCAGAGAGAACTGTGCACATGGAGAAGCGCAGGTTGCTGAAGCAAATCACACTATGGAGCTATCAAGCATATTCCTAAAAACTGTCACCTGGGGCAGGATCACATTTTCACTTTCTGAAACCAATAGGCCAAATCTATCACTCTAAGATTCTGGTGAAAACTAATTCTTTCTTAACTTGGCTTGACTTTTCCCAATCAAGTGGGAATTACAGTGCTGCTTTTAGGGTGTGAAGGACATCAGGGTGGCAGTTATGGGAGCATGAGCTGTACATACTGACCTGCAGGAACAGACTGGTTTGGGGCTTGGCTGTGCCAAACATTGTTATTAAAACTGCCTTTTGTCACAGCACTTCTTTGGGATCAGAAATTAACTTGCATTTTGTACTTGACAGGAAGTTATTAAGAAATCTCCGCAGCTACAATAAAACTGATGCTTAAATTGCAATCTTTCAAAAAGAATTTGAATCTCAATACGAAGCATCAATAAGCTAAGCAGCAGCTATGTAGTTGGCACATCCATGAAGTGTCAGTTCCTGAAGGTCTCCCCTCAAGTGAGACTCATGTCTGGGGAAAAACCAGGCTTCACGGCCAGGGAAGAGCAGGACAGCACCCAACAGCATCTGCCTCTCCAAACACTGTACGAAAAGCTTTGGGGGGGGGGAATTTTCAATTACCTCCCACACCAATCAATTATGTTTCCCATCAAATTCAGTATGAAGTTTCTTTATCCTCTTGGCAAATGAAGTTTTTAATTGCTACGTAGGAGCTGTCCCATAGGACGGGGAACAGTTGGGGCTTTCTCACACCAATCAATTATGTTTCCCATCAAATTCAGTATGAAGTTTCTTTATCCTCTTGGCAAATGAAGTTTTTAATTGCTACGTAGGAGCTGTCCCATAGGACGGGGAACAGTTGGGGCTTTCTCCTTGTTCATGCCACTTGGGAGCAGCAGCACAGACTCTGACCTCTAATTTATCTCCAAGGAGTTTGGCAGCTCACAGCCTTGCTTCAGAAAGCTAGTGAAATAAAATGTACACGAAAATGGTGATGATGTGGGTGTAAAACACAGCCTGAATCTAACACAGGATGTTTTGAGGCAATTAGTCAAAATATGTGGAAGAGGGTGGGCTTTGCTATCGTGCCATCGCTTTTTTAAGCAGCAGGCATCCAAAATAAAATTTACCCATGAAAAAGTCTTAAGTGCAACTCAGTCACAGAGAAAAGGCTTCCACTTTGGGGGCTTGCACATAGGTCTATATCCACCAAAGCTTCACCCAGATGTGAACACAGAGTTATAGCCTGTGCGTCTGCACTGCATGGGGCTGGGACCACGCTGCCTATTTCTACTCTTACCAGGACAATTGTTAGAGTAAATTAGAGAATCTCTGGAGGCTGAGAGAACATTTTAGAAAGGGTCACTGGCTAAAATGTTGGCCAGTTAATTGGAAAGCAGGGAAATGGGTCAAAAGGAACAAGTCTACGTGCAATGGGAGGAAAATAACACCACTTTTTCATCGTAGGAAGCCACTTGCAAAGCTTTCCAAGCAGACAGATGAAATATGCAGAGCTAAGCGGAAGAAATATTTAGGGCTATCAGCTGAATGATGGCTTTGAAGGTGTCTTTACAGGTGATGTTTCTAAGCCTCTGTGTCAGCCAGGAGAAAATGAAGCCATGGGCCAGTTTCTCAGCTGGTGCTGGTGACTAAATATTCGGGGTAACAGAGACTCTCAGCTGCGTTCTTGTGCTTTACTGTCACTAAAATTGAGGGTAGGAATTAAAGATTAGCACCAAATAATCCCTTTTCTGAGGTGATGCCCCCCCAAACCCCTGGAAAATGTTTTCAGCAAGGCTGCCATTGATTCAGACCACAGGGTGGCAGAGAGAGGGACATGAGACACTGTCCAGTGGTGTCCCACCAGCCTCTTCTCACTTTGACCCTAGCAATGGGCATAGAGATGGAGGAGTTGCCACCATGAGTCCCTAAATACATCTTCTTGCATGCCCCAGACACCAAGAAATGCAATTTTCTTCGGAATGGTATACTGGGGCAGATCTGGGGAAAAGCATCCTTTACAAGGGTAATATCACACAAAAAGAAGCAAGGTTACATTTAGGAAAACGCAAAAGATGGGCTCTTTTATTTGAGCGAATGAAATCCAGACAGAAAGCAGAGGCCCAAAGAAATCTCTGTCACCAGACACGCCCCAGGCTGGGAGATGTCTCATCTAATGTCCAGAGTCAACACTAAGTTTTACTGAGAAAAGACAGTCAGGGCTGAAGATGATGCAAGTGACACCTCTGACATGGAAAACACCAGTTCCAGCTTCCTCAACACTAATTTTGCACCCAGCATGACTGTCATGGGTGCAGGTTGATTGAGTACACCATGCTATAAGAGGAGCCCCTTAGCTTGCTACGTATAAAAAGCCACCCCATGCCTCCAGCATAAGTATTTGTGTTTTTATAATCTTTTCTCCTCTTCAGCCCACTTCCTACACCCTTTACCAGTCCCCTAAACCCTTGACGAAAGACTTACAAAGATTGTGGCAGGAACTGAAACTTAACATTTTTGTTTTCAAACTTCAAAAATATTTCCCAAACTTCTCTTATTCCTCTACAGGAAATCCCTTTAAAAACATTCTCCAGTGAGCAGTTAAGTAGTTGAACCAACACACATCCCATCTCAAGTTTCTGTTGGTAATTAATAAATCCACTGAATATCTGTCAGGATGGTAATTTTTATCATTTCTAGATAAATGTTAAGGCATCTGGTTATTTCCAGACCTTCACTGATGCGATCGGAAAAGCAAATTAGACAGTGTTGTAGCAGTTTGCTTAACATTCCTTCTTTTGTGCTATTACTGTTAATTTATTCCTTTAAGCCAATTTTTGCACTGTCACTAGTGTGAAAGTTTTGTCAACGATTTAATTACAAAAAAGAACCCTCCAACATGAAGTTGCTACAGGATAAAAATCAGTATTTAAGGTGTCAGCTTAAAAGCAGCTCATATCTTCTGTGTGTGTGAGGGGGGATGTGCACACAACCATCAAGCCTATTTGTATGTGTAAATTTATAAACTTTCCTTTTTTTGCAAGGAAAACCTTTGCCTTGATCTTCTATCATCCTTAGAACTAAATGTTTCTTGGTTAATTGAATACACATTTTTGAATTGCAGAAAATAAAGACAAGTTATTATCCCTTAAAAATCCCATACGTCTGAGGAGGTCCAAGACTTCCTGAGAACCCAACATTTTATAAAGATTTTTGAGCATGCATAATTTTTTGCCTATAAATGCCACCCACTCAGAAACAAAGGAACTAAAGTAGGCTGTAATTACTTCCCTACACAATAGATTCCAATTGCTCCTATCAAGAAATATTACATAATTATTATAACTTAGGACTGTGATTATATATTTACTCAAAGGAGAATCACACATAATAGAAAGCAGTGGGACTTATGGCTCTTCATCTATTGTGTCAACTCATACATGTAAATTATTTGATTAGAAAACTAAAGAAAGACCCTGAGTCCTAAACAACACTTTCTCATCAGCTGTCAGGACTGAAGGAAGTGATAAATGACAGGGCATGCATATTTGTATAGAAAAATTGGAGAAGTGGGAGAACAGAGAGGAGAGGATCTGTTCTGTGTCTCGTTGTGTCTGTCCATCCATCCTTCCATCCATCCATCCATCCCTCTATCCATCCATCTGAGTCTTGGGATACTTTCTGCGTGCATCTCACAAGGAATTTGCAAGGAGCTGATAAATAAGATCATCTCTCCACAGAAGCTGAAGACAAAGGTCAGCCTGTGGAAGACGTCAAGAAAAATCAACTCCTCCTCATTTTCTTCTTCATGTTCTTGCGGACTCACCCTCTCCCCTCCCTCACATCAGCTGGGTTCCTGGCTATTTGTACAATTTTGCAACGGAGACAGGGCCTGCATGAGCTGGGATGTGGGAGGATGAGGAGGAGGCAAGGCTTCACAGGGGCTTACTACGTTTCTCAACTGTTATGCGTGTCTGATTTAAACCAACCATTTCTCATGCTCACAACTCATGCCTCAGATAACCCACATGTCTTTGATGCTACCAGCACTTAAGATGAGTCCTCCTGATTCGTATCCCTGGATAACCTGCACAAAACAAGAGGCAGACGGCTATCAAAACCAGGACAAACTATCAGCTAGAGAGAGCAAGCTCTGAGGACAAGATGTAGGACTGCTGCTGGACAAGATGCCAGAAGGTGGCTTTCCCCTCACAGACACACAATATCCCTTGGTGCTGAACTGCAGCTCTCTCAATGCAGTCTCACCTGTTGCACTTAAAACAGCAACAATTTGCATTTTCTGGAAAGCAAGAAATAGAATTAAAAAAAAAAAGAAAGGATAAAATCCTTTTGGGCCTGCAAAATGCCATACCGATCATAGTAGCAGGAGAGAGAGGAGGACACTGATGCAAATTTTGGCATCGAGTCCAGTCGTCTCTGTTAGCAGATGGGGTCCAGCAACGTGGCGAGCATGTACAGCGGCTGCAGATCAGTCTGTGGCCGCTCACTGGCACGGAGCCAGAGCAGCTTCAAAGAGAAATGCCACAAGAAGCTGATTTTTCATGTGTGTGTGTTCTTTTACTAGGAATTTTTATATTTCTGCATAGTAATAGCAGAAGTGATACCACGATTTCCCAAAGTGTAACAAATCTAATGTGTCGTACATATTGCATGGAAGTAATTTAACATGAGTGTTCTTTAATTTCATAGCTCTCTATTGCAAATGGTTCCTGGTTAATGATCAGGGGGTTGCTGTTTTGTCTTTTTAAAGTCAAATCTTTTCAAGTCCAGATGGAGAGGCTTTTTTACAGCTGTGCGGGAACAGTGACACTGATACATGCTGAACTCTGCGGGCGGTATTAAAATTCTGCCATCTACTTTAAAAGGATTTTTGAAAGTAATTTTAAAGGGACATCATCAATTTGAAGATCACTTTGGATCTCATAATATTACAAGTAATATTTCAGACTACCATGCAAAGCCAGCTGTGGGGAGAGAAATCGATGCTCCATGCCAAATAAGCCTCTTTGCTTTGTATTTTGACAATATTTTACACTGGATTTTTAAAAGCTTCAAGGGGGAAGTTGCAACTCTGTGAACAGCCGTCACGGCTACTGGATGGCCAGGTAGGCCCCAGCACTGGCCACAGGCTCTTACACCGAGCCCGGCACTTCCAGCAGCAACTAAAGGGCTGGGACTGGCCTCACATGCTTACAGGGATGTTCTTGGCAGCAACCAGAACCAGAGAAATGCCAGTGCTGATTTCCAAATAAAGAGCGTCACCTTTTGCAACACTCCTCAGTATTAAGAGAGCATTTAGAGATGCAAGAAATCCTCCTGGTTCCAGCTGCTTTTGCTTCCATTGTCATGCCTTTTAGTTTTTATTAAATCTTGGTTAGGAGTGTTCATTGTTCAACACGCAGACCTCTAATTGACAAGGAGCTGGGACAGGGCTTAATCCACAGAGAGGGAAAAGGCTTCAGAAAGGGAAAGTTCTCCCCACCAGAGAAACTTCTGGAGTGGAAACAATGACTGAATCACTTGGAAAAGAAAAACCCAGCACAGGCAAATGCAAATCAGGTTGTAGCCTAGAAAGGGGTTGAGGAAACTAAACACTTTGCAGCTGGAAGTATATTCTAGAGCAGGGACAGGCAACATATTTTAAACTCCTTTTTACAATCATCTCACCTGCTGGGCTTTATTTCAGAGCTCAGCAGTTTTATGAGATGAATCCGTCTCATCCCTCTCCATTTAATTCACATGTCAGCTTGCAGAAGGAATGAGGCACATCTGGGCACAGTGGTCTTAGATGAGACCAGAATGGTCCAGGAGAGGGGTGGATCCATCCTCCCTTAGCATCCTCCCTGCAACCCAGCCCTCGAAGGTGTGAACCTTGTGACATTTTCTCTTTGCTACATACACTCTGAGACAATATATGTATATTCTTAAGGAGGATGGCTTAAACTTATTCTGGCACAGTTTCCTTTTATATTCATTTTCTCAGGCAGCTATTTGTATGGCAGTACGGACAGGTCCCAAAGCAGCCCACTTTGGAAAGGTGTCATTGTTTCAGGTTGGGGCAAATTTTGTTATGTTTTTTCCATCAAGAAAGTGCCAAACCAGCATGGCCCTGAACACAAAAAGCACTGTCAGAAGAAAAGAAGCACAGTCACCTACACACGTTCTGCTGTTGAGGTTTCTCAAATCTCCTGCTGCAAATGAATGTCAGCAAAATCCCCAAAGTGCCTCATTTTCCTCTAACACAGATGCAGACAGAGACAAGCAAGGTCTCGGGGATACAGGGTGCTCCTCACACACTGGGAGTTAGTTTTAAAGGGATCTAAGCCAAAGGAAAAGCTTCAAGACCAAAGTGTCATGTTGGGCTCTGCCTTTGGTCCCCTTCAGAGCACCTGGGACCCCAGGAGGTCATGAGGCAAAATTAATTAGGAGACTGGGAAGTCATCAGATACTACAGGAATTAGTATGATGGTGAAAATCCCTATTCATCATTTTCTGCCCTGTTCTTGTCTGCCATGAAGATTTATGTCAATTGATCAGCTGGATTCCAGCAGCTGATAGCGAATCCTCAGTAGCTGCTTTTTCTGTAGTATCCCTTATTGACATGCATTTTAAAAATACTCCTATATACACTGCAGTCTTTTTATGCTGATTTAAATAACTGGGTTTTGTTTATTTAGTCAAAAGCATTCTGCAAGACACATCTTGTTCAGCGTTACAGATGCAATTTTTAAAAACTTCCATCAAGAACAGCTGTTTATGAAAAACTTCCCCGGTACACCATAACCACAGAGACTGATGGTTTGTGCTGTGACAGGCAAAGGGATCCTTTACCAGGCACCAATCCCACCCGCCGCACTGTCTCCTGCGGAACCCTGAAAATGCCAAAGTGGGAGAGGGGATCTCATTTCCCTGACCCGAGGTAGCAATGCAAAGATCTTTACTGCGGGTATATAGAGCAGAGTGAGATGGGGATGGATGCTAACACACAGGCCAATACAGACCGGGGGGAACTGCAGATGCGGGCAGAAATGTGGGAGCGAGCAGAGGCGGGTTGCAGCTGGGTTGTGTGCTCAGAGCTCCCCCTCCCGATAGCTCAGCACGGGCCCTTTCAGGCTGTCACCTCTGCTTTTACACTCTCTGCGGGGATGGAAGTAGCGACAGGACTATTGCCAGTGTCCCTCAGCTCTCTACGAGTCACCTGATTCTACATCCGAACTCCTCTCTGGTCAAACAGCTAGGAAAAATATGAAGCAATTACACGTATCTTTAATTAAATTCAAGGTAGCACTGGTGTTGCTTAATCTTCAGAAAATAGCCTAACATTGCTATTTCCCTGATAAGCTGGAATTTCCTTCCAGTCTGACAAGGCAGTATGCTACAGTCTTTTATTTGGGGAAGAGTAGGTTTTCTTTTCGCACTGGTGATCCCTGTGTAATTTCATTTAGCAACACCAGTGTGCTAGGCTGGCTGCAAGGGAAAATCCTCACACTTAAAGAGCTGATCTGGAGAGCCAGTTCCTCAGGAACAGCCAAACATCTCCTGCAGCATCTTGGCATAATAAGACTTTTCTAATTTGGCTTTACATTTCCTAGAAGTCTTTGAACGAAATGTGGGAGTCAGTGGGGCCACAGAGCCAGCGGGAGCACCCAGCTTGTCACCATTTATTTTACCTTCTGATTTCATTTGGATTTCAATTAGACTCATCATGGGAGTAGAAAAACAAACAAAAAAACACTGGCTAAATAACAAAAGCCATAGATACATTCTACAGCCATTGCATTTTGCAATCTAATTACTTTAACATGTAGGGACAGAGGAGGGGGTTATTACTCACAATACCGGAAAGCTTTCACGGAATAACACAGAATTATTAAACTTTTCAGAAAGAATCCAGTTTGCAGTTCCCACTGCACGTTTACCTGGGCGATTTTCCCTTTTCCTGTGGCCGAGAATCACTTTGTATTACACTTTCCTGCCTATAAAAGAAGCCCTTGTTCACAGCTGCCCTGAGGTGCTCATAATGTTATTGGTTCTGCGCTGAGAAGTTGGGGTTGCTGTGAATTCCTGCCTTGTGGCTCTCCAGTTCACAAAAGTAAATACATTTGCTGAGTTAGCTAGGCTTCATGGTGCCCAAAATCCCACAGGGAATGAAACGTCCTATCGGAGGAAGCTTTGAAACTCTAGTTGCTCTACAACCCTTTTCTTGGGCAGGGGAGCACACAAAGCATGCTTCTGTGCCGTATATACTGCTTTTTTTGCGGAACCAGTGTATAAGAGCTGCATTGAACCTTTGCAGAGGGGACAGGTCTCCCCTTGGAAACGTGCAGGATGCAATGGAAAAAAAAAAAAAATCAGTGCTTTTTGCTCCTTACTGAGTCCCTTGTGCACTGCGTGCAGGTGGCTGCCTGAAGATGAAGAAAACACTCACGGGTAAAGGGCGAAGAAGCCAAAACAGTAACTTTCCTGGCTGAGATGCACTTATTAAAAAATAAATAAATTAAGCCAAGGCCAGTCAGCGCACGGGACGCCTGCGGCATGCATGTCCCTGCCGCTGCCGCAGCTCAACCGTTGAGTGCTATAGGAACCACTCGTTGTGATGCTGAGAGTGAGGGACACGGTGCAGATGTGTCTCCTGACACACAGCCTGCTCTTCCAGCGTGGTGGCTTTCTTCACTGAACACCCGTAGGCAAAGGAGCCTTTGAAAAATGCCTGTTTCTGACATGGCTTCTCAAACGTATTTTCTTCATTTTCTTCCAGTGCTAATTAGATCCAGGTGAGAGCCGGTGGACCCTAGTCTGGGGTTTGGGGTGGGGGAGTGTTCAGGCAGGATGAACCAGCCAAGCACCAGTTAATTTAGTGGTAAAGGTGCTGCCCAATTAAAAACCATCAGCAGTAGTTTGAGATTTTTTTTTGGATGCAGGGTGTCTTTTGCTGAGCCCAGATGTCTCCAGCACAGCTCCTGCAAGAGGTGGAGGCACCTGACAGATGGGTAATGGAGAAAGTCCCTCTCTAGAAGGACAGCCCCTGCCCTGAAGCCCTGTCCCCATGCAAAACACATGGGACAATCTCCTGGGGTGGAGAGGACCAGAGGGGATGCTAATTGCCAGAGATATGGCCAAAGGTGACAGCATCCTAAAGTGCAAGCTGGCACCCTGTAGGCTGGACTGTCCTTTCCTTCCTTGCGCAGCATGCCATGGCAGTAGCTGGGGGGTGTATGTGGACAGCTGGCATGGGATTATCCTGGGAAGAAGGGCGTTACCTATGCTGTTCCCGTGCCATCCCTGCTGTGGGAAAGCAGTAACACATCTGACAGCTCACTCTCACTCCGGGAGTTGTGCATGTGCTCAAGACATGTCCCAGCTGCTCATCATTTCCGATCGTGGTGGATCACCAGTTATGCTTGTGTGCTCACGCACACAAACACATGCAAGCAGGCAGCATAACTGGCCCACTATTTCCTCACTTATAATGAAAAGTCCTTGCTGCCTTAGGCTCCTTAATCTGAAATTAAATTCTACATCAGCTGCAGCTGATCACTAAGCAGGGCATGGGGCGGCTGCAGAGAAATCACAGCTCAGCACTCCAGACGTTTGCACTCGCCCATAACACCCATGTCGTGTTGCCATCAGACACATTCCAGAAGTCCTCATTTTCTAGGCATGAAAACATTTTAACAATAAACAGAAATTCTTCCGATTACATGGTTATATTCAGCTGCTGAAAGCAGACTCTTATTAAGCTAGGCAGAGAGCAATTAATGTCATGTAGAGAGCAGTCTTCCACATGGCAAAAAGCTGGACTAATATATCTTTCCCACCTCCAGCAGCTGGGACTATGAGTTAAGGCTCCAAGTTTGCAAAAAGTTATTAAGACGCTTGCTGTAAGCATGTGAGGAGCTCCACTAAAAACGCAGCCTGGTAAAAATCTGGCTATAATGAGATCTGTGAAGGTTTTAGCATTGAATTTAGTGAGGATGGTGTTTTCTCTGTAAGTTTCAAAGGGCTTTACCTTTGTTTCACTCCTTCCTACCAGTAGCAACCTGGATGGATATTTCTTCATTTTTGTGCCAGATGTTGAAATAATACAGAACTGGATTTCAAACCCGATTGAGCTGGAAGATTTTCACCAATAAAAATCTTCAAAGTTATTTATTTCTACCCTTTTTCCAAAGGAGTCTTGATGCTACTCTCATGTGTGTGCAGCACACCGCAGCTCCTAAAGAAATAAAAAACAGCATAATGAAACTGAGCCACAAATTGCTTCACAATTATTTTTACCACCTAATTTGGTGCACGAGGCTGGAGGCTTGCTGTTTGCATACTATAATCCTGCTGCAAACTCAGGAACAGCCCAAAAGGCCACAGAACAGATGAGATATTCATTATCATCTCTCTCATGTCACAGCTGTGACAGAGGCCCTGGAGAATTTGCCCAGCATGATATTTGCAAATGCCTGTTCGCCTCTATATTAGCTTAACTAGAGAACTGCTGTTGAAGATGACGTTCCTCCTACCGCCCTACTCCCATCCAGTAAGCACAGCCGTACCACCTGGAAAGTGCAATCGGGACCAACTTTCATGGGACTCTCTGTCCAGGCTTGCTGTCTGCCTGCTGATGGTAACATTTGGGACGTGGAGCAATGGTCCCACCACAGCTCAGGCTGGAGTCACTCATGCTCAGCAAGCCAAAGGCTCAGGATGTTCCAGGATTTGTAGATTTTTGCAGTGAATTATGGTGCTCATTGATGAGACAGGGAAGTTACAGTAAAACCACTAACTCCACAATGAAAGGGCTTTTATACGCTCTGTTGCAGTGGTGGTTATGGCTGCCAATTTCGCACAATTCACTTTCAAGCACAAGAGCAGCACAAACTGGTTTAAGACAATTTCTGAATGATGAATGCTGACTTGAAAGGTTTCCAGTACGACATAATTACTCTGCATTAATGTGCAATACACAATGGTCTATATGTATCTCAATGGGAATCTCAGTGGGGCTTCATGGGCTCCGTTCCAAGTAACCTCTGCCGGGAGTCACGCTAAGAGTCCCACAGGCTGACATACAAATAGATCCCATATTCATTCCTGAATTATTTCTGTGCAGAATCAGATGCGAGAGATCCAGGGCCATATTCACTGGTGTATGGCAGCACACAATTGTACTCAGCTGTAGCGAATACAGCCTGTTTTATTTTCTGTCCTTGTCCTGATGTATTTTGCTTTGCTTAATGTATGCACACCTTAATCTTTAGTCACCCAGAGACAGACAACTCTAATGAACTCCCTACGGCTTTAAACAAAGGTACATTTTCAATAAGTGAGGTCAGGGAGGGGAGACTCAACCACTTGTCCTGAGCAAAGGCCAAATTGAACGAAGAATTCATTTACTTACTGCCAGCTAAACACCGCACACTTTGAGATTTCACCTAGTCCTCAAAATGACCTGTAGCCCTCTATAATGATTGCCCTTCTGCAAAGACCGTCCTGGTACTGTTGTTGGGTGGTTAATGAAATACTCAGGTTCAACATTCACATCATTCTGATCAGCTTTTGAATACCTCAACATTTGGCATGTATTGCTTTTTTTTTAATAACTGCTAGAGGCCCAGGTACCCTGGCGATGAGCAGGGAAAAAATGCATTCGGGAAAAAAACCCAACCCTTTTACTAATCAGTCCTTGTTCTGGAGTTAAAACTTCCCTCCAAAGCTCAGAGCTATTTGAGGCAGGGATTTTCACCTGGGCTCATTTCCAATCAGCATGATAGCTGTATTAGTTTTGTATCACCATGCTGTTCGTAGCCTCGGGGTCATGACGCACTGCTGCAATTCACCCCGTGGGAAAGAACCGGTGGGATGATGGGCAAATGAGAGCAACCCTTATCAGAGCCAGCAAGTCCTCCTCCTGGAGGCAGTGTCTCCAGCCCGTGGGATGGAGGGGCGATATCTTATTAACATTGTGGGTGACTCCGCTTCCCTGTTTGGTTTTGCGCTGCCAAACGCCAGGGGTAGAGGGAAAGGCAGCTGTGAAGGGGATGTTAAAAGGACTTGGAGGAGTAAAAACAACGGTACAGAGAAGTGCACTGCAGATAGGCAGCTTCAAAGGCATGAAGATAACAATGGCTGAACACATCCCAGATGGAGCAAGTTATTTTTCACAGAGCTAAGCCTTGGATCAAAGCAGACCTCAAACCTCCGAGACCCTGGAAGGCAGAGCAGGTTTGGGTGGGTGGTGGTGAGGGTGGAGGCAAAAAGAGGTGTAGAGCGAAGGAGGATTCCCTTCGACACAGTCAGGGCAGGCCATGAACAGGTAAGTTCGTTACTCGCCGCAAGCAATTAGCTGCCTGATACACAGCAAGAGAAGGTTAAGTTTATGCAGAAGGTGTAGGATGCATTTTTACCTCAGGAAGCAAGGTTTATATGAGGATACAGCCTGTTGGTTCCTCTCCACCCTCAAACTTTTGAACCAGTTTGCCAATTTTAACCACATTCAAAAGAGGGGTAGATGCCTCCAAGATAGCGCTCCTACTGATTTGTTTCTCACTGAACAGACAAAGAAAAAATTCATCACCTGCATAAAAAGGAGGGAAACTCAACCAGGCACATCTGAAGAGGTAAAGAGAGGAGGAATGTCTCTATCTGTTCCTGTCAGCCCCTGGCTGGCTGGCAGATCAGCTCACCCTCATCTCCCACGCAGCCAGGACTGGTGGGTTGACCATGGCTGGGTGCCAGGTGCCCACCAAATCCGCTCTATCACTCCCCTCCTCAGATGGACAGGGGAGAGAAAAATATAAGAAAAGGCTCATGGGTTGAGATAAGGACAGGGAGAGATCATTCACCAATCAATGTCATGGACAAAACAGACTCAACATGGGGAAATTAGTTTAAATTAGTACAAATCAAATCAGAGTAGAGTAATAAGAAATAAAACCAAATCTTAAAACACCTTCCCCCCCACCTCTCTCTTCTTCCTGGGCTCAACTTCGCTCCGGATTTCTCTACCTCCTCCCCCGAGTGGCGCAGGGGGACAGGCAATGGGGGTTGCAGTCAGTCCATCACACGTTGTTTCTGCTGCTCCTTCCTCAGGGGGAGGACTCCTCACACTATTCCCCTGCTCCAGTATGGGGTCCCTCCCATGGGAGACACTGCTCCGTGAACTTCAACATGAGTCCTTCCCACAGGCTGTTGTTCTTCATAAACTGCCCCAGCACAGGTCCCTTCCATGGGGTGCAGTCCTTAAGGAATAGACTGCTCCAGCATGGGTCCCCCATGCAGTCACAAGTCCTAGCCAGCAAACCTGCTTCAGCATGGCATTTTCTCCCCACAGGTCTACAGGTCCTGCCAGGAGCCTGCTCCAGCATGGGCTTCCCACCAGGTCACAGCCTTCTTGGAGCATCCACCTGCTCTGGCCTGGGGTCCTCCGTGGACTGCAGGTGGATATCTGCTCCACCGTTAACCTCCACAGACTGCAGGTGGACAGCCTGCCTCACCATGGTCTTCCTCACTGGCTGCAGGGGAATCTCTGCTCTGGCGCCTGGGCACATTCTCCCCCTCCTTCTTCACTGACCTTGGTGTCTGCAGAGTTGTTTCTCTCACGTATTCTCACTCCTCTCTTTGGCTGCAATTCCAGTTTCTTTTTCTCCCTCTTTCTAAATATGTTTTCACAGAGGCACTACCACCATTGCTGATGGGCTCAGCCTTGGCCAGTGGCAGATCTGTCTTGGAGCCAGCTGGAATTTGCTCTATCAGACATACGGGAAGCTTCCAGAAGCTTCTCACAGAAGCCACCCCTGTAGCCTCCCAGTTACCAAAACCTTGTCATGTAAACCCAATACACTAGGACATGGAGGATAGGAGAGTTATGAATTACAGCAGTTTCTGAGTCACTTTTGATCAGTGGTTACCATAGGCTTCACAAAACCTTTTCACAAGCTCGAAACCCACCAAATTTACAGCAGAGGTAACACAAGGGGATTGGTACCCTGGGCTTGTGACTAGGTGAGGAATGGTGCCTGGGAGGAGAAAGGACTGAACTGAAATCCCAGGGAACAGTACTTGGAGAGACCTCAAGGGTGGTTCACCCCATGATGAGACAGCAAACCATGTAAACTAATGAAATAAAATGTAATAATGGATGAAGCTGAAATAGGGCTCCTGAAGCAGCCCTAGTACAGAAGGAATGGAGACTCCAGGCCTCTTGTCAGAGCAAAAGGGAGTTCTAGCAATTAGGACATTCGCTTGGAGTTTAAGACATCCATGAGCAGCCTCTCTGCCACAGAGTTCCTAGGTGGCCTTGTGCACCTGCCAAGGTTGCCTGCCCTCTGCCAACTTCCCATCTGTCAAACCTCTGCACCTCAAAATCATCAATAAATCATTATAGCCCTTTTTGATTTGATCATACTTGAGGTCTTTGGGTTGTTTCTGTTAAGACTACAAAACTGGCAATGTAGCCAGGCATACCGATACAATTGTGGTTTTACCGAAAACATGCAGCTGAAATCCCAGGACTGACTCACACATCTCTTTTCACAGAAGTACCAGCCTCTTCCAGCTATTTTGCATCCCACAGGACTGTTTTCCTTGTCTTTTTTCAGAGCTGTGGGGCCAAAGCTCTTTCATCTGCATCCCTGGCTTCCTGATGAGTCTCCAGATCTGCTTTCAGCATTTTGTTTTAATTGCTCCTTCCTTATCAACCCTGTCCCCAAAGGTCATACGTAACCATGTCGTCACCAGAAATCTATTTAAACAAACAACACCTGGTGAAAGCCCTTCTTACAGGCACATTACATGTGGGGAGAGGTCAGGACCATCTCAAATACTCGGCTCCCTTGGGTTTCTCTTTCCAGGCCAGCTTTATAGGAAGCAACTGATAAAATTTGGAAAAGCTCATTCTTGCAAAAGTTCATTTTTGAAAAGTTTGGTTTCTTCAGGAACAAACCCTTCCTCAGGCTTGAAATATTAACATTGCAAACCACAACAGCTGAGCACTTCTTGATTTTTACACTGGCGGGGCGACCAGCCGGGAAGGAAAGAGCTCTTCCATGGCTGAGAGCCCATCTCCCTATCGTGCTTAATGTCAAAGACAAATACCTTGGGGTTCAGCCCAGTTTCTAATTCCTGGGTGTGGTGCCGAGATCCTCAGCCCCACTGGGGATTTGCAAAGAGAGCAACCAGGACTTGTGTAAACCCCTGTTTGCAGAGGACAGGTCTCCTTTCCAGACCCATTAACAAGCACAGTGCCAGTGCCAAATCCCACTCCTCCTCAGATGCCTGAGGACCCCGTTGGTCCAGCAGGGTTGTTTGTACAGGCCAGCAGGAAGTAGCCTTTGGCCAGTAAGAGGAATTGTTACTGCTCCCCGAGGACCTTTGTAGTGCGGTTTCTGGCCTGTCTTTGTTTAAAGTAATCTCCAGCAGCACTTGCTTTCCATCCTGTCTCTGAGCATGGCAGCCAGCACTTGCAGACGTGCTAACGGCCCCGTCAGCAACTTGGCACGGGTCTCACCAACCCCATCCCATCCCGCTGAATTCGAAGGAAAGCAGCAAAACACCATGCATGCATGCTTTAAAATGAAGCCACTCAGAATAATGCAAAACCATGGGCAGCACCACTTTTACCAACTCCAGGGCCAGAAAAAAAAAATAAAAAAATGTGGCTATTCTCTGCTTTGTTTGCAGAAGAACCCGTCTAAGTTTGATCCAGGTGATGCCTGGCTGGGTCTTGCAGCTCCTTTCCCAAGCCCAAAGAAACATCACCTTTGGGTGTCTAAACACCATGTCTAGCTCCTCCATAAGTATCATCCTACTACCAAAATAACACCCTCCAGACTGACTCATTTTAGCAGATATGTCCTCCTGGATACATGAGGATTCAATCGTCCAGCAGTGGACTTAAAGACCTCCAGCTCCAAGTTCAGGTCCACCTGTGAACTTGCCCAAGGCAGCGTGGAGAAATGGGGCAGGGAAGCAGCAGGTTTGGCCAGGGAGGGCTTGCCCAGCCAGCACGTGCTCTCCTAAACACATTTCCACTGAAGCTACTCTTAGGAATTCAAGGCAGCAGAATTTCCACTTTATTTTAAATTCTGACAATACACCCAAATGCTGAGGTTTTGTCAGATCTCAAAAGAGTTGTCTTCACTTCTGAAAAACAGTTCTATTTCTTTTTACTGGAAGGTAACTAATGGCCAGCAGCTCTCTTGAGATAAACAACACAGCCAAGATGAAGGATTCGAGTTTTACTGTGGGTAAACTCACCAAGGTCAATGCTGTGTTCCCGCTTGAAGCTGACCTCTGCAAATTTATCTCACAGGATGCTTTAGTTTTACCGCCTCATTTGTGTTTTTACCTCAGGATATTGGATGAGCACTGGTTCCCCTGGGGTTGAAAAAAAGATTTTAAAAATTTAGCAGTAAAGACAAGACCAAACAATCCTCTTCAAGGGGAAAATATCTCTACAGGGGCTAAAACAGCTGTTCTTTGTATAAGTCGACCGACACAGATGTGTCCCCACTGGCAGAAAACTGGCTTTTCCCCACTGGCAGAAAACAGTGTAAACCAAAGAGACAAGCCTGCACCCTCTAGGAAATACTATCACCAGAAAAAACGTATCACTAGGGAAGTATGTTTGGCTCATATAAATCTACCAGCTCTTTCACAGCAAAATGATAGAGGAGGAAACACTTACAATGCCAGCAAGTTAACAACATTTTTACAGAAGATATTCTACTCCTGGTAAAAGCCCAAATACAAAAACACAACCCTGGATTTGGGGCCAATAAAATTAACGTGAAATTGGAAAAAAACAAAGTGCTTGCTGTTTGCAAAATTACACTATACTTTGTTATGAGTAATTACACAAGGAGAGTAATTTTTTTTTTTCAAGCAGCCTGTCTCCAACACAAGACTGCGTAAAATCATTTAAGCAATATATCTTAAAAGCATACACAGGGTTGAAAAGTGAACTAAATCACATTTTGCCCTCTGCCACCTACATGTAAATACCAAATGATACAGCTGAAATCAGGGAGTTGTTGGTTGCTTTCCAAAGCAGTGGTGGAGACTTTAGCCCACTGGTATTTTAAGACTGACGCAGAAGGAGATGTGGGTGTCCGGTCTGGGCCCTGGGTTTTTGAAACACAAGTGGTGAGTTCCGGGAGAGGTTGTAGGAATTTTCTTTACCACCATTGATTACACCTCTCCGTCCAATGAAACAAACACGCAAAAAGTTTAGATACTAGTGTCTTTAACCTACTGGCGCTTGAATTTTCATCAAGAGATTTCCAACTTTAAAAAATGTATTAATTTAACCTGAGCAAAAGAAGTGAGAGTTAAGGAGAGCACAGAACCCCCAGCAAAGTTTTCCCTTTCCTTGCCTTTACTTGTATAATAAAACTATCCTTTTCCACAGAGATTGTCAAGCAACAGAGTACTACAAACGGCGTGAATCTCTGATGTAGGTGGGGCAGGAAGTTATACTATCTTCATCTAATACAGATGAGCATAAAATAACAGCAATCCATGGATTTACATAGCTGCATATCTACCCTCTGACCATCCATGCCCTCCCCTCTTTCTGGAAAATCCCCTTGGGCTCAGAACGTACATCATCAAGAAACAGCACAACCCCATTATTTTAGCATGCGTGTCACTTAAGGAATGAGGATACTTTCTTTAATAGGGTGTTTGCTGGCTGTTTACTGAAGAAATTGTCTCTTGCTGGAGGTCATTTTCAACTGCACTGTGAGATCTGCTTTAAGGAGACTGCTTAGTGCAACCAGAGCAGTGTCAGGAAGGTCTGAAGAAACAGGCTTTCCAAAGGGTTTTTATTACAGAGGAAGTTGCTTTAACCTAGATATCTACCAGAAAATATATTTTCTGTTCCTAGGTTGTTTGACTTTAGGAGAACAATAAATTCCCAAAAGTTCTTACAAAGATCAGTCATGCCTCTTTGTTTTAATGGCATATTTTGAAGTTTTGCCTCCAGAATATTGATAAGAATCAAAGTACCTTTTGATATATGGCGTTAGATATGCTCCAGGAATAAGATCCCTCTCAAGTTAGACTGTCTGCAGACAACTCAGACCACCCACTTTCAGCTTAAACACAGCCTGTTCAAAGTCTGCAGTGATTCAGATCAGAGCAGTAGCTGTCTGCTCAAACCGTGAGATCTTGGCATTCATCAGACATGTCCAGCGCACATCTGATAACACAGCTTTAACTGCCCAGGGCCATTGGAAGGCAGGTGAGGGAGAGCTAGGAAATATCAAAGTTGGAAACAGCCTAATCTTCAACTCAGCACACTACACATTTTGAATTTCACACGCATTCCACAAAATTCCCCAAGTCCCCAAAGCTTTAATCCAGTCACTTTGCAACATATGTGTGTTTTATTTAAAAATAAATTATTCAGTATTACTTTTCCTGTCTTGTATCCAGCTGGCAACATTTTCGGTTAGTTCTACAGGAGCCAACATAACCTCCTATTAGTTACGGTATTGTCCGTTTGTCTACATCTTCAACTAATTTTCTGCAAAGCCTTTTGACAGTGCACGCAGTTGACTTTTCAGGCAGTTAACCCAGTGCTCTAGGGACTTCACATTGACATTACCAAGACTTTGGCCATGCATCTCCTAGACTCTTTGCCAATGATGCTTGGAGATGGGCACAACACCTAGACTGATCCGGTTGCCTACTCCAGCTAGGAGCTACCACTCAGCAGCTGATTTCAGGGAACTGACTGTGGGGGAAAGCTCTGCTGCAAAGATAAAGCATTAAACTAATGTGTAAGAGACATTGCAAAGGGAAACAGGCAATTACAGCAGATGGCGTGATGGAAACATCAGCGCCAAGGTTGGTAGCTGTCAGAAAACCCCTGGCAATGAGAACTGAGAAATGTTTGATGAGAAATAGAGAATAAGCCAGAAATCCTTGCTAGACGGCTACATAAGACTATAACAGGCCTCCACCTTGAATATTGTATTTGTTTGCCTTTCACCATCTCAGCAAGATGTCAGTAAACCAGATATGGCACAGAGGAGGGTCACCAACAGATTTGGAGGTACAGAAGCTACTCAGCACCAGGAAACAGAGACATGACCCCGTTAACCACCGAAAATGGGAAAAGGGAGAAAGTGAAGCTCATGAATGACCAAAAGGAGGTGAATGGGTAGGTTTTACCCACTACCCAACAGATTGCAAAAGCTGAGGGTTAGCCCATGAAATTATGAGTGGCAGACAAAAACAGCAACAACAAATAGCCACAAAAAAAAAAAAGTTGCTTCATCACATATTATGGGTTTAACAGTGGAGCTCTTCACCCCTGGGCACAGTGATGACTGGACGTTTCCTTTGCTTAAGCAATGCTTGAGCCATATTCATAGAAGAAAAGCCCCCCAAGGTCTGTTAAAAAGAACAATACCAAATTTGACCTGTGAACTCTCTGGATTGCAGAGCAGTGGAAGAGTCTATCGCAGAGTTATGACTACATGCAAGTTTTGTCCTGCTATTTTTCCCTAGGTATCTGCCACTGACTATGGCTGGAGGTAAATCAAGGTATACTTTTTTACAGCTCCGTGTGCTTTTCACCCAGCCCAATACAGCTGCTACACCTGCCTTCAACCGGGGCCTGTACCTCCCCAGATAAGAGGTCATTTCTGCACCCACTGTGCTCGATAGCTTTTACTTCTCCAGCTGATGGAGTTTTTCCTGTCCTGCAGAAGATCGCTTATGAGCTGGAAAGAGCTTTACCACTCAGGTTTGCCTTCTTGCCTAAGCAGGGATTTTCTGCAGGGAAGCAGCACGGGAAGCTGGAGGTGGTTTTGCCACTTGCGCATTTGTCATGTTTGAGAAAGGCAGGGAGAGATCTCAGAGGATTTAGGCATGACTGACACAACATGAGCATTTGAATTGATGCATATATGTGCAAATTGGGATGGTGGTGTGTCACTGAGAGAAGAGAGACTCCTGGGGAATTCTGGGGGACTGAACAGACAGTGATGTGCATGACAGGGTACAGCAGCAGGGACAGGCAATGGGCTTTGTTTTGCCATTTCAGGAGATGCCAAAAATCCTCATGAAGTCATGAGGAGTTATGTGTGGCTTTGGGTAAGAGAGTGCCTCCTCCAAGGAAAGGGCATCGAGGCGCCTCCAGACCCAGACTTTGTGTCCTGAACCAGACAGGGCCAGAAAGGCCAATCTGCCTACCTTATACTCCTGCCTCTGCCCATTCTCCAAGAGTTCACGACGTTGCTTGGGAGTCTGGGGAAGAACGGAGGCAAATGGCTATTCCCCAGTTCCCTACTCATGCCACACCACGTGGCCTTGTCTCATTTTCCAGGAAATGACTCTCCAGCTCTCTTGCCTCCCTCCTGATTGCCCTTGCTCTGTAGGATCAATAACCACCATGGGCCAATCTCTTGGGGTGGACCCAGGACAACAAGTACTGTCAGACAAGATTATTTTGCACTGTCCAGCAGGAGACATCATTATTCTGGGAAAAGCGGCGCCTTCCCACAGCCAGAATTGTGATCCTTCACAACGTTTGCCTTGCAATGCTTAACATGGTCAAGTGCAGGTTGGCTGGCAGCCCAGTGCCTGTTCAGCGTCTGGCCCCTTCAAAGCCTCCCAAGCAGGGAGGACACAGGCCGAGGATTCATCACATCTTTGTTTGAAGGTCACCATGCATATCTGCAGCTCTCATGATGGGAAGCTCTTATGCCTATGGGCCAAGCTGAGCTGAGGCCCTGGAAATGAACAAATGGAAACCCATTTCCATGAGGGGGGAAGCAGGCAAGAAAACCCTGAATTTCCTAAATCCTAATAGGGAAAGCAGGAGGTTTGAGGTGCCTTTGTAAGAGGAGAAAAACCCCACCCCAAACCCACCACACAGTAGAAAAAGCCTGGAATACAGAAAGAAAAAGTGTGTTAAGTAAAGACATTTCTCCTTTCCTGAAGGCTCCTTCTGATGGCTGTCTCATGAAGCCATGAGCTGGGAGCTGCTAGACACACAGAGGCTGCTCAGACTCAAAGGTGCTCTCCTGGGGCAGTAGTCGACAGCACGAGGGTGACAGTGCTGACAGAGATTCATGTCAGCCAGTTAGGGTAGAACTGCAGAGACACGGTGCCGGGCCGTGCACAGGTACTTGTCCAAGGGCAGTGAAGATCTGTCTTTCCCCTTTCTTTCTTGTTGCCTGGTTCTTTGTCCATCTGTCTGGCAAGACCAACAAGTTGAGCACACACAAACTCATCAAAGTATAGGGATGCACTTATACATCGAACGCAGCCGTGTGCAGGGGCACGCCAGAGAACCCCACGTGAGAGGGGCGCACAGGACTAGCTCTCCCTGCTGCCATAACCTGCTCCAACGTCCTGCCCATGCTTGCAAGGCGAGGTTTGCTTGAGAAATATTTTTACCCCCATTTCACGTACTTCACCTTCCCTGCAAGTCATCTGCATTTCGCATCCTGGCCGCCCAGGGCTTCTTTTTCACCCCAACCACTCTCGGCGCACCAGGAAAAGCTGCGTACTGTGTATGTAAATGTAAGGAGACACACGGCAGTGTGCGGTGATGAAATGGCTGTTTCAAGAGGCCAGCAGCAGCACTGAGAGTTATTGCAGATCTAGCCCATTTATTTTCTACAGCTTTACATATTTTCAATAGCTGCTCAGCCACATCCTTACCTATAACACAGGCTGCTTTGAGCAGTGCTTGGGGGAGGGAGAGGTTGCAAATCAAATGTTGTTTCTGAGGGAGCTCTCTTTGCTCCAGGGTTGCCCAGCTTTCACTTACTTTTAACAAGTTTTCAAAGAGGGTTTCCAGCTGTGTGTGGAGGGAGCTGCGGAGTGTGACTGTGAGGGGTTAATGCCTCTGACAGCTGGCACACACCGCCATCGTGTACAATGTCCATCCATACCATACCAAAACCAGTAAAGCATGACAAGCCCCAACCAAGGGACACTGGGGACTGATCGGGGCTGAAGTGCTCCAGGCTGCCACCAGGAGCTGAGGACATCCAGCAAAGTATGTATGTGCTGCGGGACCATGACAGCACCTGGAGACCCAGAGGGGAAAATCCTCCGCAGGGTCCTGCCCCCAAATTTTCTCAGTCTGCCCCATAAAACCATCTAAGAGGCACCCTACATGTTTTATCTCATGTCTTATGGCTGTTCACAAGCACAAACAGGAGTCTCAGCCACTGGAGTACAGTGAATGCTGCTTTTTTCCAGGGGAGAAATGTTTCTGGCCCTCTGCATTCTGAAGAGAAAACCCATAAACCTACTAAAAACTAAACCCATAGAAACAGGGTCTGGCTGCACCCAGGATTGTAGAGAAGGAGGCCAGAAACAAAAAAAACCCCTCCAACTTCTGTAACATATTACACTAAGCTTTTGACCATTTGGCCCCAGCAAACCATATTTTGGGAGTTATTTTTCATATGCAGCAAGATTGTTAGCTTGAATATTGGCTTGAATTAAAAGGTGGCCAGTAGCAAGGTAGAGGGACCTCAGGGTAAGAGCAGGAGTCCCTTGAGCTGTGCCAGCTCCAGCAATCACCCCCAGGCTGCGGTCATCACACAGAGGGGTCTGCTGGTGGCACATGGAGACAAATCCCCTCCCTGGCCCACAGGTACCTGTCATATTGCAGATGCTCAAAGTCCACCTACGAATCAGATCCCACTGTGTACCTCATCCTCCGTCATGCCAGCATCTCCTCTGCTCTTCATCTTTTTGTTCTCCCCAGTACAAAGCAACGGTGATCATTGCTGGAAGATGTAATTGCTGTTTTTCCATAGGAGGCCACTGCAGAAAATATCCCTGCATTTGATTTTGGGGTGATGCTGGAATTGCAGAAAGATCCAGAACCAATATTAAGCAACTGATTAAATATGAAAATGGGATTTAAAAAATGCTATTATTGATCTTACATAATGGAAAGCAGTTTCCATGTTCTGGTTAAAAAGAAAGAAATCCAAATTAGACAGCCCCTTATTAAAAACCCTCCACTCTATTTCTTGGTCTAGTGAAATTCCCAAGTGCGATTTTTATTCTGCTGTCTTAAATGATTGTCTCCTTTTAATCATCAGCGAGAAAATTAACCTACTGAACAAAGACACTTTCAGCATTTTCATATTCAGTCGCATAATAAAAGACAAACTTATGCTAAAACATCAAAATTGCTGCAAAACCAAAGGAGAGACAAAGACATTCCAGGGGGAAAAATGTTTCTCTGAAGCACAGCAATGCACTAAACTTCTCTGAATCCCCACCTGCACTTGTCATGTCCTATCCCCACCTTAAACAGAAGAGTAATTTATCACTGCATCACTTCATTACTTTATTAGCCGTAAACACAGCAAAGGCCCACGCCTATAAAAAGCATCTTTAAGGGGGTAATTAAAGCAGAATAATTGACCAGCTTGAGGCTGCAGGAGGGAACAGAGTGCCAATCTGGTATTTTTATTAATAGGAGAGCTCACCCAGCGTACTGTGACAACGAAGGCAACGGTGGGGTTCGAAGGGGGTTGCGGGGAACGGGAGGGCTTGGTGCAAAATTACTGCAGCGCGTGAGCTGAATTCAGGTGGTCGCTGGAAGCGTAAGCTCTTTAATCTTGCTGTGCCTGGCTATGAAGGTCCCCAGAGAGGTGAGGTGGCTGTAGTTTAATCAGAGTCATCTATTTGTTCTCAAGTGCAAGGACTCCCTCCTCTCGCACATTTCAGCAAGGTCATTGTTCGGTGCCGGTAATGCATGAACGCACAGCGGCTCCCTCAGATTGCTCATTAGTATTCTGTATGTTACACGGGCTAAATTTGCCATTTCATTTAGAAGGCTCCTGTTTGCATTTTTCTTCCGTATCATAGGCCTCATCAGAAGAAACAGGTGCTACTGGGAAAGATCCAATAAGCATTTATACATATTTACAGCAAATACTGGACACAGCTTTTTGCTTAAAATTCTGAATAGTCAATGAGCAGCTCATTCTATGCATTACAAAAGACAGAAAGGCTAATTTGGAATTAATGCTGTAAATATTTGCAGAAAATGAGGGCTAAAAATCACAGCAGAAAAAAAATCCTGCTGTATGCCAGGGTTGGAGAGAATGGCCCAGAGACATACCGGGGCCAGAGCCAGCCTGGACCGCACCACCGTCCTGCAGTGACAGGGCGGCATTAGTCCCCTGGTATATCCGATACCATCATTTATTCTAAATGCCTGATGAATCAAGGCGCTAACGAGTTAATGCACTTAGGTATTAAGTCCAGTGCTGTCCAGAGCAGACCCTAAGCAGGTACTTCATTTCAGTCATGGCTTCTGTGGGAGGACCCATGCCTCCTCAAGGCCCCACAGTTCCTCGAGGCCCCACTTCCATAAAACACCGTTGGTGTTCACTGTCAGTGTGAAAACACACTCTAAGGGGTTGCTGAGTCCAAGCAGATGAGCCCTGGACCTACTCTGGATTACCCCAAAACCGACAAGTTGGCCTATTCTCTATCTTTGGTCTGCAAAAACTTGCTGCCAGGATAATCAGCCACCAGGCAAGAGGACTCATGCCCAGCCTGGCACGAGCAGGGGAAACTCACTGAAACCTCTCTGCTCCACAAACGCAAGGCACAGGCACAGCTACCGCAGTGATTGAGAAAACTCACACTGATTTCTGCAATGCACAATCTAGCCATAAGTACTTCCTCTTTTTTTTTTTTTTTTTTTTTTTTTAAATAATTAGGGAGGTCCTTTTTGCCGATATCTATTTCTAGGTCTAATTCATTACAAACCCTGTCCTGTGCCATCGAGGATGTCAGCTGTTTTTGCTTTTAATTGCCTATTCTTACCATTAATGTGTGCCCATGTTCTTATGGAGGCTGTTAAAATGTAAAGTCTTAAAGTTCCCAGGCTCTCGTAATAATGCAGAAAATATCGTTCTTCACACCAGCTAGACTGGTGCCACAATTATGCATTGACTGGCTTGGCTTTAACATTATATTGCTCCCTGGTATTTGAAATATTCAGTAAAAGAAAAAAAAAAGTAAATAAATAAAAAATCTGACCCCACCAGGAAACGGAGAGTGCCTCTGAGTGCTCCTTACAAAGAACTCCCTTAAAATCTTTCCATGAAAAAAAAGAAAATAAAGGAAACTCGGCTAATAACACTTTTCTACATAAATAATGTAGATTGTAACTGGCCTTTGGAGAAGCCTGAGCACAACAGACGTCTCTTTGTAAGGCCGAGCACTGATTACATGCTGCTGAGCGCTTTCATGATGATAGCTTTTCATACTACAGCATCTCAAGCGCACTTAAAGTTAATAAGCCAAGCTGCCTCCTCCCAGGCTGCGCCATCCCGGCAGACGTGCCCTGAGATGGATGTAACCCTGCCAGATGTCAAGTAAAAGGACCGTGGCCCTTTCCCAGTGACATTTCCGGGGCCGACAGGCGGCACGAGCTCAGGTCCCTGCTGATGTTCACCCCTGCCCTTATACAATAATAAAAGGATTAGACGGCACGTCTACCTGCAATGGCAGGAGATGGGATTTGGTGACCCCTGAGGTTGGCCCTGGTCCTATTCCTTAATGAAGCAGTGAGATAAGCCCTAATGCATACATATCTTTGGGAGAGGAGATTGCTATTAAAGCCTCTTGTGAGAGCTTTAATCCCAGAGGTGGCTCTGCCGGGGCCATCGGCAGCCCCGTTGTGCAGAGCTGCTGCCAGGCCAGCCTGGACAGGCTGCTTTGCTGGGCAGCAGAGATGTTTTGACCACATTCCCTTTCCAAAAAAAATCAGTATCCCTCTGTTCTCCCTCCTCTCCCCCTGCCCCCCGTCCCCCTATTACACATGCAAAAATAACCTTTTTTTTTCCAGTTCCCAATGGGAAGATGTGGATGCAAAGTGGCACCTCTCAGCCCTGGTGTGAGCTGGAGATGGGAGCAAAGCTGACCCGTGCAAACCTCTCCAGTTGCATCATCCAGTTTCATCCCCCGTTTTTTTGGGGATGCTGGGGACTCCCTAGGCTCTTGTGTGAGTTAATCACAGCCAGCGTAACTCAGTGGTACAAGGAACTCTGCACCTGCATCCTCGCCTAACAGGAGCTGTTTTCCAGGTCTTTAAACTCATGATGCTCAGCTTTAGGTATCATCCTCTCTGAGGGATCTTGGTCCTCTTGGCTGACTGCACAAGAAGGTGGCAAAGAGCTTGCCTCCTTTTAAGCACATAAAAAAATCCCAAGAAGACCAAGTTTCATATCCTAAATGGGAAGCAGAACACCTAGATCAGAAGGTGGGGGCTGACAGGCACCCAAGGGTCCAGGCTTGAGTGCTTGGCTTATAGCCGCATTTGGAAGGGGAGAAAAAGAAAAGGCTTGTGTTCTTTCCTAGCAAGAAATCTTTGGCAGAAATCATCATAGTTTGCAAGCAGCAATAAATCAGACCCTTAGATGCATGCTGAATTGATATGTTATTGCTATGAAGAAACTCCAAACCTAAAAGCTGAGAATAGCTCACTTTTAAATGTGAGCACGAGCCTTGAAATTAAGCACAATATTACTTCACTGGGAAAACCGCCGCAAAAGAGCTCTGTTTTCTGACAGCCAACATCCCAAATTAAACAGCTTCCACGTGTGTCAATAAAAGGCATTGGCTTCATTATTTGCAGTCCCCCAGTGACAATTTCTAGTCCCCTTTGGTAAATGTCATTACGGTTCCAGACAGACATCTGCACCATGGGCAAATTGACTGATGAATGCTCCTTGCCAGGAAAGCGAACCGGGAGGCATAGGAGTTTCCTGATGCTGCAGGCAACTTTGTGAGGGCAGGAGGTCTGGGCAGCCTCTCCCGGAGCCGCATCATCTGTGCAGGTAGGGAGAGACCATTGGGTCTGCACAGGGTGCTGGGTGAAACTGAACCTTCTCTGATGTGTAAACACAACCTGGTCCAAAGTCCACCACACTAGTGGGGAGAGGCTCTGGTTTCCTGGTTCCAGTTCTCCCTACGGTTCACTCTGGGTTTTCTACCACTTTTCCTCAAGTGTTTTTCAGGTTCCTCACTCTGTCCACAGCCTGCTAAGACATAACTCTTCCTCTTTTGTTCTCCACCAAAATGAAGGTTGTCAATGGAGAACTGTGGAAACTGAGGGTTAGTTGTTCCCAGCACGGTGCAGCTCTGAGCACATGTGGGGAACTCTGTGTTGATCCCAAATGAATCCTCTTGAAGGAACCAAAGGTCTCACCTACAGCTTGTGACTCTTCTGGTGGGGCCCAGGACAGGACCTGCAGCTCTGGTGAACACCAGCAACAAGACCCAGACCATGCACAGACGGACATGCTGGATTCATCCGTCTCAGAAATGACATGTCCCTTTTCCTGCCCATTCCCTCGCACGTGACCTTGTTCTTGCAGAGCATTGTGCAGTATCTCCCAAATAAAAGGTGCTGGGCAGGAGAGAAGAAGCATATAATTTTGACGCAGGACAGCTGGCAAGTCTTTTGCCTTATTTTATGAACTCAACATAGTGTCAAACAAGCCCTCACTTGGGCCTCCTTCCCTTTCAAACCATCTGGCACTCTGTAAATCTACCTGAACAGTGAGCAAGAAAGAGAATTTATTTCCTTCCTCAGAAGAAAAAAGTCTTGATTTAAAAAAACTCAATTGCTAAGCAGTTGATTGGGGTTGCTAATTGATCAGCAGAGCCATTGTTACCTGAGGTATTTGGCAATGACAGCAGACCATTCTTGCCTGACATGCGCTGTCGCTGTGGCATGAGAAAAGGCACAAGAAAAGCAGCAGGGCTGACTGACCCCACTTTCTCCACTGGCCCAGGACTGCTTCCAAATTCCCCTTGCATAACTAACAGCAAAAGCAGGCCCAACATTCTCTGTAGCAAAACTGTCTTTGCATTGAAAAATTACCCGCTAAACTCTGCTTTCCAGTAAATGCCAGACTGCTTTTCGTTCACTCCACCACTACAGCTTTTCTTAGTTTATTATTTATGTCTCCTTTCAGAGTTTCCCACCTGCACCATCTCTATCAATGGGCATGAAATAAAAATCAATAGCAGCTGTCCTGCTGGTCGAACAGCACAGCGGCAGCTCTGGTGTTAGATCCCAGCCAGGGACCAGTAGACGATCCTGCTGGGAAAATAGGACCATTTTGTGCATGCTTGGTGGTTAACTCCAGCTCACTCTTCTGCAGACCAGGAGGTCTTGGGGGCAGGGCATGTGGGGAGGGAGGAGAAACTGATATTTAGGGACATGGGGGCTGGTCACATGCCTAGGAGGCTGCAAGGAGCATCATAGCCAGCTGGTCCTGACTGTCCCTTCGCCCTAATGCACCTCTGGTTCATCCCTTCCCAACAGAGATCTCTTCTTCCAAACTGCCAGCAACAGGGTATTCTGTAGGCAAAGTACAAGTGTTTCATTGTTCCCCTTACAAGTTCTTCCTCAGCTTCAGGGTTTGGAGCGAGCCAGTCCCATATAGCATGGAGAGGCTGGATCTTGAGGTACATGGCTAAGCCTGCATGAAATTCCAGTTCAACTTTGCAGAAGTATTTAGGCTGTCGCTTGGTTCAAAAAAAAATTATGTACCGCCTGGGAAGAGTGATCCTAAGTCTTTAAGAGCAATGATAATTGAGGGTGCATGTCTTGCAAAGAGTGAGAAAGAGCAGAAGATAAATTTGGCTCCTGTTCCTAAGAAACACCCAGAGGTGTTCGGCGCTTCTGGTGTCTCTGATGCAGTATCCTTATCATCTTCAGGAAAAAGGCAAGAATTTGGCTCTCCATGCATTTAAATTTTAGGTCAATCTGCTCCCCACCAGCTTCACCTCTTCTCCCTTGGTAGTGCATTTATAGAGAAATTGAGTGCCAACCAGCTGATCTGCAGGACAGTTAACTGTCCATGGAGACCTCCCGCCCAAAGTGTTTGAGATAATCTGTACTGGTAAGGTATTTTGCATGGGGTTATGCAGCAGTGTTCACCCCTGCATGCCTCTGCATGGCAGCTTTGAGATGTCTACCCTGTTCTCCAGTACACAGTGAGGCACATGTGTACATCCTCCTGGCAGAGGTGCTTGGATCTGTGCCCAAAGGCTGAGCAAACTGCAGCATGTCCAGAAGTAGCCTGTTGGACTCACATAGGCTCAAAGATGCGTCTCCCTGCCACAGTCCACATCCTTTCCATGTTACAGTGTCTAGAAAGGTAGAACATGGTTCTCAGCAGAAACCAAATGGAAGTGCAATGGGTCCTTCCACCTCGGCCAGGTAGACATTGCCCACTTATTTATCATCTCCTTCCAGGGGCACAGGACACCTGCAGAATCTGAGCATACATAAGGGACACACAGACTGAGACCCCTGTGGGACAGAAGCACACAACAACAGTCCCGAGAGACCCCCAAATGTCTCAGGAACCACAGCCAGTGCCAAGCATAAGGATGAATTAATCGCAGCACAACACAAAGGAGGCCATGGGACCATTCAGGAGGCCCAAACCACAACCAGGCCCTCTTTGCAGCTATACTTTGCCCCTTTTTCCACCAGTTTCATCTCCCTGTGTGCTGTTTTGCCTCCCTCCCCATCGTACCATGGGGATGCCTTATGATTCAGCTGGAATGAGCACAGTCCAGCTAAGGCAGGGAGCAGCTTGCTGAAAACTGGCACCTCCTTTTTCAACTACATTTATTGCTAAGCACCGTTGGGTCAATCTGAAAGCACAGTGGAAACAGAGTGATTTCTGGTGGCTGCCATGTTTTTCCCATCTTCATACCTCACCCCCAGCTGCTGAGGACTTGCCCCCAGGAGACGGCAGCTCCCCGTGTTTGTGATGCTTGGTGGTGCCAATGGGCTGAAAGGGCACCAGAGCTGGGCAGGCCCCAGTAAAAGAGTTGTAGAGCTGGAAAGAGGGGAGAGTGTATGAGAGTGACTGGAAGTGCCCCATGCTCAGCCACAGGTAGGACCCTTTACACCGGCCCAGCAGTACTGGGAGCTCCCTGGGACCATGCACAGGCTCTGCTGCAAACCTGCCATGGAGAAATGCAGGGGAAAATGGAGAACAGAAAGCACAGAAGACCTGAGATTGCATTAAATCATATCTGAATCCAAATTACTCCTCTGTAACAGAGAGGACTGTGGAGCACCAGGGTAGCCCATGGCTCCTGAACTGCATCTTTCCCTCTGAAGGAGGTTGCACATGTCCCTGTCTGCTGCGTATGGAAATCTTTACATGTCTCACTCGCAGTTATAGGGCTGGAAGGAAATGGGGCAGCTCCAGGACTCTCTGCCAGGTCCTACCCCCAGGGCAGGAACCAAAGCTGCAAGTGTTGGGCCCAGGATGGTTCCTATGTGCAAATTCAAGAGCTCTGCAAACAGCCAAAAGGAGAAAACCTTCCCTCATTATCGAACAAAAGCACTGGCGTACAGCTGGGCTCAAGCAGCAGAGACGTAGCCCACAGACACCTGATGCTGAAGGCACATCCTTCCCCTAGCAGTTATTTAGAGCACTAGTAATCGGTATACCAAACATTATCCTCCTCCTCCTCACACTTACTAGCAGTAAAACATAGGAGATCCTGGACAAAACCTCGAACTCAAGCAGTATGTATTGGCCTGAAAACCATCCGCCAGGGTTTGAAAGGTGATGGCTGTATCAATGGCTGAGGGGGGGGAATTTCCCTGTGGGAGGAAAAGAGACCAACACCTCTGGAGAGGGTAAGGAGAGTATCCAGAAAGACCCATGTGCGAAACACGAGACAGCAGCAGAGGCTTTCCGGAGACACATCCATCTGTGGGGGGATTTCACCCCCGTGTGCTCCTGGTGCGGAAGGTGGGTGCGCAAGACTCCTGGGGTGCCTGTAAAGGCAGCATCCCCTCTCTGTGTCTAACTCAGAGAGCTAACCTAGCAATGGCAGGCTCAGGATTTTATAACTTGTAAGGCATAAGCATCCCCCCAAGAATTTTTAAAAATAATGTAAAAAGCCCCGTGTCTTATAAGGCAAATGAATAGTACAGTTGGGATCTGTTTCTCATTCTTTGTACAACGGATTCCTGCACTTTGCTGTTCCAGCCTTTGAAATAAAGCTGGGCTATGCTTGCAAGAATCCCTCTGCCATCACAAGGGAGGGAGAGAGGGAAGACTTACAACAAAAACTCACAACTTCCACAGAAATCACACCTTCCTAAACACTGGAGCTCAGCGTGAGAGGTGGCAGCTCTGCTTTTTGCAGGAGCAGAGGGATAGAAGCAGAAAACACCGAAAACACAGTGTGCCTTCTGCTCTTCTGGCCCCCGGCAAAGTGCAGCCCGAGTCCAGCTGCGACTGCACTCAGAGCTGCCGGGTCAGCGGCGCCCACTCATCCAGGTGCAAAGCTCACAAATCACCCCGGGGCTTTGGTTATATATCTGGGAGCCCCACAGGTCCCTGCTGAGGTCCTGCCTTTGAGGGGAAAAACCATGCTTTTCAGTGGCAGCGCCTGGCTGGTGCCTGAGTGCTCACAAGCTCCCCCAAACTGCATATCTGAAGTGGGGGTCCCACCTCCTCAGCAGTCTCCAGCAGATTAAACCAGTCTGGTTCTGGGCACCGGCTCTTGTCCCTGTGGCAGAGCCTGGCCCGCAGTGGGACAGATGCTGCCAAATGCTGTGGTAAATGTACAGACTCCTGCAAGGGCTCGCTGGTAACAGTAAAAGGAACTTTGGCTACAGGGCGAGCAGGACCAGAATTTCATCCCCTTGAGGAAAAAAATCTGTTTAACTTCTGAACTCCGAGCTAAAGCAGCCCGGGCAGAGATTTGTGGCCCATGCTGGGACGGGGGGAGGTTTGTGTGCAGACTCCAGCCCATCTGCAGAGCAACTTTCTGTAAAAACAGTTCAGTACAAGAAGGCACTTTGTCTCAAACTTCCAGCTTGCTGCGATCCATTGGCCTCCTTATTGCGGTGAGGCTAGGAGTTTTGACATCTCCTTTGCCCAGAAGAAACCCTGTGATTTAACAAGCCAGAAAATACATCCTTCTTTCCCCCTTTCATCCTACAAACTGAGAGTCTGCAAGCTGATGGGAGCAGCTACAAGCACCGCTGGGACTCTTGATCTGCCTCTGTCTTGTGCCAGGATTTCTGAGCCAGTGTGCCCACCGGAGACGCAAAATCTGGGACCAAGCATGGCCAATCTGGCTTGGCAGGAGCTCAGTCATTAAAGTTGCTTATACAAATACAGGAAAAACACACTTGAAGACTAGGAAATAGAAAGGATCTGCTTCTTCAGCTCTGTTGGCTCCTGGAGTAATGTCAAACTATCTGCAGCAAGTGGACAGCAGACTGCAGCACCACTTAATCTAGGGACATATTGATATGAGTGTTTCCTTGTCGCTCCACTGGCCAGTAGTCTCTTGTGGTTTCTGTACAAATGACTTGAGCTGCAAAGAAGCGGCTGTGTCCTCAGCAGCTTTAACAATTTCCCTGCCTGCTGCCCCGTGCGAAACCGCAGCCTGCACCCCGCATCCAGCCCTTCTCATCAGGAGAGGGTGCAAGAGGTAATAAACCAGCACGGGACAGACATGAGCTCTGTCAATGAGGTTGCAGCCCCACGGATGATGAAAGGAGGAGGAAAACGTAGACTGAGGACAACACCTGTCTTGTCAGGACAATTTTATCAAGGCTTGAGGTGGGGATTTACTGGCTGGGTTCTACAAGTTGGACAGCAGCTTGAAACAGCTTTCCCTTGACGACTTTGGTTTTCTGGCTTCAGCCCCTGTTCCTGAACTTCTAGTCTGTTTCCAGCTTCTCCAGACCTGGGGTAGGTATACAGGGGAAGTTCTTACTCCACTACATAACCCCAAATATTTATGCCTGGAGCATACTCAAGAGCACTTCCCCAACCCTGGGGCAGTGAAGGCCAATGTTGAGCAGGTCATCGGGCATGGTCTCAGGAGAGCCCTGGGAAGGCAGCAGGGTGGACAACAGTTAGGTGGGAACATAACAGTGACATAGCAAGCGACATTGCACAGCTGTTGAAGAAATTATAAATCAGGAATAAAATATGAAGCACACATGAATGCAGGCCCTGCTGCCAATAATTTCCACTCTTGGCTCAATTACCATTGCTCTTTTTGCAGCTGCACACATGCAGTCATTACAGAGCGTTTTGGCTAAACACATTTTGTGTTCTTTTTATGTCTGCCAGCTGAATCAAAGGTCTCCATGCAAGTAGTGTGCACCGTGACACAATCCATGACACTTTCCTGGGGAGCTCTGGATCCCATAAAGCAATAAATTGATTACAGCATGGAAAGACATGCAAGCTCCTCATCTTTCCTCGATGGAACAGACACACAAGTGTTGTCCTCATGAAAGGCTACATCTCTTTCTTTCAAAGGAAAACCACTGCCCCTGAGAAGGAATGAACAGAGTTATGGCTAACATGATGAACTGGGGTCATCAATAAAAACTACATTCGCTCTGGGGTAATTTTCTGGAAGTGTTATCTGAGCACACACCTTCCACCTTCTTTCCTGATGAGAGATGTGCCATGCACAAGGTCATGCAACGGGGTTGCATGCTTCTCATCCCACACATCGTGCCATGCAACGGGGTCATGCAACGGGGTCATGCAATGGGGTTGCATGCTTCTCATCCCACACATCAGAACCAGCATGTCAGGGCAAGGGGTTGGGGGGTTGGAGGAGGAAGGGCACAAGAAGGGGCTGTTTTCTGCCCCCGAAGCCCAAATGTGGGAGGGAAGCTGCAGCACAACAAACCATCAAAGTGGACATAGCCATCAGAACATAGATCAGACTAACCCAAGAGGGTACGGCTAAGAAAGAGTCGAAGCTCAGGGAAGCAGTTACTGATGTTTCTCCAGCTTCCAGCCATTTTCAGCACAAGGGTTTCCCAAGAGAGATGTGGTTCCTGTGCAGTTAGCAACCCTGGGTGGATCTCTCTTGCATGAACTTGTTTAGTGCTCCCTGGAGCCCCCATACATTTTTTTAGCGTCTGTATCCACAGTTGGTTAAGGGGCTGCAGTTGTTCCACAAGCAAGAGCCTGTCATGGGATGGTGCACCTCCTTTTGTTTGCTCTGAGTTTCTCCTAGCTTCCTCAGATACCTTCTAGACTTTGTAGTGGAAAAGGGAGTGAAAAGCCCATTCCAGTCCATCCTGGCGATGCCAATATGTTACCAACAGTTAAGGGGCAGCCTGCATGTCACACACAACACTCATGAGGTTTATGGTTCAAGCTCTTCCTTCTCTTAGTAAGTCTTCCAAAGTAGATGTCTTAAGACACTCATCTAACACAGCTAGAAGACATAATTGTCCTGATACTGTTAAACATATTTGTAACTCTAATCCTAATTGCTCTGTGACCTCTGTGATATTTCATCATGAGAAGGCTTGCTGGTTTAGCGTTCCCTCAGGTAAAACTGTGCCAAACTTCTGGTGAATTACTGTCAGCTCATGTTAAGGCATTCCCAAAGGAACTTGTGAATAGCCAGCAATAAATCTCAAATAATGAAAGAATTCAGTCAAAGTCTTGGTGCATTTACTCTTGAGAAACCAGGCTGTTTGCAGCCTTTTCAAACAGAAACCTCCAGAATTGCCCAGGCAATTTTGAAGCAAACCTTGGCCTTGATACTCAAAGCTCAGGAATAGCTTGTGCCTGGCTAGAGGACCCGTGGATTTAGATACATGAAACTCCTCCAGGTTGCAAAGCATTAAATACAGAGCAAAGTGACTCCCCACAGAGAGCTGCAGCTTTCAGTGCATGAGAAGTGACCTTCCATCCCTTTTTCCACACAAGCCGGCGTGAGTTGCAGGACACCCCACAAGCGAGACTCTGACCTCACATGTGCTTGGCTCTGTAATGCCGTATCTGTGAGTGCAGAAAACAAAAAGTGATGCAGGAAAAAGTCACTCCAGGAATCTTTCTATATACATCAGAAATCATATATAAATATACAGTTCTTTTTTCTAAGCAAGGCAAAAAGTTTTCCAAGAGTCAGCTTCTGGAAACTACGAGAGCATGCCAGAGAAAGACTCTCTTTCTAGTTCAGACCTGGTCTTAAGCAAAAGTTTTGGGCTCTTTAAGTGGCCACAGGGTCCCATGTTCTCATGCTGCTATTGCAAGGCCTGCTTAGCAGAATTATCTTCATTCCCAGAGATGAATGCACACTTGGCCTGTTCTTTTCTGACAAAATTCAGCTATAAGAACAAGGTGTCCAAATGCAGACTTGGAGATGTTCTTGAAACCTTGGTTTTAAAAGTGTTCTGGAAAGTGAACTTACTAGGGGGAAAAAGAATGACCCTACAAAATCATTGAGATTTAAATATTACAGGACCATTACACAATGCTATAAGCTCCCAGTGAATAACACGATATTACTTCTTACGACAGATCTGAGACCACAGTTTTACACTGCCTATTCACAGCCACATGAATTGTCCCAGCCACAACAGCAAAGATTTAAAATATAAATTAATGTGTCTATAAAGCTTATCCGGCATTATCCTGATTAATGATAAGCATTTTCAAGGAGGCTTTTACACCCAAAAGTTTAAACCAGCCCCTGTTAGAGAGCAGGAGGGACTCAAACACCAGGAGATCACATCTGTAGCTGAAAGCTGACATGGTCCTGCAAGGATGCCCATGCTAAGTGCTTGTACCAGGATGCACCAGCAACAGCAGTTCTTTGGTGTCTCTGCTGCATTAGTTTTGTCTTGCATTGGTTTGTTGGGAGGGAACAGCACATTAACCTCTGGGTTTTTCTTAGGAAATACTGTGCTGCTCCCAGGGACTTTCACTGGACAATATCCAAGTTACCTGTTGTCCTCCCTTTATCCCCTGCCCTCTCATCCGTTTTCCAAGACTACAGACAGTCTGTTGCATTGAAATCTTATTCTTCCCAATTGTTTGGAGAGCAGCTAGTCTCAAGGTCACTTTTGTATATAAATCGCAGGTATGATTGTATTAGCACCACTATTCAGGCATTCAAAAACAAATCTAAACAGGAGAGCTCATCAATTTAGCTGTCTCATGGCTAAACATCACCCTTATGCATGGCTGCCTTTCCTTACTGATTACAGTACAGTAGATTCATTATTATTATTTTTAATTTGGTTATATACAACTGCATGGTGTCTTTTAATTGCCTTTTTTTTTCCAATTGAGCCGCCAAGGGATGTAAGCAAATTATATGGCTTAACAATTCTGCCTGCTGCAGACAGACTTGTGTGGCCAGCGTACCAAAGACACTGTGAAAACATCACCTTTTACTGGAAGTGTAAACTCAATAAACCCCCAGGAGAGCAATAAAAATGCAGTAGCCAGCAGATTTAACAAGGACATGCTCAGTGCACAGTGTAATCTTATTATGTGCTTAATGCCCAGTGGAATTACAGGAATTTGATTTAGCAACATCAGATTTCAGTTTCTCAAATTATACTGACTGCTTATAAATTAAGACTGCGATTTGGGATAATGGCTTTTCATTTGCATTGGCAAAGCCCACGTATTATATTTATTCTCACTACACTGTTTGTATTTTTGAAGTGTCACGGAGTATTGCCTTTGGGACTTAAACTGGGGTGATGGAGAGCTTTCCTTTGCATCAATGACACTTATGTTACTTCCCCATTAAATCTGAGTAAACGTTCTACCCTGGTGATCTTTATATGCTTGAGAAGTCTATTTTATGGTTTCCCACACCTGACTGAACAGAGTGAAAGATAGGTGAGTTTCTGGTGAAGGACTATGTCTTCCTTGCCATCAATCTGAGCTGGCACGGCGTCATTGGAAAGCCAGGGATTTGCAGACGTGCAGTGAAGAAGTAAGTGCAACAGTGTCCTCACAACCATACCGACTTTATACTCGGAAGTGTTTTCTCTTCACACAATCCTTTTTGGGGCTCTGTCACTGCAGCGTGTAAATGAACTGGAGAGAATGAGGCACTGAGTGATTAATTACCTCTGAGGAGGGGAGTCGTGATGTCAGCAGGGCCACCACTGAACTAGCAGGTAACGGTAATGCTTGGAGCACTATGAAGCAGATCAATGAATGGCTATTAAACTGCACAAGGACGTTATGAGCACTTGAGCTTTGGGACAAACCATTTCATCTCAAGAGAAATGAATGAAATAATTAAATCTAATGGAGTGAGCAAAGGGCACAGGAACACCTCTGGAAGAAGACAGGAAATACCTTTGCTGCTGACTTTGGCTTCCATGTCTAAGACATCTTTATAATCTTAAATAACCCTCTCTGTGCAAACTACAGTGTACAGTAGCATTACTTGATTTACTGAGGATCATTCAGACTGGCTCATACAGCAGTAATTCCCCAGGATATTGGCATATCCTGGGCTGGAAAACCTTTACGGCTCCAAAGTCATTAATAGATCATAATGAGTTGATTAAAAAATTAACAAGGTAACAATTCAATTAAGTATTGTACCATTGGGCAATAAATGTAGCTGCAATTGGCAAGCACATCAACAAACTGCTGAGCAAAAAGCACTTCTGTTTACTTCCTGCACAACATGTGAATCCAATGGCTCTCACCCAAGGCTGGGGGGAAAAAAGTGTCATTTAAGCATTCCGTGATGGCCATGGTTATTTGCTGCGAAACACAAGTATCATCCTTGTTTTGATGAAGTAGAACTGAACCAGCAAGCCCTTTAGCCTGTGATCAAGGCATTAGGTGGCATGTCAGCTGTAGATACCTCAGAAATGGCTACAGAATTTCCCTGACTCCTGACTCATTTGGACATTTAACACGTTCCTTAACAATATCATGTAAAATGACAATGAAATCCCCTAGTATTTTCCCAGGCTTCAACTCAGATTTGCCAAGGGAACAAAAGAAATAGAACAGTATCCCAGTAGTTGCTGTGGCCAAGGTGCTGCCCAGGGCTTTCCTTCGGTGCTGGAAGCCCGTTTCCGAGGTGAATAAGAGGTTTGGACACCGTTGCTGCAGTCTGGAGCTCCTCTATGGGCACTGCAGGATACCTCTACGGGTGGATCAGCCCAGGCTACACTCACCACCTCTGAGGCCCCGCAGAGGCAGGACTCCTCTGTCTGCATGACCCCAGAAAGGGTTCCCTGTGGCTGTGCAGACCCCCAGTGTCCCCATAAAACCCTGGAAAGCCTCACCAGACATGTTCAGAGAAATATCTGCTCTGGAGCTGGTCTTTCAAAGTACAGAAAGGTTCACACAAGATCAGCAAGAGAGAAACCCAAAACGCCACGTTACTGCTAAGCGCTTCCTGGCAGCTGAAACCAGGGAGACCCATTATAGCCCTTTTTCCATTCTCCAGCTCTGACTCCCCAAAAGGATTGTGTTCAGAGCTGTGTTTCTGGCACTATTTTGTATGCACTTTTAATCTGCCCCATCTGCACTTCAGGAGATGCAGTTCAGTCGCCTTTCCCAACATAACGCCTGGCAGATTTATGTGTGTCGGTTCTGCACAACTGTGCTGCGCTGTGCTGTTAACCTTCATTAAGATGTTTTAATAATTGAATAAATGATGCACCAGACATGCAGTTTAATCTCAGAGAGTAACGAAACAGAGGACAATGACATTAACTGTAGCCTTGGAATAAATATCACCATAAATACCACTAAGTAGGTATCACACAAAAACATCTGCCCTTGACATTAAAAAACATGCTCAGCCACACTGAGTGGGGAATACAATACATAATACATTACATCTTATCTGCATCTCAATACCATTAAATGAGCATGGTTAATGCCTTAATAATCTGCCAGAGAACACTGTGGGCTCTGCATCTGAGCTAACCCATGAAAGAGGAAACTCTCTCATCTGTTGCCCTGAGCAAGATGAAATACCATGGGCCGCCCTTGGCAAAGAGGGATTTTTTTTTTGTGCAGTGACATAGGGAGGGTTCAAGAGGAGCCAGTTCTGTAGCTGACGATACTTCAAAGAGTGACATCAAATTAGGGAAGGAGGGTGAACTCACAGAGATGCCTATTTGTCCCCATGGAGGGACACTTCCCCCAGGGGAAGTGAGGACATGTTGGGGAAGCGTATAAGAAATGAGGGACTGACAAAAGGCCCTTCTCCAGTCTATCTCATGGACCTGTCTGCTGCTGAGCAGGTGGCCAGCTACCAAACCCCTGTTTGTACCTGGACCCCCTGATGGCCACAGCTGGTTCTGTCTCCCATAAATGTGTCTATCCACTTTAAATCCGTTTATAATATTTGGCCTCTTCAGTTTTAGGGTCCTTCCTGATGCACCCTGTAAAGAAATACTTCCCTGTGGTTTTGCACCTCCTTGACAGCCTCCCAGACGTTTGCTGGGCTATCCTTTGGGAGGGACAGTGCATAGGTGAGCACTGTATTCCACACACTGCCTGGCTTCACAGATCTCCATCACCCACCTTTCCCAAGCTTTCACTGTGTGGCAGTTTGTAACAGATCTTACACTTTTAATCAGTGAGACTGGATCCACCAAAAGCATTCAGAGCCTCCTTGCTTACCCAGGTCCACACCTAGGGAAGGTTGTGTAAAAAAGATGCTTTGGGCCGGGGTAAGTTTGTTTGGATGCACACGGTGACCAACAGGACAGGACAGGACAGAAAGAAATTCAGCCTGCCAGAACTCATAGGGCAGTTTGGAGATTAATTTTCCAGCTTTTAATTTATCCGTCTCACCCAGGAGTTCAGTGTTTTCCCTTCTTTAGATAAATATTTTTTCTTGTGCTTATAATTTTTGTGTTGTAATAAAACAGCTTCAAAGATCAAAAGCTCTTGGGGGGTCTTTCGGCACCTTCAAGGAATTAAAAAAAAGAGCTGGGTTAGAGGGGGGCAGCCTTGCTTCCAAGCAGACTTGCATGCACACATGTTTCCAACTGATGCTTTCATTTTGAAAGCAAGGAAGGAAACCAACTTGAAAGTCAGTCATTTTCTAATTTTCTCCTATGGGACAAAAAACTCTAATGACGAATTTTTGTTGGAAGATTTAGAAAGGCAAAATCCAGAGCCAAAGTCCAGGTACGATGCTTTCCTCATTTGCATTTGCACCTGCTAGTAATCAAACTGGAATTTGCTGGTATCTAACACTTCCTGATCCCAGTCATTTTACTGTAAAAGAAATTCCAGATGTAGGCACTAAACTGCTTCTTTAACTGTCCCTGTTGGCAGCAAGGTTTGGGGACCATTTCTGTTTATTTGCCCATTGGCAAATGAGCAAAAGGCTACTGGTCCTGCGAAGAAAATCAGCAAAAGCCAGCAGAAACCAGTTGTAAGATTAATCTGTAGGGGAAAAAAAGAAGAAAAATCAGGGTCCCTTTGGGAAAAAATGCTAGTGCCATTGAAATTCACATCAAAACTTCCAGTGAGTTTAATAAGGGCATGTTTGGGCGCCGTGCCTAGTTCTGCTGGCAAAGGAGCGTTATCAGTAAAATGCTAAAGACCCTCAACGGGCCCTGATTTCAGCAAGAAATTAATATGCACAGCTCCCCATTCTAGGTCTAATTTTGGGTACTGCAACATGTGATCCCAATCCAAACTGGGAAAGATAAATCTAAAAGTACAAAAGCCATTTCACTCCATGTTTAGAAAGAAGCTGGCATGTCTAAAGCAGAGATTTAGATAGAGCTGTGCTTACCCAGAGGAGCTTTGTTCATTTTACAAGCCCCAGCAGATTTTCCTCTGGGACAGAATCACTTTCTGAATAATCCTTGGCCAACATGGGAAGCCACAGCCCTGCAGGTATTTGTCACCAGGACAGAGAAGAGCCAGGCCCAGTTCAGTTTTGGCTCCCGTGGGACACATTTTAGTGTGCTTAGGCTGGATTTTATGCTCTCCTATATCATTCCTTCACCTCCTTATTTATCATTTAGGAACCTGCCCCCGTGTCCTCCTGGCTTTCCCTTACATCCGTGGAAGGGACAGGCAGGCTGGGCACGTGTGGCATCACTGGTAGCAGCTGAGGGCTGATGCAGGAGGTGCAGCGTGTTCTGCAGGATGATAGAAGATGGAAGAGGACTGCTGTCCCCAGCCATGTCTCCTGGCCCCCCTCCACCGGGAAGAGCTGGGAAGCCTCTCCAGCAGGCAAGCAGCCCCTATGTTATCTCTGAGAGGGGCTCTAGCATCATGGTTGGGCGAAACAGGGAAAACAAACTATTCACTCGCCTTGTCTCTAGGGGCGTTAAACGTGAAGCTTAGATTAAACAAACCATGCAATTAAATGTCTTACATTCCCATTAACGGAAATCATAGATTCAATCAGGAAGGATGAAGTATGGGGTCACATTTCCCCCTCTGGCACCTTCCCTCTCTCTCACACCCACCCTCATACACCACACACACTCACACATACACAAACACACAACCTCTCTCTTCTTGGCATGCTCCCCTCTGCATTTATAGGTGGCATGTTCTCCCCGAGTTGCAAGCTGCCACACCACAGCAGTGTCAGGTCCAGTGAAGTAAAACAGTCCAGCCTGACTGGGATAGCCAGGGCTTCTAAAAATAATCCAGAACTGAGCATTTTATAACAGATTTAAAGGTTAAAATCCAGATGAGAACAGGTCCTTCACTTTGGTAGCCAGTTCTGCAAGCTGCTGTCCCCACCGAGCATCCCCACCACCCTCTGTGGGACCTTGCTGCACCCATTTCACCCTGTTCCTCTGTTGGACCAGACTTCACCTTCCAAAAAGCCTCTCCAAAAAGCTTTGCATTTCTAAGCCTAATTGTTTTATCAGAGCAAAGCTTGAACAACACTTTTAAAGTAGAGAAGACCAAGCAGAAGAGAGGTTAAACCACGGGGGGGCTGCAGACCTCCCTCCCCACCATGCCTGATGGTTGCAGCCTTGCAGGGTGTCCCGGCTCCCGCTGTGCCTCGCTCCACCTGAGCAGCAAAGAGCCGCCCACGCGCACGCTGGGAACAAGCAGAGTTAAACAAATACCATCTGCCACCGCTGTCGTCAGACCGGAGCACCGAGAAAATGCGCACCGCACCGCAAACACTGATAGAGCGGGCAGAACATCAGGAGGGTTAGCAAGACGATGTTCACGAGCTCTAATCTTGTTATGGCTGTGTCAGGCGGTTGAAAAGCTTTAACTGGGGTGGGAGAACTCTACTTCCCCATAAATAAATCTTTCCAGACATGCAGATTTTCTGTATTTTAACTTTTGGAGCTGCAATTCCTGGTGAAGGTGATTGGCTTTAGGAAATGGCGTTTTTAGGGAGAAATTGTGAATGAAGCTGATTTAGTCAAGTCTGTGAATGAGCCGGGGTCCAAAATACCTTATTTAGCCCGTGACAGAAATTAGTAAAATTGTACACTTCCACAGAGGAGTGGAAAGGGTGAAATGGCAACCTCAGCTACCATTTTCTAAGTCCCAAGCATTTGGAGAAACTGCAACCTCTTTCTTCCTCAGTATTACAAATACAACACATGCAGGACTTGAATGGATGAGGTATGACTTCAAGAGCCACTCAGACATCTAGTAAACCCAGCCCTATCCCCTACGCCAGAAGAAATAACCACATCCTCCAAAGGCAAAGGATCCCAGACAACTCATAGGGGAGCAGCAGTTTTATTGATGGTTGTTCATCTGGAGCCCAGATTCCCAACCAGATTCCCAAGCCAAACCCAGATAACTCATTTCTGCTGAAAAACAAAAAGCCCGTAAAAATCCAGAAGAATCCTTGTGTTTTACAGGAGGACAAACCCATAAAAACATACTAGTAATGTCAAAGTGCAAACATTACTCAAATTAGCAGGAAAATGGGAAGAGTGTCCTGGTCCCATGGACCCATGCACCTATGGTAGTGGGACCTTCACAGCTGTTCCTAAACATACTTCTGCGCACAGCCCCCTGCATGGCCACAGGTCTTCTTGCCACAGCTGGGAAGCATGAAATGTTCATCCCTCTCCCAATGAGGCCACACAGAGGGCATCTAGTGACAGACATCTAGTGACTGCCCCTCTGGCAGCTGCTGCCACAGTCATGAACCACATTGGGAGGAGCACTTTTTTCAGCTTTCAGCCTCCCAGGCCAGATCTTGAATCCCCCATTATGGTCGCTGCTCCTACATCCTTTAATGGACTTTTTTGACCAGCTGAGAAGAGCAGATGCGGTATTTGGCTTGCCATGAGCTCACCTCTGCTGATTTTGAATCAAAGCATTTAGCAGGACTACTCTCCAGCTCAACTGGACTTCGCAGGTTTCCATTTTCACCACAAACACAAACACACCCAAGCGCAAAACCACTGTTACCCATGCCTGCATCTTTCTAGCTGCCAAAGTCAGAGGGGAAGGCAAGATCCGGTGTGGCAAACAGCTCCTTTTAATCATCTGATACTGTGTTTCCTAAGGCTTCAGCGGCGCTGTTACACATCAGTAGCAGATCTGTTCAGCTGGGGTTACAGGAAGGTGGTTGTTTTCAGGGTACAAGGGCCCTTCTGCTTTCCAGCCAAATAGCTGCAACTAACAAAAACATTGCTGGTAAACCATGTGTTAGCAACATATTCCTGATATAATCCAACCAGATTTATTGTTGGCAGTATGAAGATTTCAGCAAGGCACAACGTGATTTTTTCAAAAGACCACACCTAATTAGCTGCATTTAAAGTAGTATTTGTTAGCCCTCTTTCCACAGCAGAAACTAAACGAATGTGCACGCCGAGCAAGCAGAATTGAGAATTTTTCCTTTGATTGTCTTCTGCATCCCACAGGCTGAATTTTGCTCTTTGTTATGAATGAGTCGTTTTTTTGCAGGCTGTAACATTCCTTTTTCACTTCACATCTTCCCCAAAAGCTCTCCATGCAGAAGCTCTCCACCATTTCCTCAGGGAGCTCTTTCCAATATCAACATGCAAATGCTGAGATCACAAACCCCAGATTCAACCCACGTACTCCAATAAAGAGAATACAGAAGAAAATCATCCCCTGCATCCTACCTCTCAGTACCTGTCCTGTTACATCGCGGTTGGCCCCTTGTAGGAAAGGACTATTTTATTAATTGACCTGCTTCTGATCTGCAGGGATAGTTCTTTTCTTCCTAGGGAGCTGTATCTCACCAAAGCACAGCCTCTCTTCAGCAAATCCTACGTTGCAGCTTGGTAGGAAATATTACATCTGGGTGCTTTTGTCACTTCACAAGAAGCATCGGCTTGCAGAGATGATTTATTTAGTCCCAGATAACAAACAGACACCCCACTGCTAACATCTCTAACAACATGTTCACCCTCCAGTAAGTTACCAAGAAAACACTTGTAGATCATCACTTCTGTCTAAATCACAATTGGTAGCTCCATCGCTCTCTCTCCTAAAAAGCCCCTGCAGCTCTTTAAAATGCTAATTAAGCTGTAAATGGCTTTTTTTTTTTACATCAAACCACCATTTATTCTTTCTTCTTATTCTCCTATAAATAGGAGAAAGCTATGCTCCCAACACATAAATGGAAAAGACTTCCTAAGTGTGGCTCCTGACAGGTCTACACGTCTTTCTCTCCCATCCCTTCTCCAGGCTGTATTTTCTACCAAGATGCTGGCGCATTACCTGGACACTCAGCTCCTGGGCTGAGCAGCCCCATGGCCAGGCCAGCCCTGTGGTTGGCTGCACGGAAGGCCAAGAGGATGGTGAGGGCCCTCATGGTACCGATTTTGATGGAGGTTCCATGGGATGCAAGCATAGCAATGTAATTGCTGTTATTCTGATGCAATGCAGATGTCTGTAACCATTTGGGATGCTGATTGCTGTGACTCAGTGCAAGGTCCTCAGCCAACTGATAGCATCATAGCACAACGAGGATAATAATTTCTGATTGCTACAAGGTACAGCAACAAAAGCCGTCTCAGGGCTCCTGTTCCATTTTGGCATCTGCTTCATGCAGCATTACTCATCATCTACAGAGACCTCTTAGTCTATTAAGCGAGGAAGTTGAAGACTTAGACTTTTCTAATCACTGTACCACCAGTGCAGCTGGAGGAATGACTACTCAGCCCAGCTCCCCTGTCCCCACCCAGCTGGTCCTCCGCTCCTCATGCTGAATACATTAACTCTGCCAGAAATTATTTGCGTGCGTCAAATTTGGTGGGGAATGGAATCCAAGCCCCTAAAAGAGAAAAAGCAAAATATACATTAAACAATAGAGACAACTTAGTGTTCTGCAGCTTGGAGGCATGTAGCATTCCCTCATTAAAACTTAAACATCAAATAAATTAATTATATATGCCAACAATAGGAACTAAACCTGGTGTGTGTTTTTAAGGCACCCTAATTGAAACCAGACCTGGGTTTACACTTCCTTTGTGGTCCAGGTGGATGCTCATTGTCCTATCAACATAACGAGGGTGCTACAAAGGGTTTTCCCCAGCCCTGCAGCCCCTGTTCAAGATCACAGCAGCTTGCTCAGTTTGAGAGCTTTCTTCCTCTTGTTATACAATGCAGGGAGAGGAAGCAGGGGTTGTTATTGCTGCAGCGAGCTTGGGCTTTTGATAATATTAAACTGTTTAGGTTGGATGTGAAACCTGACTTTGTCGAGAACCATATGGTGCTTAAATGATGTTGCTGCCTTGCAAGTCTGCAGGGTGGAAAACAGGGCCAGATTCCACAATATCTGCAAATTACTAAAGCTGTGAATTTAATGAAGAAGGAAGAAAGATTAAGGAAGTTCTGCCTTTGGTGGCAAAGGTATAACGGAGCATGGGAATACCCAAGGGGGAGAAAAGACGCTACTGCAATGAATTACAGAACGTACTTAGGTGTGGATTTAACTATGAGCATTAAGAAAGAAGGATACTTTGAGGAGCTCAGAGCCCACAAGCCTTAAGCTGAGACACTCAGCTCTCACAGGCTAGAGGCAACATTGCCACCATAAATTTTCTTTGATAATTATAATGATCATCATAATTTTGAAGATCTTATTTGATAATTATAAAGATCCACAGTGATGACCTGCAATATTTTAAAGTGTCCCTTTTATTATAATACAGCATTTGCTGCATCAGGGTTCAGTCCTTACTAGGTGACAGTCCATCCAGAGAGTGCACTGCGCTGGAAGGATCTCAGTCAGGATCTGTGGGACCAGCACACAAACAAGATGATTTCTCAAGAGTGCCTACTATTTTCTGCCTCTTCAGCAGTGCTGTATGTAGTTGGTAAAGTGCTCCAGCATCCTTCAGGATGAAGTGTGTCATGTAAGTGTAAAATAATACTGTTAAATTTGAGAGGAAAATATGCACTCATAGCCTGGAAGCATTCTCAGCAATGGCAGGAATCATCAATCCAGACTTCCTGAGAGGCAAGGAGTGGTTTTCCCCAATGTGCTCAAGATCATATATTACTTTTCTGCTACATCAAGGAGTTTCATTAAAAAAAAAAAAAAAAACAAAAAAAAAATCAACAAAAAACCCCACCCTAAAACAATGAACAAAAAGCTGCAAAGCTTTTTTTTTAAGGCTCTTTAAAAATTCTTTTTTAATTTATTCTATTCATCTTAGGAAAGGCAGAACTACTAGAAGAAACACCTTTGATGTAAAGAAATCTCTACGACAGAACTGGGGCTGGCAGTTCATTGCCTTCCATGCTTGGATCATGGGGAAAGCCCTCGGGGGCTGTCACCAAAGGACAGGGGTGACTTCTTACAGCCCGAGCTTTCCAAGAGGTGGCACAAAAATCAAGACTATTCAGACAGTCTTGTCAGCATCTACATCCAGCCCTGACAATATGGCTGCTGAAGGCAATGGCTCAAGCCATGGCTCCAGCTCCTGCCAAGCCACCGCATTCATTGTCCGTTGCTGTAGCAAGTCACATAATATAACCCCGTGGAAAAGCCACCTAAAACCAGCCCAGGTATTCTGTTCTCACAGACAACAGTTTCAGTTCTCTGAAGGTTAAAAATCGTGTCCTAATGGTCAGCCTAAATTACTGGTGGTCTATTTGTGTCGGCTTGTTTCTTATGTCCAATAGTTTTTAATACTCCCCCCTCATGCTGGTATTCACACCTAGATATACTTGTGGAGTGAGTACGTGTCTCTCCAGCCCCTCTGGCAATACCAAACTACCTTAAGGCCTTCTATGACATGGTGTAAACAGGTCCCAAGAACCCCAAGTGATGGACATCCCACAACCTCCCTGCTGTTCTACCACACCACTTTGCGATCCTTACATTAAAAGTTGTGACTAACATTTAGTCTAGATCTCCACTGCTGCAAGTTACACCTAGTTTGTTTCCTTCCTTTTTGCAGCAAGTTTTGATACTTGAAGACCATCTGGCCATTTCAGTCTTCTCTGAACCACAGGTTCCCCAGCTGGTTTTCTGTGTTGCTTTCTGCATTGTCCCGGGTGCAATTCTCCCATTTGAATTAGCAAGAGACAAGTTACTGTGGACCAGTTAGACACCCATACACTTCATTAACACTGTCATCCCTTTCCTGCCCATGGTTTTGTTTCCCACCATACACTTAGTCTGAATGCTGCTCCAAGCCAAGCAAACCCAGCTCTTCTCATTGTTCTCTGCCCTTATGATTCCTACAGCTCCAGGCACCTGTTTTTCACACCAGACTTCCTAATGTTTTAGGACTATATTAACTACGGATACCCACAGGCGTCTCTTTGCCCTCGTCTATTGTAACTAGCGAGCTGGTCCCTTATAATGGGACCTCCCATGACTCTGCATCCATGCTTTCCCATCCCAGCACTCTCTCTTCCCTCTCCAAAGAGACGCAGAAGATACTGCAGGACTCTGTGTCAGGGACATTTCCTCAGCTCATACTGTCCAAGGTGTCACAAGCTCACTGACAACATATTTGAGCTCATTTCAAGGCCAACCCAGCAATCCTCCAGCAATTTCTTCCCATCCCAAAATTTTCCTTTTAACAAAATCCACTAGTTCTCTCTTTTAGACCTTTTTATATCACCCCCTTTCAATTCTTGTATTATTCTCCCCCTGTCAGCTCACATAGTCATTTTTCACAAGACACTATATCAATTAATTCACTGAATCCAGCTAGGAAATGCCATAGATCTAATCTATGTCTAGAAAAATCCATTATTTTATCAAAGATATCACACTCATACAACACAATCTGCCTTTAGTAGACTCACACTGCATTCTCTCCAATTTCCTATTTACCTCCATGCTTTATTTTTCTCCCTGAAGGTTTATTTACATCCATATAATTGGGGTCAGACCGCTGGGCTCCAACTCTTCCCTCTCCTCATCTTACATACAGACCTGTCTTTCCTCTCACCTTCAGTCATCACCTGCTTCCCCCAGTTTGATACACACAAGAGCCACCATAGCTACTGGATGTGCAATGCAACATTTTCCGTGCTCTGGTCTGGAGATTTTCTACCTTGTTTCTATCCCCTTGCCACCAGCCTGAGTGCACTCAAGTCTGAAATTGGCTCCTCTCATGAATGTGGTAATTTCTGCACCCACAGCCTCATTATCACTCTCCCACCTGGATTTGCCTTAACATTCACTTCACTGCCTTACTCACAACTGGGGCAAGCGATTTGATTTGCTTTCAGGACACATTTAAGGTTAGCTTTAATATCAGCCTCAATCTCATTACACAGAAAGCTTCACTCCCTTCCGCTTAAAATATAGCTATTGAACAGAACTACATTTGTTTACATTTTCTCAATGAAAACACTCTATCATCTTGCTAGCAATGCCTGCTTATTTTTTCCAAACCATCAGCACATGTGCTGCTTTGCAGATGAGCCTTACCTCCAGGAAGAGGGCCAGGTAGACTTTTCCTTGTAGACATCTCCTGCAAAGGGACATCAATAGAGAATGGTTTTAATTTCCAACTCTGTATCCAGAGCTTGAGTCAAACCACATCCACCTAGCCTTTGGGACACATTCCCTCCTTGTTGTAATCACAGAACCACCAATTTCTATTTCCAATTTCTACTTCCAAATCAAATTTATAACAAGAAAGCCCTGAGGAGCCCCAGGGTGAACAGCAGGTAATGAGGAGGAGCGAAAAAGACAAATAAAAGAGACAAGGCTCAAAAAGACACTTTGGGGAAAGACCTGGGAGATGCCTCAAGCATCCAAAGTAGAGGTGTCTGTCCACACCCCAGGCACCACCCTTGTGAAAGGGTGAGCTCCCAAAATAGATGAGATCATTACAACCAGCAGCTAAGCCTTTCTGCGGTGCCTGTGCATGCCGTAAAGGGAAAAAAAAAATGCTTCTGCTAGTGCTGGCGAGGTTTGCCAAGGAAAGAAACAACTGCTGGCAGCCTCAACTCCTGAACATGTCAAAATGAGGGTTCAAATCTTGTCAGAAAGACAAATTGATGTCCAGATGGGCTAAATCTGGTCCATCCAAGTGAATGGAGCTGTTACTGATTGATACCAGTTAGGAATATGGCCCACTACCTTGTACTCAAGAAAGCACGGGCATTCACAGTTTTTAGGAACCAAACACTATAGGATGAATAATCTGGAAAGTCTCCTCTGGTTTCAGAGTTGTAATATTTTTATTTCTAAATGTTTGATGAGGACACAATTTGCATATTCTCCGAACTCCCGTTAGCAGCAGATTATGGCAGGGAAGCAGCAGGTTTTATCACATGTAGAGCTAACACTTTGCTTTGGCATCTGTAATGTTGGAGACCAGTTATTTCCTCCTGGACATTTTCAGTCTGTCTTCCAGGCCCTTTTAAAGTCAGGTGGACAGAGCCGTGTGTGAGAGCATACTGGGATGGAGCTTCAGACGGAGCTAACACTCTCTCCCCCAAAAAATTATGAGGCTTAAGCCGGAAAACAAGCAAGGCTGTTCCAAACAAAGCAGCCCTGATCTAACCCCCAGGAGCACCCATATGTGCTATCTGAGGCTCTGATTGGGGCAGGGAAGTCTGTAGTGACTTTGTTTGTCATCTGAGATTTCATACAAAATAACAGTGTAAAGGTACTTACATGACCGACACTGCCTGCACCCCACAGACGCCGAATTGCCTCTGCCTTGCTGAGGTCAGTGGGAGGTAGTCACCTGGAAGCCATCCAGTTATTTGGGTGCTCACAGGAGACAGACCCACTTTGGGAAGTTGGACTTGGGTTCTCAAGTGACTCTGTGCTTAGTCCACCCTCTCCCCTTCAAGTGAGCCAATTCCCCCCTCTTTATGCATCTGAACCCATTCCTGCACATGGGAAATTATGCCTCTTGCAAAAGTCAAAAGCAAAGCAGCAGCACTTCTGAAACCATACAGGAAGCGTTTAAGTGGGGACCTATGATCCTATCTTTGGTCAGCCTCATTGGAAATGACACTGCACAGTATGGAAGGCATCAGAGGAAAAGGCAAAGCTGCATCTCTGGCTTCTGAAGTCACCTATGTGCTGTGAAAAAAAAGCAGATTAATTTCGCACCGAAACCACAAAAGCCAAACCTCCATACTTCATGCAGGAAAAAAACTCCCAGCAGAGCCTCCTACCCAGCATCTTCAGACCACCCCACTTCCCTGCCAGCTGAAGCATCCCCGATGCACAGCCAGAAGAGTTTTTATCAGCCTCTTTCCCCATTTCACCATTGTTCCTAAAGACTTGCAAATGCTGCGGAAATTCCCAGCATTTCAATCTGACCACAAATCTTCACTAAAGAGACTCACTCACAGTTTATTATGAGTCCATTTTATGAAATGAATGTGATGGTAGTCTACTAATTAATATCTGGCAGGAATTAAATGAGAGTGACTTCTAATGCTGCTGCTTCCCCGGCTGGTCAGTTCTTTCATTCCTCTGCATCAGTAAGAACTGAGTTACAGAAATTGTGGCTAGCATTTGATCAAAGGATGCACCAAGCTGAGACCTCGATTTGGATGGCAGGGGAAAGGCTGCTTCTCCAGGAAAGAGATGTTGAGAGGCTAAATGAGTGACCCTCCGAAAATCTACTGCAAGTTTTACTCAGCTGAACATCTGGCAAATATGGAACTTTTACTAGGTAATTTCACATAATACAGCTTTTAAGCTAGCAGAACAAAAAGTAGATGGAAGTGAGGAGAGTTAAATAGAAGCTATTAAAAGAAAAATAATCTTGCCTTTCATACCTCTATTTCATTTTTTCCTACCTCTTTTTTTTTCCCCTCCATTGTTTTGGCAGGTGAATTTGATGTGCTAAATCCAACCCTGGTGGTACTATACCAAATCAGCATTTATATGTCAGAAAAAGAGCAAGTTTCGACAGTAAGACCCCAGTTACAGGCCACAATGACGTTACATATTTTTCTGTGTTGCTGCAATGTATTTGGTGAAGACTTGCTTTGAAAAGTGGATATAATCCATGAAATAAGAGAGACTAAATAAGTATTTGCCCTATGGAAATCAGAATGACTTCTCTAAATAACACTTCATGCATGCAGTGAAAAAGCATCTTTTGTCTTCATGATAAAGCAGCATCAAAACACCATCTTTGGAACCAATTTTATGCAAAACACCCATTGCAGCTGATTAGATGGGTAGGCTGTTGTGATTTCACCTCGGCTCAAATTTTACTCTCAGGCCCTGACCTTTTTAATACATGACAATATTCAGATAAACATAGCTCTGCTTCTGATGGGTACCTATGAGACTGATTAACAAAAAATAAGAGTGTGCATTAGGACTGTACTAAGTTCATTTCCCATGGGAACAGCTTGCAAAGTGTTAGAGGACCTGGCCAGGGAACACAAAGAACAGCATGTGGATGAGGAAGAAGTCAGAGCACTAAGAGTGAATTACGGCACTAGCTGCACAGTTGTGATGGCTATTCCACACCTCAGAAGTTGCTCCTTGCATAATTTCAAATAACAAATACATCCGTAAAACATCTAATTGAGTTAGAGTTGGTTAAAAGAATACTGTACTCACTGGAAAGTCTAAGGTGAAATCTACACAAGGAGAAAAATACTGTACTAGGAAAGACTGGAAGTTACACTAAAATATCAAACAGTATTTTAGGTGCAACACTTCTCCTTCATTACCCTAGGTTAAAGTGCCAGTGACTATGTTTTTGTAGTGCAATTATTATTTCACTAATAGAGGATCCATTCCAAATCTCATCACACACAGAAATTCTGATAGTTTCAACTTACAAACTCAGAAAAATCCAAATGAAGGGCTGGATCCTGCACTGTGGTTTCTTTGCGCCAAGCATGCCGTTGGGTGGATTGTTTTCTTTACACTCCCTCTGCGCTCCCTCTCTTTGGGCCTCCACCACCATAAGGGCAGTATCACGTCTCTTGGCTTGCAGGATGCTATTTCTGGAAACACCATCTCGCAGAAAGCCGTGGCATGGAAGTTATGATTCATACATTTCATAGGAGCAGAAGTGTTAGTGAATTTGGGCAGGTGGCGGGGTGGCACCGTAAGCGCGAGGTGGCATGACAGATAACAGCAGCCAGGAAAGTGTGCTCCAGAGGTGCAAGACACGAAGAGTTACAAGCCCCCGGGGAGTTATATCCACTTACATGAGACCTGGGAAACCGGGCATCATAAGCATGCTGACATTTAATGTTTTGCCTGCCATTTTTGCAGCTCATTTCATAAGAAATTGCTGTGTCCCTGCTGTCTTCTGGGTCTGAAACTTCTCCCTTCTTGGCTTCTGTTTGCCTCTGAACTCTGACTTCACCACCTCTCTCACTCCTTCCTACACCACCAAGACATTACACCATTTCCTCTGCAGCCTTTCTCCTCTCCAGCCTTTGCCATCCCCTGTGCTGCCCCTCACGCCTGGCACTTCCTCATCTCCCTCTTGCCAACACTATCACCTTCTTGAATTCATCTCCTTCCCCAGCTCCATTGCTTTCTCTTCCTCCAACTCCAGTCATTTTTAACCAATTTGAAGTAAAGATGTTTAACCAGGCAGTCACAGAACAATAGCAGCAAGAAATGCTTTGTAACATTGCGTGGTCCAATGCATTTCAATCCCAAATATTTTGTTAAGTGATAAACTGCTCAGCAGCCCTTTCCCAGCCCTTGTATTGCAAATTGTTGAGGTTTGTAATAAATCACAGCTTCCACTAAAGCCGGAGTGTGGCCCAGCCTCAGAAAGGTGTTGGACCAACTCCACAGCTGCTTTGCAAAGCATCCATCTTCACCTCACGCTTTTTGCTGCAAACAGGGTTTTCAAAGCTCTTTCTCAAACTGCTCTAAAAGAACTCTCTTATTCTGAGGAACAGTCTTAATGGGGAACTTTTCTTATACGGTGGGAAAAATGGATGCTCCTCTGTGGGCCAGGGAAGAGAAAATAGCTCCTCTGACTACAATAACCCCCCATCCAAGGCTCATGACTGCACAAGGAGAGGGACCCCAGAGGAGTAGGAAGGGGAGCCTGACAGAAATTCAGTGGCACAAAGCAAGTTAATAAACCTACGAGAAAAACCTAGCACAGGAGGGAGAGCAGCAACAGCCACAAAAATTTGTGAACACTTCTCTTAAAAAGAGGGACTGCTGTTATGGACTGCAGTGTCCCATACTAAATGAGGCGGCAGTGAAGGATGCTGAGCGCTGCTTGGTCCCTCCCTGCTGTGCTAGCAGCTTCACAGCCTGTCCCGGGCACAGTGCGATCGAGAGCCACAGGGTTTTGAGGGCCAGGACAGCACAAGCCAGCTGGACCCCGTTTTCTGGTGACAATCCACAAATCCTTCCCCTTCACACGTAAAAGCCCATTCATCTCACCGTTCTTCGCAGCGCTGGCCGTCTCTTATATAAACACTGCGTAGTGTGTGTGGCGCGCTGCAATACTTTAAGGACATTGGAATGCACTTTATCAGCACTTTTAAACACTGCAGCTTTATGAGGGGAGTCTGAAAATGTATTTACCATTCCAGACTGTGCACAGATGTGCTTTTAATATAACATCCTGATGTTTTTCTTCTCTTCTCATGACCCCTTGCTGTCCAGGCAAGGGCACTCACCCTTCCTCATGCCACCAGATGCTCCAGGAATTCTCCCTGGAGCACCAACCACCAGAGGTTTCCCTGACTTGAAGCAGCTCCTTCGCATCTTCTGCTGATGCTCTTCTATGGGCACTGTGAAGTTTGCTTTATGGGGAACCTCCTAACCACTCATGCTTGCCACACAGCTGTTTCCTAACCAATGTCACCAGTATTTACATCTCTCCAAGGACCTTCTTCCTGTGTACCAACCACGTGTGCAGAGCTGCTGATTGCTCAGTGTGTGGCACAGCAGGTCATGCACATTGCCATGGACAGACTGACAACCCAGGCCTCTTCTGGGCTCCTCCCAGGACTCTGGAAACTAGAGATATTTGGGACTAAGGGGAAATGCCTTCCAGCTGAAGGAGCATAGAAACCACTCCTGTGGTGCTGAAGTCACCATGCGCTTCGAGGCAGAGCCTTTGGGAAAGCTTTCCTGATCTCAGGAGCATGTTTGGCCCCAGCCTCAGCCCTGCAGGAGTGAAAGATGAACAATAAAAAATTCATCTTGGCGATGCTGGTTGTAGTGAGTCAAGGGAAAGAAACCCTTCCCAACTGAAGGAAAAAAGGAAAAGACTCTAAAGGGCAGGAAAACATGGGGAAGCAGGAAGGAAGAAGAAACTGAAGAAGGGACTTGCTTAGGGAAAAGCAGGAAACACTTAAACCCATTTTCTCTAATCTGAGCTGCTGCTTTTACAGCTCGATTTGACAGAAGTTGTTTCCCAGCTATATTCTCCTATATTTGTTTCCTATTTCTCCTATTTCTGTCTTTGATATTTGCTATTTATGTAGAGCATCCCGGGTGTTACACCAGGAGAGCTGCGAGGTCTAGCAAAGGCAGAAAAGCAAAGGCAAAATTCCTGATCTCTCCCTGGTACCAGCTCTCAATGGCTCACAGTGAGCTGCTCGCAGAGAAGCAGTTTTTACCAACCAGGATCTTCACCCACAAAGGCATCACCTCATCCAGAGGTTGGCATCTTATACTAGTGTTAGCTGCAAGGTTACCCTCTCCTTTCCAGAGCGGGGCTCACGCACATCCCCATGGGTGTTGCAGCTGGTGCCCTGAGACCTCAGCACCAACCTGGGGATGCAGCCACAGCTAAGTTGCTAACGGCTGGATGAGGTCCACTGTGACCACTGTAGCTGATCACAAGCAACACAGCACAAGGCAACGCATAAAGCCCACAAGATCAACAAATGACAAGAATGTAAAGTAAACTCAGCAGGGACTGGCTCAACAGGAGCATGTTTTGTTCCTATGTGAAGTTCCACCTGAGACTGTATGCTGTTTAATCCCTGGAGCTGGGGCCAGCTCCCATTTGTGTCAAGTGAACATTTTCCATTTACTTTAATGGATCTGGAACAGGCCCAAGCAGAGCTGTATAAAAAGCAATGGTTTTATTCAGCAAGAGAAATAGCCTTCTCCCTGATTCCCTCCTACTCCTCTGCACCAGCTGTAGGTCAGAATCTGCCACTCCTGCTTTTCAAGCTGTCTTCTCCAGAGGAGTTGGGTGTTTGAAACAAACCAACCAACCAAAGTGGCATTTTCAATGGGGAAAGAGGTTTATCTGATTGCCAAGGGCAACAATTTCAGATGATGAGCTGGACTAGGCCTGACTCAAATGTCCACTCATTTTCTGAAGAATGCCATATTGATGTTATACCCTTCTTAGTTTCTAAACTGGGAGCTTCTTACCTCTTGGTTACATTTTCCTTTAAAAACATTTCTTATCTTGGAGCAGTAGCAGGAGCCCAGACAAATACACAAGTTGAAATGACAACAGAAACATTTTGTGCCAAGGAAGGATGGATGTAAGTGAACCTGGCTCTAATAACCATGGAAACAAAACACGTGTCGTACAAAAATGATTCAGACTGTTTTGAGGACTGTTCTGGAAGGCAATAACTTACTGCTTTGGAGGCAGCACAGCAAAACACCGCAACTAGAAAGCCAGGAGAGATGTGTCACAGGAGTACAGCTTGCCCTTATTCTTCCTAGGACTCAACTCAGACTCCAGCTGCCAGGACCCTGTGGTAGTGAAACCTCAGGGCGTACCACTGAAGCCACCGTCATCTTTGCAGCTAACCTGTGTGCATGTAGGCGTGCTGCCAGCAGTGGGGCTAAGCTCCTTCCCAAAAAAGCTGCATTCAGTCTCCACTCATTGCTAGAAACTGCAGACTGTGTGTTAAAACCTGGCGTGAAGGTCTGCATCGCCCTCTGGGTGCTGGGGAAGGGAGGAGGACAGTGGAGCCAGCCACCAGCCAGCACCTCACCGCATCTCAGATGCTAGCTTCCCCCAGCGCATCGTTCCAGTTTATCCCACAGGTAATCCTTTGCCTGACACAGTGTCAAAGGCCTCCAGCCTGCAAGCTTTGGCTGAAAGATAATATCTAAAACAGATATTACACCATGTCCAGGTCACTTTCTGCAAGGTTGTCACACAGCATCGCCCTCAGACTCCGCTCCCCCTTATGCTGGGTACGTGTGGGACCTCCTCCGCTCTCCCCACTTCTCACGCTAACTCCTCACCAAACAAACAAACAAAACCCACGCGTACCCCCCACGGCACACTGTAAAACGCCTGAAACACAGTGATAGCATTTAATCCTCCTGGCAGCACATTACAGCGGCTTTCAAACTCCAAACAAGCTCCACACCGCCACAGCCTTACTTGTGAAATTATTTATCATGGGCTTGTTTATAGAGTCTTTTATAAGCTTCATATTGGCTAATAATGGCCTGGAGGTCTTGCGTCCTCTGGCTTGATGGATTCCATGTTTACAAGGTTGGGAGCTTGACTGCTGGAAGAGATTTGCAGTCTGGAGCCATGCTGTCTGCCTGACCATATGCAATGAGTATCATTTATGCAGTAAGAATTGCAATGGGCGAGTGCTGCACCCCAAATGCAGGGCTAGGCTGGGCAACGGGTGCCCGTGTCCCACGAGAAGTGGGGTCACAACGGGCTGGTCCCCTCACATCCCCTTGGGAGTAGAATATTTTTCACTAGGCATAAATCAGAGATGTGCTTGCATCCAACAGTGCCCCCAAATTAAGCGGGTGCTGGCAAGGCTTTTTGGAGCAGCGTTTTCTTAGCTGTGGTACGTCAGTTACATGGCAACAGCCATCTCTTTGGAAATTAGTGGAAACTTTAGGAGTTTTCCAGTTGCTATCCACCTTGGGGATCTCAGCCTAGGGAGCACCTCTTCTCTCCATCACCCATAAGGGCCTACTGGACATGAGCCTTCCTTTGTATCCCCTGGGAGATGCAGACAAATCTAAGCCTCAGAAAATGCACAGTTTGTTTATTGTAGCAGCCAATTCACAACAGATATTAACAGATGGGAAGCAGTGCAGAATAAAAATGTTGTTGGGTAACAAGCTGGTAGCTTTTCACTTGGTGACCTAAAATATAGGTGTGTTTATGACATTAGAGTCAATACACTGATTTGGGATTTGGGGCTTATAAATTAATACTCAGCTACAAATTGCACAGTAGCTGTAAGATTAAAAGTCCAGAGATGCAGGTAATAGCTTTGTCAGGGGGTTTCTGAGTGCATGTGTTTGTATAAGCTTATATATATAAATGTAAAACAAACACAGTGTGGAAGACAAGAAAGCTTTCCTACAATTTCATTTTTTATTGACCATAACAGGGAAGAGCCATAAGGGAAAAGGTAAAAGCTTTTGTTTTGGAAAATGACTGCAGGCTTTGGACACATGTAACTGGTAGACACCAGTTAAGTGCTAAGTGTATTGAAAATACCTCCTGTTGCCAACTAACTCTTAAAAATAAAAAATAAATAAAAGAAGCAAAGATTTTTTTTCTCTCTCTCTTTTTTCTTTCTTTTTTATTATGGTGAGTTTCTCTAAGCAACAATGAGAAGAGACTGAATTCTTCCGCTCGATTCAGCATCAAGAAAAATCTGCAATGGGGAATGGGCGGCCACAAATACCCACTGCAGTTACAACCTGAACATGGGGATTTCTCTTCTTGCTCTGAGGGGAGGGAAGGAGGCAGTGTCCAGGGCTCCTGGACTTGATCGGAGGAGTTGCAAGCAGCCATCCAGCACTGCATTAAACAGCACCAGGCAAGTGGATGCAAACACAGGTGTGTCATGGCACGAGAGAGGGCAACTGAGCTCAGCCGTGGCTCAAGAACAAGCAAAGTTTGCTGATCTGTACGAAGTCTGCGGTGTCAGCTCTGTTAGCCCAGAACATCTGTTTTAGCCTCAAAAGGGCAGGAGCAGTCACGGGTCTGCTTCTGGTGTCTGCTCTCTACAAGCTTCACAACACAGGGAAAAAACAGCCCACAGCACAGCCACGTCTTGTGGTCGGGTCCCCGAGTCGTATGGCCCTTTCACACTGCCGGAGCAACCAAAGGAGGTGGATGTATGCGAGCACTTTTCCCAGCTGGCTGGGCTGATGCTGAGCACAGAGCAAAAGGAGTTTGTTTGGGTTACCTGCCTACGTGAGACACCATCCTCGTTTTTGCTACCTGCCCAACACCAGTTGCCAAACTAACTTGCTGACACAAGGCGGGCTCTCATGAGGTTTTGCAGTCCCACCCCCATACTCTGTTCTTTTGTTACCAGCAATAGCATTTCATATTAGCTGCAGAAACCAGATGGCCCCAACATGAAGCCAGAGCACGGCAACCTCTGTTCTTTCCATTTTCAAAACTTTCCCTTGAATCCATTATTCACACAGGTCATTCTCCTGCAAGGTTAAATGAAAACCGCAGCATGCTCCATACCTGCCAGATAACATTAGGGTTTTCTTTGCACACCATTCAGACACCCTTCCCTTTCTATCCACAGGAAGTCACGAAATTATCACCAAGCTGCTTAAGCGTGACAGCAGAGAGGATTTGGAAGAGACATGTAGGAGCAGGAGAACAAGATACATTTACTGGAAGCTCATTCCAATGAGAAAAAGTAAGATGGTTTAAGCTGCTGACTAAAAAGTGCTGGTTTAACAGTATAGCCAGCAGGTGAGATGATGACATTTTCAAGGAGACTGGAAAATGCTTGGGGCCAACATCATACAGCACACAAGAGAAGATTCAGTGCAGGAGATTTAGGGACTTTTGAAATACCAGTTGACTTAAATATCTTTTCTCTTGTTAGCCAGAGGGCATTGAAGACTGAACTTTTAAAAAGGTGGGAGATCTGGGGGATGCAAAAGGCACTCAACTAGGTGAAAGAGCTCTTCATTTTATACACTTTCTGAGCGAGCAGAAGCTTCTCCAACTGCAGAGCTCTGCCACTGGTCTCCTTCAAACTCAGCATCTAATATTATGTCTTTCCTCTAATACCAAGTAGTGTTCAACCCTCTTTCCATTACCACAGACAGCCTTTCTTCAAGTTAGAAGCTCTACAAATGTCAGTCCCATGCTCTTGTTTTGGAACTGCTGGCCAAGTGCTTAAGGGCAGTGTCCTGGTGCTCCCCATCATGATCCGTGGGTAAAGGAAGTAACTAGGACTCAACTGTCCTTATCATGCATATTTACATCAAAGTCAGTCCTGAAATAAAATCTCTGTAATATACTAGTCCTTTTTTCTGCTTTGTGGGCAGTTCCCTCAACTGTCTCCTTTGACTTCAGATCCCAACAGAGATGCTCTTGGCTGCCTTCCCTTTGCCCACCACTTCAGCGTGGATGTTAAGTCCTAAATTTTTCTTCCAAAGCTCACAGTTTCATGGAGGAACACAAGAGGTCTGAGAAGCTGAAATAAGTTACTTACTGCTTATCAGCAAAAATGAGAAAAGGAAACTACAGTTGATGCTCCCCGACTTTCCAGAGCTGAAGTTTGCTGGAGGCGTTGCCAGCTCTAAGGTCTGTACGTCAGCAGTACTCTGACAACACAACACAAACAGCTAGTTGCACATAGGGCATATAATAAGGAGTTTAAAGAAGAATTTAATCAGAATCCTTAAACTAATGGCTGGAAATAGCTAAGTGTGAGATGATCAAGATAATGTGATATGTTAGTTGTATTTCTGCAGGACCTGCAGAGGCTGCTCTGGTCCTTCTCTTGATAGACAGCCTTTGTTGGATGGAATTAGTGCAGTGGTGCAAGGTATAGAGCAGTCATTAGCTTGGGCAGGAGAGGGAGAAGAGAAGAAGGAACTAGCCACCATGCATGGAGCAAGCTCACCAAAGCAAGGTATCACTGTTGCTACCAAGCAGGCTGACTTTGCAAAGTGGAATCCAAGAGTTGAAGCTCAGCCAATGTAGACACAAGACTACTGTTCAAATATTTAGGGCAAAACCATAGCACGTTGGGGTTTTTGTCTCATATTGGCTGTCCAGAGCCTGGAAACATACCTGGAAGCCAGCAAGAACTAAACCTTACAGTCTGTTTGGGGTGGGGGTTTTTGCCAGCTTTCCAGGAAACATTTATTTATGATTTCACAGTTCCAACCTCAAGCTGTTGTCAGCATACGGCTCACTATAAAACAAGGATAAGAGGTTCTTACGCTATTACCAAAATCTTTTGGGGAATGAGGTGAATGGAAGACAGGTCTTCTAGTAGATACAAATACTTCAACAGCCAAATAATCTTCTTAAAGAGCCAGACTGTGTCTTGGTCTACTCTTTTCCCATCTGTGATGGGAGAAGAATTTGCCCTCTGAGTTCTGCTGCATCAGTTCGAGGGCTTCACAGAGCGGAGAGAAAGGCAACGCTGGGGTCAGTGGCTGCAGCCTGATTCTTCTCCCAGTTGCACCATCACCATGAATGCTGGGATGAACGTTTCCTTTAGCAATGAGGCTACAGGACAGGAAATACCACTGTGGGAACAAATTCCAGCTGTGTTATGGCATGTTCAAAACACTTGATATTTAAATGAAAGTCAGAGGCTTGATATTTCCTTTTATCTCAGAAGGAGAGAGGATTGCTTCCCCTGCAAGCCTCACCTCCTTCAGCCACCGCTTTCATCTTCATATATCTACAGGGACACATTTAAAGTGAAATCTATCCTCCGATGTCACACTGATGCATGGTAAGGAGACCTGCCCATACATCAGAGGATGTACATCTGTGTTTCCCTGGTACGGACACTGTCAGGAACACTGATTAGCACCAGGGTAAGGGACACTGGGACAACTGTGAAATAACAACTATGGTTTTGCACACTAGCAACCAAGGCTTCCATTGCAGACCATACAGACCATACGGCGTGGAAAGAGAAGCAAAAATCTGCCTTGGTCACTGTTTTGTCCTGTCAGTTGTACATAAGACAACTGGGTAAGATACGTCCGTGTTTATCCAGCTGCAAAATGGAAACGGTGATGTCTTTCTGTGCATTTTAGTCAGAACAGAGGTACCAGCCATTTCCTACAGTCTTGCCTTGCAAATGTTACACAGATCGGCTTGCAACCCTACAGTCAGGCTGTTCTTTGACTCCTAACAGTACTTCTGGGAACCTCATTTGTGGGACAGAAAGACAGCTCATTTCTTGCTGTGCTCCCTGCTATAAGCTGGGATTTATCCAAACTGCATTTACACTGCCACCACAGCCCAGGGCATGTAGAGTCTTGACCCTGAAGTGAGATGAGCGGTGGGGCTGTGGTGAGCACTGCTGTGGCCAAAACGCCGGTCCCCAAGCCGGCTAGGGAAGAGCCAGGTAAGACAAGCAGAACTTGACCCTGGAATATGCCACAATGAGAGACACCACAGGGCTGGTTTTCCTGCCAGGAGCAACAATCTCCTTGGAGCATGTCTTTCTTTTCCATCTCAACCCCTCACAGGTTGGTGCCTGGAACATGGGCACAGGCAGAATCCCCGGCACAAAGGTCTCGGGCTGCTTCAGCACAGAGGAAGCAAACACCAGCTAAACACACAAATGGATTTCAGACGCAATTTCATTGTGGAGATTAAGAGCTGAGAGCAAATCAAGGGGCCGCTGGGCGAGGCGTTACCATGCAACAGCAGTTCATATGATCCTAGTTCCCCACTGATAAAAGAGAAGTGAGGCAAATTGCTCTTCTGTCACAAGCTAAAGATATCACACCGAGACTTACCAGAGTTCACCTTCCTGAGAAGAAGAGGAGGATTTTTTAGTAGCCTATCCTATAATAAATTGTCAGGTAAAGCAACAAACCTGAAACAGGAGCTAGAATTCAGATGCAATTCTGATTAAAAAGAAGAGAGGTGTTTCAAAGAGTGAAAGCAATTAACCATTTGACTCAGCCACCAAGGAAAGATGTGGATGTCTTGGGAGTCTTCAAGTGAAGAGAAGATTTTTTCTGGAGGTGCGCAATGGCCAAACACTGGTTTCCAATGTGAGCCCCATGACCAGTGGGTAACTTCCACTGTTCCCACCAGGCCAACATTTAAACAAGAGGATCCCTCTGTCTCTTACACGAAAGTAAGAGGTGACACTTTGTCAGACCTCTCCAGGAGGTGTCTGTGGCCATTTTGTGCCCTGGCCAGCTGGTGGAAGCACAGGCATGACAGAAAAATTGAGGTTGGAGCTGTCTGTTCCAAGTTCCCCCGCAGGGCAAAGCCAACTTAGAGCAGGTTGCTCAGGGCATTTTTCTAGTTGAGTTTTTAGTATCTCCAAGGACTTAAATTCACACCTGTTTTGATGTTTGATCACCCTCCTGGTGAAAAAAATTTCCCTAATACCAAATCAGAATTCTCCTCGTTGAAACTAGTGTCCAGAGGAAGCAACTTGAAAGCCTGAGTTAAGCATCGCTATTGCTGGAGATGACCGCAGCAGTGAGGAGCATCGACACAGCCCCAGTTGGATTTGCGCTGCAGTGCAGGGTGAGAGAAGGGTCTTGCAGGACAACGGCCAACATCCCACCCGCTTCTCCCCCAGGGCTTCTCGGCCCTTTCTGCTGATCGTAGCAAGCTGTTGTGTGGTCTGTGCAGGGAGGTTGCAGTCTGCCAACACTTTGCTCTTTTCAGCTGGTTTAATTATTCTCTCATAATAACTCTTCCCCTTTTTCTATGAGGAACAGATGATCAACACGGATTGCATGGCGTTTCAAAAGCTGCTGTGTATATTGAGGGAGCGCTTTCCAGCCACCTTCCCCCACCTCCCCCCAGATCCGCAGGGGCTGAGCTCGCTCAACTGACTCCGGAGTCCTAACTTCAACAATGACAGTGTTGCCAATACCGATATTAAACTAAATGCTTTCCATGTTGGGGCACAAGTAACAATAGTCAATATTTTGGTGAGGCTGAATTACAGGCAGCAGTTGCAACAGCTGCCTTCAGTTTTGGCTCTAACACCCTGCTCCCCAGTGAGGTACAACACACCATTTGATGAATTCCACACTCTGTTCTTCAGTTACAGTTTATTAAAAGATGGATTAAAACATTGGCACAACAGTGGCCACAGGAATATTTTTCCAGCAACATCATCCCAGAAGGCTTTGGAGACGTAGAATTGTGTCTAAATTGGGACACCATTCATACACGGCTTGAACTGGCGTTCAGAAAGCCAATGCTCACTGTTAAAGGGGTATTTTGTTACCAAAAAAAAATCTATCCTCTGTAGGCTCAATATTGATATACGTCATTACAGATATGGTAAAGTCTGAGAAGGACCTTATGAGCTTTTAAATCGAAGTATGGAGACCAGCAAGACTTGGAAAAATATTGATTGCAAACAGCTGGTAGACATCACATGTAAGCAGCAAGATCTGTACTGAGTTCAACAAGTTACTCTTCCCACTGTGCTGCCTGGATGCAGAAATTAATGCAAGTTGAGCAGGAGTTGATTGGCCCTTGCCAGAGACACATTTTACCTGTCCCACATGTATGAATCCTGTATCCCATTTAATGAACCCCCAGGTCATGGCTTTTACAGAAAAAGTGAGACTCTGTGACTACCATCCGGGCTTTAACATCATGGAAAAATCATCACGAGTAATTGAGTTAGTTCCACACAATGCCATGACAAGTTATAATTCAGGAGGAGACAGGGAAATGGTGGGAGCTGAAGTCAACACAAGCCAAGAGGCAGCAACAAACCCCTGTTTGAGCTGAAGCTCTCTTTGTTCAGCCCTTCACTTTTCCTGCTGCCAAACCATTTGGTGCGAATGAAGACACAGGGCAGAGACAGAGCCTTCAGAGCTGTGGATTTGACTTCTGCTGCACTGGGGAAGCCCAAGTTCAGTTGTCTACTTGCGCGCCAAGCCAATAATCTGGCCACTATGAAAGAGCTGAGGGCACTCACCGGTTATGCTCAGCCCAGCATTTCCCTGCAGCTGAGATGCTCCATCCTTTGGAACACACCAACAGAGGGGTGGGAGATGCATTCCTCCACACAGCACTAGCTATCATGGACATCAACTCTTACCTTTTATGTGGGAGCCGCACCTCTCCAGTGCTGTGAATCGTTCAGCTGGGGTCAGAGACTGAGGGGTTAAACACTAACCCAAGTATATGCCAGATTTCAAATTAACTAGCCAATGTGAAAAGGAAATTGAGCTCCTACATGCATTTAAAATATTCCCTGTGCAGCTTAACCACCGACGCTGCTGGAGGACTGCATGGAGACACTGCAACGTGCCGGCCCTTGTGCTGTGGCCAGATCTCCTGGAGAACGTTTGCCATTTCTTTTTGCCTTGGTACAGCTCCCAGCTTCACCCTGAGAAAAAGCGCCTTGGAAGAACATTTCGTGGAATGACAGTGAGATGTGTCGAAGCTGTGGGGCTGCCGCTTACTGGCAGGCAGCAGGCTTGTGCTGTGGTCAGCCACAGGAGCTGTGGGCACTAATGAGGTGATAGTGGCAATGAGAGGGTTTGCAAAACACTGTGCATGCTGCAGGGATGGGCTGGCAAAGGGCATCCCTGGCAGTCTTGTTTCAGATACTCCTTTTCAGGACTCACAACTTTATCCGCGAACAGCCCCCCACTTGAAGGAGCCTTCACCAAGGAGTTAAGGCATCACCCTGGCACCTCTTGCCCTCCCCACTCGTACTTTCCATTTTCATCACTAACCTACGCAGACATGTGCTAACACCCTGTCCTCTCGGGAGCTGGCCTGGATTTTCCAAAGTCTGTCCTCACACCAGAGCACGTCAGAAACCACTGGCAGATGTGTGGAGGAGTGGGGGGAAGGGGAAACTATTTTGCATTTCATCTGCCTTTGTCCTTTTGCATTTGCTGTAGGGGCATGCAAGCTGGGTTCAGTCCCATTGAGATACTCCTTTTTAAAGTGAGATTAAAAATACTTTATTTATTTTTAACTTTACGTGGTGCCACATAGTCTCTCGATCCACCATAACAGCCCTGCTCCTGCATTTCTTTGAAAATTAGGTTGCACATGAGGGATCTTTATTCTGAAGCTGTGCATGTTGTGTCCCAAAGCTGGATTGACAAAAGGATGCTGTCTTCAGAAGTGAGTAAACATCTTCTCCGAATGGGTACCACAGGAGTCCTTTCTGCATTCCCTTCCCAAACTAGACAGATGTGCATACAGCTGCTTCAATAGCTCTGTACCAACCTTCACAACAGGCAGACTTCTGAGAGCTACTGTTGAATGCTGAAGACAAGCCAGCTTGAATACAACCGAGAGATAAATGAAGGTAACAGCATGAACAACTTCCCCAAGACTGATCCCATCCTAAACAAACCAACCTTGCACACTATCTATCTCAGCTCTGCTAACCCTGCTCCTGCCAACAGGCCAGTCCACCAGCAGGCTCAGTTTGCTGAAATTAAAGTCTGCTGGAGCCCAAGCCCCTTCCCTGGGAGCACCGTGAGGGTACAGTTATTCTCCCACCTGAAACAACTCCTCGTTCTTACAGATGCACCCAGCCCAGCCAGGCTTCCAGATATGTCAAGCAGAACTCCATCATATGGGCTTCCTGCGATGAGAACAAGGGCTTTTCATTACTCTATGAGGAGAGAAGCAATTTGCTTCGCTTGCAGCTTCAGCCAAACCGGGCCACACATGCAGAAGTTTGGGGTTTACATTAGCATAACTCCACTGGCTTTTGCCAGACCGTAACAGATGTCCCCCATGTCTATGGCAGGTTGAGCTCAAGTCGAGCCTCAAAATAGCACAGATCTCTAGCCATCTGAAGACAAAAGTTAAATCTTCCAGCCCATTTACCATATGTTCTATTTTGGTGTGTAGCATCCTACAGTAGAGGGGAAAAAAAATCTTGTATGCTGACATAGGCATTCAGTATAAATATTTCAAGTCTGCCAATGCACCCCCTTTCATCTCACCACTTAAGGGAGCCTTCATCCACACAGAGGACCTCACTTAGACCGTGACGTGAGTGTGGGATCTTCAGTGAGAAAACACCTGCAAGTGTCCACACCTTAATGCAACCTCTTCTTGGAAACTGGAGTCTTTGCTGCTTAAAGGTGCAACCGCTGAGAACTACTGCAGGCTTTCCAAAGAGGGGGAAGCTCAAGGAAAGAGCAGTTCCAACCCACAATACAGAAGGTAGTATTTTGTCCTGAAGGCAGGCTACAGTTTATATTGCACCGTCCGCATCTGCCTCACATCACAGCTGTATATAGTACCGGAGACCACAGTGGTGTTTTCCAGAGGAAGATGTCCTGCCACAGTGTTCTTTTGCCCCTATCCAGCCACAGTAACATTTCTCTAGTTTGAAAGTTTTAGAGGCATTTTCCTCCATTTTAGTCCCCCCTAATTTATCCACACAGGAGACGTGACCTCTGCAGGAATTTGCTTTCATATCAGCAAGTGCATTGGGGCATCCCAGCCCTTCAAAAGCCAGCTCTTCCCTTCTATCTGCAGCTCACCGTGCTGACTGCACTGCAAAGCAACATCACTGGGAAATGAAACGACGAAACTCACATCAAGAAAAGGTGAAGTCCCCAGAAACAGAGGCAACCAAAATCAATAGCAGCAGAGCCATTTTATGTGCAGTAGACTTCCTCCAGGCAGGCGACAAGTGAACGACGGACATTTTAATTTCCCAGATCTATCCAGCCCCAATCTTAAGCTTCATCTTCACAAATCACTGCACAGCAGTGGAGCAGAGCCCAGAAGCATCCCTTTAACTGGCAGCGACACCGGGAAAGATGTGTCCCTTTACATTGACAAAAGTCTCAGATCATCACAGCTTGTGCTGGCCGCACCCGAGGGAAACATGCATAGGCAGCTGCCACAGCTCACCTATGGCTTAGAAAACTACCTTTTTTTTTCTCCATCAGCCATTCACAAGCACACGGTTTTCAAACACAGTCAAAATTCAGAAGGGCTGTGCAAAACCAGAGGAAGCAGCCTTGATCCAGCAGAAGCTGTCAACGGTGTCCTGCCTCGACTCAAACAGCTACTCGGGGAAAAGCTTAGAAATTAAAGATTAGCTGGGTAATAACTAATCAAGAAAATGCTTCACCTAATAAAGAAGATCCTTCCTCACTTAATAGCTGCTATCTTACCTCCAGCTTGATGATTTATGACTTGTGTATCACTAAGTCAAATAGGTCCTTTATCTCACATTTTACTGTTTCTATTTTAACCACTCTTAGTGTTGGCCTCTGTAGTAGCACCTGGCATGACAGACAGATATTCCCTTACGTCTGCGGTGACGCCAGGCTCTCTGAGGCAAGGATGGGATCACCATGCGATGCCAGGAGAGGTGCACACCATACAGCAGACACATCACCTGAGCAACCTATGGTCCTTCTCCACCAGTCCCTCTCCCCATTCTCCTGACCCCATTACAGCTCTCCCACTTTCTAGCAGCAAGACAACCTCAGTCCCCAGCCAGGCTTCCCCACAGCAGCCATTTCCCTGATATTACCAAATGTGACTCTCTGCATCAGCAGCCCCACTAGATCCAAAGTGTTTGTGTTTGTCTCCACCAAGTTACTAATTTTGGCTTGGAATCACAAGCGAGTCTAATCAAAAAAAAGCAAACAGATAATTACTCGTTTGCTTCTGCAAATCCTACAGCCCCCTCTGGAAACATGCACACAAGTAGTTACACCCCAGTCACCAACATCTGCTGCTGCCACCAATCCCCCCAACCTTGCAAAGCTCCTACAGACATCAGCATCCCTTCACACCGTGGCTGTGTCCTAGCCAGCAGCCCACCAGCTCCAAGGGCGTGCAGCCCTTCCCGCACCGCTGGCATTTCAGGCTGGGACATGGCCATGCCAGGAAAGGTGCTGAGAATGTCCTGGAGACAGAGCACATCCTCATCTCTCCTTCCTTAGGGCTTAGCAAGGACCAAAACTAGTGATGCTGGAGGAGGCAGAGGCCCCAGTTTGGCCCTGGTTCCAGCTGAAGACATGATGTAGCAAGCACATATCTATCTTGAAGAGGTCAGTCAAGTGCCTCCCACTTAATATTTAAAAGCTGTTTCTCTTTTCAGCCCCTGGTCTCTGGAGTGCTCATGGCTCACAGCACAACAGACCACATTCACATTGTTCAGACGTGTACAAATGTTAAAAATAACCCTCCGAGTTTCTCTTCAAACAGGAATGAGATCAAGCCTCTGAATAGCCCATTGCGATTCCGTGTCAATTTGCAGTGATCCTTGGGGGAGAGGGGAAGGGCAGGGGGAAGAGGGTAAGGTATTTTATAATGGAAAAAGCGATGAAACCACCCGTCCCCCTCCTTGCTGCTCGGCGCATTGCTACAAGATCTTCTCGCCAGCTGAAGAGCTGCGTTGCAGGAGCAGGTCCATAAAAGACTCGAGGAAATTCCCGTCATTGCTGAGCAAGGGCGGCTGGTCACAAGAGGCAGAGTGTTACCAGGCTACGCAGCTTGGCTGGAGAGATGGGACCTGATTGACTCCTGTTGCAGAGCGGCCTGTCGGGTGGGGGGGGCCTTTGCACAATATCACTCCTTTAGCCGATTAAGCAGAAATGCAGTTTGCAGCAGGAGAGTTACGCTTGCAGTCCTGAGGAAAAAGGGGAAAAAAAAAAAAAAAAAGAGGGGGACAGAAGAAGACATTCCTGTTGCTTGAAGAGACTTCGGGGAAGGGCGTTAAGTTCATGGTTCTGCCTGTGCACCACTGCTGTCGACATCAGAGCTTTGGAAACAGGAGAAGGTGGATTAGACAGACATAAAACTGCATAGAGGGGTTGGAGAAAGCTGCAGTGGCCTTGAGAAGGTGGTACCTGAGCACCCCACTCTGAGTCTGGGTGGCAGCTGGGGCTCTTGGCTTTGCACGCACCCCAGGGGACAGAGCAAGGTGACAGCCGCAAGGTTACTGCAAGGTTGTGGAACCTGCAACTTTAGGAGTCACATTTTGCTCTACTCTCTGGATAACTGAGGAGGCAAATAGCTGTTGCCCCTCCTGCTACAAAGCGGTTTTTGGAATTTGAAAGGGGTTCCAGAACTGGGTTTTCTGGTTAGGCTGGGAAAGATTTTTGAGGGGAGCTCATCTGTCACAGTTTCCATACCACTATTTGTTCAATAAATCTCATTGCCAGCTGGATCAGGCTTTAAGATGCCAGACAAAAGCCTGGATGCATTTCTGCATTGGAAGCCTGACTCCAGGGCAATGTGAGAAGAGGGAGAAAGGGCAGGGCTGTGCTGAGAGGACTCATGCAAGCAATGGGAAGAGCGAGAAGGGTGCATTTCTGGGAATTGCCCCATGCTCGTGTCAGCACAGCCCACCCTACAGCCCCTTCATGACCTAATGCCCTTCGCTTCCTATTGCAAGTCCCACCAGGTTGGCATGTGGCTGATGGCCGGGGACCACATACAGGGTCACGGTGCTCACAGCGGCACCAATGGCCGCCTGACAGCATGATGGATCGAGCAAGCCAGCAAGTTCGACCACAGCCAAGTTTGTGCATGTGACAGAAAATGCTCAGAGCTGGGGCTGAGGCGAGACTGTCTGAGCATCTCAGAAGCTGGCCTCTGAGAAATAACCCCACAGACCTGCCAAACTGCACAGCCACCGAGTGCTTGTTTAATTAGGGCATATTGCTCTGCTTGACGAGAGAAAGCTTAGAGGATGTTTTCTTTGTGTTGACTGGGAAGAAGGAGAATCTGTGGATGATCCAGAAAGAGAAAGGAAGTTTTGTGTCTTGGTTTTCTTGTGTGTCGTCCCCATCCCGTGTGTGTGTGTGTGTGTGTCCCAAAATGTATTTTTCTTTGATTTTGGCAAGATAATTCCCCCCTCATCCCCCACCCCAAGATGGGCAGAGCGGGAGCAAAGGACAACAGATGAGGAGTGGAAAGGAACTCAACTCACAACAAGAGAGACAGGGCAGGGCAGGGCAGGCCTCGACTTCTCAGAAGAACAAAAATGCCCATTGGTCCTGCAGACCAGAAAGAAACGATCCTCCTCTCCCCATCGCCACATCCCTCCTCAGCAAACCCACCCCCAAAATGTGACAGATCAGAGAGAGGCCAATCATTGCCTCATCAGCATTCAGCAGCACCACCGAAGCATGTGGGGGATGGAGGCGACGAGCAGGGAGAAGGCAAGGCACGGCTCTGCCTTACACGTGCCCTCCACAGCCCTGGCTCCATCCCCTCCATGACATGCTCAAGATGATGGCACAAGGCATGGACCACAGATGGCCCGGAGGGGTAGGGGGACACAGATTACACACGTGGTTCTGAGTTTACATACAAGCCCCTGCCAACTGCAGCGTTCGGGGCTTGGAAAAGGAAAGGGGGAGGATGGATGCACAGATAGGCTGAACTATATGAATCCTCCCTGTGGCTCTGAAGCCAATGGCTTGACCCCCAGGTTTCCTCTTCCCTCCCCAGCTCTGACTCATTGTCGGCTTCTCTTCCTCACTTTGGCGCTGGGTGGGAGACTGGAGCTCACAAGGGAGAGGACAGAGCAGAGAGGAAGGGAAAGATCACTCATGCCAAAAATATTTGCATGCTGACATGGGGACACACACAGACACACAAATGCATGATCTGTGCAGCATTAGCCCAAGTTCTTTTGGCCAGGGGACTCTTTGTGGTAGGTCCAGCTGATGGGGCCAAGTACTTGCTGCTCTGCAGTCCCTTGTGCAGTGGAGGGGCTGGCTGGGACACTTTTCTGCCACCTGTGATGCTGGTACAGATGGCAGCTGTAGAAGTGGGAGAAGGGCTTTGGCTGATTTCTGTGTGGCAAGTTCACAGGGACAGCTAGAGCCAGCCACAACATTATCTCTCTCCTGGCACCTGAAAAGTCATGCCATCCTCTTTCCCACACGATCTATCAGCAGCAAAAGGGCCAGAGGGGACCTTCCAGCTCAGCATGTTTCTATAGGCTAGCAATGACCTACAGGAGCCCCGACATACACCTGCAGCATCTAGTTTTCCAAGCATCCTCCTGTTTAAGTGCTAGGGACTGTGTGACTTCAAGGTCAGAGAAGGTCAGATGCATCAAACCCTGTGCAACTGGTTAAGTTTTCTTCCTATCTTGCTGTCTCCCAGTCCTGGATCCTAGGGCTCTGACACTGCCTCTGCACCCATTTCTTCTGTCTCAGACCTCATTGAGGTGTGAGTGCAGGTTCTTCATCTCCTTTTCTTTGTGCTCCATCCTGCATCTCTTCTTGCCTGTTCAGCTGTCATGTCTCTTATATCTCTCACCTGATATCCAGCTACAATCACTGCCAGAGTCCCTGTCCTCCAGTTTCCACCCTAGATCCACTCACAGAATCACAGAATCACAGAATCACAGAATGGTTAGGGTTGGAAGGGACCTCTGGAGATCATCTAGTCCAACCCCCCCGCCAGAGCAGCGTCACCTACAACAGGTTGCACAGGACACCGTCCAGGCGGGTTTTGAATGTCTCCAGAGTGGTAGACTCCACAACCTCTCTGGGCAGCCTGTTCCAGTGCTCCACTACCCTCAAGGTAAAGAAGTTCCTCCTCATGTTAAGATGGAACTTCCTATGTTCAAGCTTGTGCCCATTACCCCTAGTCCTATCACTGGGCACCACTGAAAAAAGACTGCTCCCATCCCCCTGGCATCCTCCCTTTAAGTATTTGTAAGTATTAATAAGATCCCCCCTCAATCTTCTTTTCTCTAGACTAAAGAGACCCAAGTCCCTCAGCCTTTTCTCATATGAGAGATGTTCCAATCCCCTAATCATCTTTGTAGCCCTTTGCTGGACCCTCTCCAGCAG